>NC_083226.1:76116238-76462488 GCF_032191835.1 Heteronotia binoei
AGAACCCAGAATGCAGAAATTGAATAGAAGTACCAACAGAATCTCACTTTCTGATCTGAATGACTTTGCGCAAGTTCCCTGATTCAAATTTGGAATTAAACTTCAAAACATCTCCTTCATCTGGCACCGTGTAGCTGAAAGACAGTGCAAGGAAAATAGAATCAGCTTTATAAGTAACTCAGCAATAATCTTAACAGCAGACTTTAAAACCCCCTTAATACATAACAAGTTTGAGATTAAAAATAACCTAGTTCATCCAATCAATAGTTACAGATTTCAGTTCTAGATATCACTTTATCAGTAATTCAGGGATAAGTTATTTGAACACTATAGCTGAAATATACAGCATAAACACTAACATTTACTTTCCCCTGCATGTTATTTTCATTTTCCTGTGCCAGAGGGTGATTATTTTATTGTTGGGCTTACATTTGTATCATATTTAAAATGTTAATAGTTGAGCTGTTTCTACCCCCAAATTATGTTGTTTACATAAAAAATAAAAGCACTCATTTATTCCAGTTTCAGTTCAAATACAATAAATAATGAATAGCTCATTCTGTTCTAGAGGGAAATCAGGAATTTCAAACATAACAAAAACCTAAAAATGGGCAAATACTTTTAAAAAATCACTGGTAAAATATTCATTAGAGTAGCTGTTTTCAAGCTTTTAAGACGGGATCCCTGAAAGCTTTTCAGGGGTTCTTGAATGCGAAGCTTGGTAACTGGAGCCAGCCTTCCCCTAAAGATAGTTAGGTCACTACTACTTACCTTTTCTTGCAATGCCCATTCATGGGATAATGTCGGCTTTGCTCTACAAATGTGCTTACAGTTTACCTGGACCAACAATAAGGACCAACATATTGGGCCATTGTCCTACGTGAACTCAATATGAACCCCATTTTCCAAAATACTGTATTTCATACAGGGTTCTAGTGCAGGAATGTAGGGATTCCTCATCAGACAAGTGTGAAAATGGTTCCCTACTGCTAGCAAATGTTCAAGTCATCCAATCAAATAAAACATATCTGGTCTATAATATAGGTTGGATTTAGCAATAAAATGATAAAGATTAATAAAGAAGAACTAGCATTAAAATGCAAAACAATTCAAACTTGTTTTGAATTATAAGGGCTTTTTTGTAGAAAAAGCCCAGCAGGAACTCACTTCCATATTAGGCCACACCCCTGATGCCAAGCCAGCTGGAAATGCGCTCCTATGCATTCCTGCTCAAAAAAAGCCCTGAGACTAATATAGACAGTTCATCTCTAATTGTCTCTATCTAGCATAGTGACAAGTTCCCAGTATCTTTACAACAATATAAATTGTCTGGCTATCACACCCTCACTTGCTTCTCTTAAATTTTGCTTCATGTGAAAAATAAAACTGGAAAAGATAATACCAGACTATAAGAGAAGAGAGAAAATGAGGACAAAGAACCTACCTTGGATTGTCAAGGTCATATACAACTTTGTCTATAATATCATTTGGATGAATTAGCCTTTCAATATCCTGGGCAATTTTTGTCCTATAAAAAACAGAGAGGGCTCTCATGTAATGTTTCACAACTGTTGTCTAGAAAGGTGTGGTGCCACCTACTGAATCTAAATTATAAGGAAAGAAAAGGGACTTAGAAGGGAGGCATACAATCCTGCTAAATATTTATGCCCCCATTAGTGTTTTATATGGAAAAGAATCAGCCTGTACACAAGGCACCAAGGCTTAGAAACCAAAGTTTGGTTTCCTTGTTAAGTATTTCTTTTCTTTTCATTATGTCTAGTTTTCATTACTTTGTATTAGTTTAATTCATAATTCAATTATTAGTAGTAGTTAAATCTGATTAAGATTAGAGACCAATTTATATCAGCAATTCATGCAATTACAACTGTAGATAAAGTTTTAAAAGATTCAGAAATTATATTTTGAAGTGACTGGGTTAGTGTGCAAGCCTTTCACCTCTGGAAACCTCTAAAACATAATGAGGTTACAAATAAAAAACAGGCACTTAAGTTAATATGTATTTGCTATATGTTTAGCACTTTCATATCAGAAACTGTGTGTACTTCATGCATGTCAGATTTTAGCCAATATATTTATTTTGCTACAAGTAGTACTGCAGGATTTTTGAACTAGATACCAAAGTGTAGAAAGTCATGCATGTCTAGTTTACAAGTTCCCACAGCACATACATGTGTCAAATAAATATGATTGACTTATATTAATCACTTTACATGCATACCAAGTATATTTGTTACATATGAAGCTGAAATCTTAACACATTAAAATCCATCTTTGAAAAGCATAAAGCATCTTATAGAGGGTCATAAAAATCATCCTTGATGTCTGAGTAACATCTTGTTAAATGTCAGGCTCCCAAAATGTGTTTATAATCAGAGGTCCTCTCAAGCAAATGTTAAAAGTCAATAATTTCCAAATCCAATGGTTTGCTGTGTTGGCTTGTTGTAGCAAAAGTATTAAGAAATAATATTAATCAGTTATAATTGGATACATTTATATATCTGAGATTTCATTTCATCATATGTACTGTATGTATCTAGATTACAAAATATATAAACTGTTTAGAAGTACTAACCATAAAGATTACCCTAATGAAATTTATTTATATGACATCTGTCAGATTCATAGCCAGCCAATTCAACTACAAAGTATTTCTATTTGAACTTCCTTGTTAAAAGGGCCCACTTCAACACAATGAATAATGAATAACTACTAAAAATTTCAGGGTGTTATGTAAAGGTCTTATTTAGCCCATTAAATCTAATTAGCTCATATTACCCTTAGAACAAGCTTGAAATTTAGAATTTCAAGACTATCTTGAATGTTTGCAGTTGTTCAGGAGGAGTGCTTGAGTCAGTTCTTCTAAATTTAAGTGTAAGAATTGTATCAGTTATTCAGGAGAAAAGTGGTGAGCACCCACCTCCATGTCAGCACAAGGGATAACTGTGATGGGATATTACTGTTCATGCAAGCACTTTCAACTCAGTACTAATCTGAAGTACAGTCCATCTGTATTATTAGATTGCTTTTATTACCACAAGCATGGAACCAGAAATGACAACTCAAAGGCAAGTAAAAAAATTACCACATCATAGCATTTACATGTGATGTGCAATGAGAGAATATTAGAACCTCTGGTTTCAGTTATCTTTTCATAAGATTTGCTAGCATCATTTGGGCTGTGGAATAGCTGGAGATTCTATGCACTAACAACACTATAAGTTTAAATAACTCACAAAGTAAAGCATGTATTTTGACTTTAGGAAATGAAAGAGAAATGGTGACTGAGATAAAGAAAACTGAGACCTAATGGTTGGATGAAGTTGGTTGGATTTTCTGCTCCATTAATTTGGAATACAAGGCTCAAGGAAACTGCACACACCCATTCACTACCAATTATTGCCCCCAAAGAGACCCCGATGATATGAAGGAGAAATATCCAGTATTTCTTTCACATACATCAGAGTTCGCATGTGCTTGGTGGCCATTCTCTTCTTCCTTGTGGAAGAAAAGGAATAAAATTCGAGATTACATATTATCTGCGAACGCTTTTGAGTATTTAAAACAATGTATATACACTCTATAATTTATACAACATTCCTGTAATTAGGTTGCTATCCTATATTTGCAGAAGGAGGGACTAAGAAATAATAATTGTTACCTATAATGTGGAAAAAAGGAGATAGTTTATTGAGCTAAGAGACCACCTTTGAAATGTCTCCTTTGTCATGGTGTGGCCTGAGACAAAGTTACTGGTATCACTGATCTATTTCTAAACAGGCATCATTATTTGAAGGTGAAGTTCTCTAATTTTTCAAAGAGGGAAAAAAGAACCCCACAATCAAGATTATTCGCCTACAGGCATAAGTATTTAATAGAATAGTTAGTTTTTAATTAATCATCACCTTTTGATTAACAAAAATGTAGTAAGTTATAGTTTCAATTTTAACAAAAAAAGCAGTTATAGGAACCAACTCACCTTTGAACACCATATGGCCTTTCAAGAATGGGTTCCTTAAATGGAGGTGGCAAGTGTCCAAAATAGTCAGGATAAGCCACTTCTGAATATTCAGGAACAGACTTCGTATTTTTTACTATCTCAATATAAAGCTCTGGATCATGGAGTTGTAACAGATCAGGCACATCAAGCATCACTTGCTCTCCCAAAGAAACGGAGGATACTTCCTCCTCCTCCAGATCAACTCCAGAACAGCACAGTTTTCCCAGCTGGACAGATCGGGCCTCAAACAAAACACTTCCACAGGATGAAACGTGTTGTAAGGGTTTACTACAGGTAACTTCACTACAGCTAATTCTACACTCTTTTTGGGTTGTTGCTCTTGAACTGTAAGACTGTTCATTTTGGGGAGTGTTCTGCAAAGTAATTCTGTCCAAGCCTTTGACTATTTCATGGTTCAGGCACTGGCACGACGAATGTAATTTCAACTGATCATCTTGATGTTGTAAACTATTGTCTGTGTTGCTATTTTTCTTTACTAGACCCAAAGAGATGGGCCTTTTACTATAGTCCTCCATTTGCAAAGAATGATTCTCCTTCACAGGAATTTCTATGATATGATTTGTGGGAGACTGTTCATCACCCGCGGTAGGAACAATAATAGGTCCTCCTAGTGATAAGTCAGTTGAAAACGGCTTTGGTTCTTTAGAAACTAAATCATATTCCTTAATATTAAAAAGGAAAGGAAAAGAGGAATGGTTAAACATTTAATTTATACATTGCATAAACAAAACCAAAATGATACAATCCCTCTCCATAGAGCTTACACTATATTTTCAGCAGGAAAAGAAGCTCAATGAATTAGAAGAGAAGCTGCTTGGAGGCAGAAGGAATGCAGACTTGTGAAAGAAGGAGGAATGGGAGCTAACAGCAGGTGAGCATTTTGGATGAAACACAAGAATAAGAAAATATAAGAATACAGAGATGTAGTCTGAGATAAGGGACTTCAATAACTCAGAAACTGAAAGCACAAAAACAGCTTTGCTTTGTCAAGTTCAGCACAGCGTTGTTTTTTATAGTGGTCAGTAAGATGCTGTTTGAAGATCACCTAAATGGAAACGTAATCTATGTTTAACAGCAATCTTAAAGCTGCTTAATTACTTTTAAAAATATATCTAAAGCTGCAGTACTGCAGTTTGAGCTCTCTGCTCACGACCTGAGTTCTATCCCGGTGGAAGCTGGGTTCAGGTAGCTGGCTCAAGGTTGACTCAGCCTTCCATCCTTCTGAGGTCAGTAAAATTAGTACCCATTTTATTGGTAAGAAAGTGTAAATTGACTGGGGAAGGTAATGGCAAACCACCCCGTAAAAAGTGCCGTGAAAACATGATGCGATGTCACCCCAGAAACGACTGGTGCTTGCACAGGGGACTACCTTTTACCTTTTTAATGGCCATCACCAGATTCTGAAACCCGTAAGTATTATCTTTCTATGCAGAAACACAGCATATCTACTTTAATAGGTAACTATAAATTCAAGTATTATGAATGATTTTTTTCCTATCTGCTCTCTTAAAACCGTTCATAATTTTACAAGTGGAGGACCTGCAGGGAATTGGCGGGGGGGGGGGGGGTGTTGATCTCATTTTCCCTTCACTCAGTATTTCCTCTTTCCTTTCCCTGAAAGCAACCATAGTATCTCTCTTTATCCTGAGAACTTTTCTCCTTCCCACACCCAATCCCTTTATCTGCTCCCCCATCTTCTGCTTTCCGTCCTTCCTCACCCTTCACAACCTCTACCAGGGAAAACGATGGTCCAGTTGTGCAGTTGAATGGGGATTTGAATCTGGGTTTCCCAGATCCTAGTCTGAAACTCTAATCACTACACCACACTGGCTTTTTGGAGGGTAGTTGCTTTCAGTGGTGGCCCCATGAGTTCTACGTTAAAGGCCAAAACAGCCCTTCCTGTCCCCTTGCCTTTTCAGACTGAAACCAAAGCATGAATACTGTTGCAGTTGCCTAGCAGTGGCCACTTAAAGCCACTTTAAGTGCCTAGCAGTGGCCACTTAAAGGAGGGATGGTGGCTCAGTGGTTGAGCATCTGCTTGGTAAGCAGAAGGTCCCAGGTTCAATCCCCGGCATCTCCAACTAAAAAAGGGTCCAGGCAAATAGACGTGAAAAACCTCAGCTTGAGACCCTGGAGAGCCACTGCCAGTCTGACTTTGATGGACCCAGGGTCTGATTCAGTATAAGGCAACTTCATGTGTTCAAAGCAACAGGCACTCTTTTTTATCATTTCTTGTTATTACCTGCCCTGAGTCCACTTGTGGGGAGGGTGGGTTAGACAACAAAGACAATAAATAAATAATTTTGCAGGTTTTAACAGCCACACCATTTATTTATTTACTAGTAATAATGCCTGTAGTGGGGAGAAATACAACGGGCACTAGAAATCTGCTATGGCCTTGATGGGAGCTGGGGAGGGAAGGAGAAGACAGAAGGATGCATGGTATGTTGAGAAGGCAGCTGTAACCATCAACCTACCTTTACCTGTTCCTTTGACTTCAGCTTTCTATCTCCCCCCTCCCTGCAGCCTCCACCTAGGGAAAGGACAATCTTTCTCTGCAGTAGAGAACAAAGCAGCTTACATCATTTTCCTCTCCCCCTTCTGATCTGTGTGACAACCCTGTGAGGTAGATTAGGCTAAAAGTATGTGGATAGTCCAAAATCACCCAGTCAGCTTCCACAGTAGGAACCTGTGTCTGGCAGACCCTGCTCTTATGCACTGTCTTGTCACAGTTGCTGTCATAGAGGGGCTGCTGCTGAACACGAGCAAGCAGCTAGGTCTAGTTAAGTCATGCCAGTCAGATGGTATGAAGTCACTCAGAGGGTGCTGCCAGGCCTAGGGTAGGAAATCTCCAGGTGGAGGCTGAAGATCTCCTGGAATCACAACTGAACTCCAGACAACATATCTCTCTCCCCATCCTGGAGAAAATAACTGCTTGGAGGGTGGGTCCCCAGTTGCTGCCTCTCCCCTCCCCAAAGTGTGGCTTCTGAAGACGCCACCACAAAATCTCCAGGAATTTTCCAACCTGGAGCTGGTAACTGTAGTCAGTTCTCCCTCAAAGGCCAAAATAGGCCTTGAAAGGGACATAAGAACATAAGAGAAACCATGTTGGATCAGGCCAATGGCCCATCCAGCCCAACACTCTGTCACACAGTGACCAAAAAATTATATATATATATATATAAATTTTTTGGCCACTGTATATATACACACTATGGCTAATAGCCACTGATGGACCTCTGCTCCATATTTTTATCTAACCCCCTCTTGAAGCTGAATATGCTTGTAGACACCACCACCTCCTGTGGCAGTGAATTCCACATGTTAATCACCCTTTGGGTGAAGAAGTACTTCCTTTTAACTGTTTTAACCTGACTGCTCAGCAATTTCATTGAATGCCCATGAGTTCTTGTATTGTGAGAAAGGGAGAAAAGTACTTCTTTCTCTACTTTTTCCATCCCATGCATTATCTTGTAAACCTCTATCATGTCACCCCGCAGTCGACATTTCTCCAAGCTAAAGAGCCCCAAGCGTTTTAACCTTTCTTCATAGGGAAAGTGTTCCAACTCTTTAATCATTCTAGTTGCCCTTTTCTGGACTTTTTCCAAAGCTATAATATCCTTTTTGAGGGACTCTCCTCACCTTTTACTGACAGAACCAAGTTGGTTGGGTAACAACAGACACTGAGGGGAAAGTGAAGGCAGCTTCCCAAGTGACCCAGTCTTAAACACAGGACATCATATTCTTTCTCTTTCTCTCTCTTTCTCCTCCTCTCTCTGTATCTAGAATAAAATGCCATTGTTCTGCTGGGAAGGGATGCCATTTTTTGTCTATGTCTCTCTGGCTGTTTGGTTCCCTAGAGGAGAAAAGGGAGGAGCCCCAAGCCAATCGTGGGAAGGCTTTCTGCGGCAGTTTCCCTCCTCCCTTCACCAGCCAATCTAGGGAAGCCTTTCTTTCTCTCCTCTGTGAAGCAGTGCCTCAATCCTCAGTCAATGGAATGCTACAGACCTTGAGTGGCAGTTGATGGGCCAATAGTTGATGCACATCCCTCAGCCAACTGGAGACCTGCATTTGGCCACTCCACAGCACTTTTTATTATAGAGAGGATTAGATTTTTCTGCATATCTGGCAGTTTTCTCTGGTTTGTAGCAAGAGCCATCTGTCTGTTCATGGCTCTAACTCCAGATTTAAGTATCCACAGATGGGACCAAACTGAGAATTAGATATCTTAATAACCTCTACAAGTCATCTTTTTTTTTTTTTTTGTAGCAGACCAAACCTTGCTTCTTTGCTTGTAAGACTTTTTTAGACTGAGATATGGAGGATTCTAGGTAGAAATACTAAAAGAGTGGACAGAAGAAGAGTGATTTGGTGGAAGGGGGGAAAACATTAGATTCAGAAATAGAATGGTAGTAGGTGAAGGTACTGAACAAGCAAGTACAGAAGCTGAATAAGCAAGTATAGAAAAAAGGAAGAGGCCAATGAATGAATAAACTGAATGTCACTGGAAAAGGAACAAAAGGACAAACAAGTGAAGAATCAAGAAAGGGGTATCAGTAAACCAAGGAAAGAATAGACAGATCAAGACTGTAAAGGTTAAAACCATTTACTGAAGGTTTTTTTTTTTAAAGTAATCCTAGGTCCAAACCAGACATTACATCTAGCATGAGTTGAGTTGGGGTTTCTCAGACCTGACTCTGATGTTTGCACAGCCAAACAGGACATCAAGGAATTTAAGTGCCAAGGCTGAACCTGGTTTGAGACTCCAATGTGGTAGGGAGAAGAGGCTTCAGCCTTTCTTCCTGTGCCATTTTCCCAAGACGAACTAATCTTGAGGGAAGCCCTACTTGCACTAGTGCTAGGCTAACAGGACCATCCCAAGGCTGTTCAGCTCAGGAAAACAGTGCAGGGAGGAACTCTGAAGCCCCTTTTTTCTCACACTGCAGTCCCGAGCCATTGGGCCTTAGCATGCTTGGGAACATTAGTTTCCTGATGTCATGTATGACTGAGTAAAGAGGAAGGAATACTTGCTAGAGAGAAGTTAGACTTATACCTTATTCCTATTGGTGTAAGAAATATTTGATGACTCTAAAAGCAGATGGTAAGGAATGCAGAGAACCCAGTATACAGACTGTTACAATCTATTATTGATATAACAATATTTAATTGCTGATTTTAAAAATTCTCCTGGTGGTTGTGGGGGGTAGGAACAGCAGTTACAGGGACAATTAAATGGCTGCTATGTTGATGAGACTGGGAACATCCAAACTTTCCCTCCCATAATACAGCCATCCAGGATTAGCTGTGATCTTTCCCAAAACTTCACTGCAAAGCAAACTTGGGAAAGATTGGAGGAAGGCTAGGGAAACCCTCAGAGATGCATGGATGTTCCAAGATGCTGTGGGGAAGCAGGAAAATCTTCCCAACAGCACTGAACCCACGGCTAATAACTGTGGAAAAGGTCACAGTATAAATATTCAGGACTGGCAAGGTTTTTTCAGATTTAATATAGGAAATTATAATTGTTTTATTGTGCTGATATAAACCAAGTTCATAAAGATCCTAAAGCCTTTAGAAATTCCCTTTCACATTTCTGTGTTAGATTTCCATGCGTTGACCACTAATTCCCTGCTTTTGTTTTTTTTTTAATGCAAGCCTTTAGTGTCTTTCATTGTCAAGATTTGAATTTTACCTTTTATCTCTGCAACTAAAGTGGCTAGAGATTTCATTTTTAAACATGAAAGCTGGGAATTCAGAGAACCTGATTTACAGACCTATTGTAACATTATAATAACATAACAATATCAAATTGCCTTTTTTAAAAGCCTCAGTGACAGGGAGGAATGGCTGCAGCAATGGTGGAACACAAGCCTGTCCCTTTGTGAAATACATTTTTTTTAAAAAAGTGGCAGATATATAGCAAGACTCTCGCCTACTTTCTCTCTCTTGTAAGTTATAAAAATGCTTTTAAAAATACTAATATTTGTACCTGAAAGTCCTCCACAAGTTCTGGGAAAAAAATTTCATACATCTTTAGATCTTCTATAGGTCGTCCCAATTCCTGCTTTGGTTTCAATTTGTTGATATCAGTCTCTATATCATCATTCTAAAAAACCAAAAACTTGCAGTTATGAAAATGTCTTTGGAAATTACTTTTTTTTTGTTTACATTTACTAAGAATGCTTAAGAATTCTTATGATTATGGCAAAAACAAGCTTTCTGAAGTCCTCAGAGACTCTCTCTCTCCTGTCTCATGCATAGAGCACAGACTGAAAACTTTCTATTACATTAAGTTGTAGTTTTTTACTTTGTCCAACAGGGCAAAATAATTTGATCGTAGGCAAGAAATGAACCACAGTTTTGTCCAATTTAGATATCACAGCTAACTGTGGAGCACGTCAGATGAGGTCTTAAATCTGCATCCAACACATGAAGTGTGCAAAGCATGTGACAGTCAAAGGATTTTAAAGGCTCATTTGTGATGCCTAAATGAAGCACTATTGCAAATGCTCAAGATGAAGTTCAAGAAAAATTCTTGCTGACCCATGTCGGTCAATTGGCATATACAGTTTGTAATCACAGTACCGCTTAATATCCAATTGTCATGCTATATAATAAAACAAAAATCTGCAAGTTAGATTTCACAATTATATTAAACAAGCAGTCAAGAGTATATATGAGAAATGGCTTTGAGAAATATTTTAGTAGTGAGAGCAGATATTAGCATTTCTTATTCTGAGTTTTTCTATGACAGGCAATAATGGTTATTATTTCCTTATTTCCAGTACTAACCTTAAAATGTTGCTCTATGTCATCTTCATTACCATTTTCAATTTCAGTATCTGTTTCGGTGTCATCATTGTCATCACTTTCATCTACTACGTCATCCACTGTGATATAAAATGCTCTATAAGTAGGGCAGATGGTACGCTTTCTACAACATGTACATCTTAGAAAAGAAATGATGCATGTGAAACTTTTCACTCATCAACTGAAACCTAATACCACATATGAATTAAAATTCCCATGAGACTATGCACTGTATACTTGGCTACACAGATTTTCCCTTTCACAGCAATTAGATTTTTTACAGTAAGGTTAATATGAAGCAGATGGATCTGCAGTAGCTCTGCAGCACTTCATGCTGTGTTGTTTCAGACACCTTCTCACAAAAGGGAAAAGTTTTCTGTAACATGAAAGAAAGTTTTACAAGGGAAACAGCACCATGAATACCATGGAATTCGTAACATACAGTGTTTTTATGCTGCCTGTCCAGTCCCAGATAGACTTGGTATAAGAGGGCTGTGATGGACTCAGGAACTTAGCCTGAGAGCTGGGGAACAGGCTTGCAGCTACTGGCTAGAATGTTGCCCTAGCAACGAAAAGTAACAATATGAGGTTTGCTTAGCAGTGGAACACCTCAGAATTTGGGTCTTAGTTGGAGAGTCTTTGAGTTAGGTCTTCAGAGAAGGAGTCTGAAGGGAAGACTGTGGGCTTAGGCTGGTCAGTTGTAAAGGCAACTGGACAAAGGGCTGAGATCAGCCAGTGAGGCTGGGCTCCTTGTGGGAGACAGGGTTGTGTGTAGTCTCTGTCTGGAAGAGAGAGTTTTAAGGCAGTTTGAAACTCTCTGAGGGAGATTTTGCCAGCACAACCAGGCAATCTGTGTCTAAACTGAGTTGAAACCAACACATAAAAGGGAGGACTGTTGGTCAGTAGGGTACTCAAGACTCAGACCAGAAGACTAGCTGGAGGGCTGAGACATATCCAGTGTGGGGTGTGAGTCTTGGAAGATAGCTAGTAGTGTATCTATGAGGGAGAATGAACTGACACCAGTCAGGAGTTCTGTGTGTGTGAGGAGTGAGTTTGTTATTTTTATGATTTTAAATAGCCAAAGCCAGGGCTAAACAACTGAGCTGTAGAGCATTCTAAGTGCCCAGAAGGCACAGCCTGCCTGAAGTAGAATCTAGTAGGATTCTGAAGCCTGCCTGTTTGTTATTTTTGAAAATCTCCTGCCAGTGTTAAATAAGTTATATTTTACTTCAGCCTGATAAATCTCTGTGAATAGTAATTGATTATCTGCCAAACTTCTGCCTGGCAACTGATTCTTTGTTCTTGATTAGTTATAATCAATATTATTTTGATTCCTCTCCCTTGCCTTTTGCTATCTAATAAATATTTTTGTGGTTTTTGACTTTAAAAACATCTGGTGCCAATTTGAGAGTTCTGACAGGATTTCTGTGAGTATGACTGAGGGAAGGTGACTGGGGAAAAATTTAAAGTTGTCGCCCTCCCAAGTAGGCTCTGACCTGATCCTTCACAAGGGCACTGGCAGTGAAAAGAAAAAAAGAATAGTAGACAATTCATGCTGTTTAAATTTGTTCTCATTCAGAAGGAAGGCAAGAAATTTCCTATTTTCTGTGCTTCACTGAAAGAGCACTTCAAAAGAAAATGCAGGGAAGTACAGGAAGGCATGAAGGAAATACAAGACTACCGAATAGGAACAGCATATGAAATCTTGTTGACATTTAAAGGCACAACTACAGTTATTTCAGCAAGCATGTCTTCTGAAGTCTGCATTTGCTGATGTTATAAGAATTCAGAGGCACAACTGGCAACAGCAATGAAATTAACAGCATGGGAGATGGGTGAAGGAGCAGTAAAGAATGGAGCAAAAGAAAGATAACCTAATCACTAAAGCTGGTTTAAACAAGGATGCACCTATACCTGCCAAGGTTCTCAGGATTATCTTTTCTTATTTCCATGCCTGAAAAGGCACATACCCAGTAAGGTACAAATGGAAACAAAGGTGGCTTTAAAAAACAATCAAGTATATATCAGGAAGCATAATTTATCATCAGGGCTTTTTTTTTTTTTAGAAAAAGCCCAGTAGGAACTCATTTGCATATTAGGTCACACCTCCTGACACCAAAGCAGCTGGAACTGTGTCCCTGTGCATTCCTGCTCCAACCCCCCCCCCAACCCTGCTTACCACCATTTCCAAGCTTATATATTGTCTGTGATAAACCTAAGATGCTGGTGAAATGCCTGTGAAAATACTTTCAGTCCAGATACAATAATCCATTTTAACTTTAAAAAAAACCCTAATCTCAAACTTTAAAAAAAGTTTGTTGATATAGAGAGCACATTTTAAGGCTGACTGAGCAGAGTAAACTTAACAGAGCAATCAGATACATTAAAGGCAATTAAATAATCAACGAAACATAAATGAAATTTATATTGTTTCCTTAACAGATCAAAATTAAAATTAAGGTTTCTTGTTTTCATCTTTTACCATATAGGCATACATCTGAACTTTCACAAAACTACTACACTACAGGAATTCTCAATCCATTAAAATGCATATATTAAGAAGAATCTATGTTAAATTGCATAAAATCAGATCTCAGCAGTATAAACAAAAAAGAACACAGTTGTAAGTTTCTATAGCTATATAATTGTCTCTACTATTGAGGAAACCATTATGTTTCAGAATTAACCATACCTTCAGGAGGCAAACTGTACAGTTGAGCCACTGGTCCATTACCAGGGATGACAGGTAATTGGAAATGGAAAGCACTTTTAATAGTAGGCAGTGGAAGACGATTTTTAGGGTAACATTTTCTCATTATCAGACTGGAAGTGTTGACTAATGGATCAAGAGTTCTTACTGCAAGGCATTCCTAATAACACAAATAAGTCACAATACAGTAAAAAACACTGTGTACCACATATTTTGATCGTTATGAACGATAGCTGAACTATGAAAGCAGGTAAGTTTTTTATTTTCAAAAGATACATATAATTTGATTGTGGGAAGAAACACTGGACTTACCTGAAGGTTTCTTCTCTCCAACAGGGCAACGGCATCCAAAACTGCTTAGGTCATACCTCCTCTCACTCCAGGTAGGGCTATGCAAATCTGTTTATGCCTTATTGGGAAGAACAAGGGTGTCCCTCCAGCTACATCGGGGGGCGGGGTGTAGCCTAATATGCAAAGGAGTTCCTGCTACAAAAAAGCCCTGCCCTCCAGACATAGAATAGCCTAGCTCCATACAGTTTCACATAACCCCATAAAAACAATGTATTTAAATTTTTAATGATTAACTGGTACAGTAAAGTAATAACACAATAATTTCTACAAATGGCAACATTAAACCAAACATGCAAGGATTCCAGGATAAATTGTGGTGGGTTTATTGGACGCCTTCATCCCATTGAAGAGAAAAGACGAGACCTCAGTCCAATGTTTTTTTCACTTTTGGTGGGGGAAGGTATCTAAAACTGGTTATGTAAGCAAGCAAAGTCTGGGTGGGAGAAAAAAACATAGTATCACTGATCCAACACTCATTGGAGAACTATTCTCCCGAAGGCAGCCTCTATGGAGTTTTATTGGTCTATCCTATAACGTTTCACAAAAGTAGTAAAGGAAGACCAGCTCAACAGGAGCCCTGGTTGAGGAAGCTGCTGTACTGGAATGGACTGTTACTCCAATGGGAGCCCTGAAGCCCTGAATCTCATAAGTCTTGTGGATATACCTATTGATCCAGAAGACTATGGTAGACCTAGATAATGTTCTGCAAAATGTAGAGACCCATGAGATAAGAGAAACAGCAAGCCTGAAAGTGGCTATCCTTTTTATATATATGCAAAGGGGTCTTCTGACATCCAAATTATAACATATTTCTTTTGGATGTGTATGTTTTGGACAGAAAGAAGGTGCAGACAAATGTTGGCTTAAATGAACAGGCAAATTAGCTTTCGGAATGAAAGATGGATCAGTCTTAAGAAAAAGCCCAGCAGGAGCTCATTTGCATATTAGGTCACACTATTTGGCCTGGAAACATGTGGCTACCACATGGCGGAGCTCTGCTTCTGTGGGCTCTGGCAGAAAAAAAGCCCTGGTCCTAAGCACAACAGAATCCTTGTGGAAGGTACACAACTCCTTCCTTATAGATAGAGTCCCTATTTCTGAGGCCCTTCAAGCTGAAGTAATAGCAACTAGAAAAGCTACCTTCTATGATTGATGCTTTAAGACAATAGATTGCAAGGGCTCAAATGGAGGCTTTGTTAGTGCCTGCAGAACTTTTGACAGGCTTCAGGCAGGGAACCTGTATAGAACTGTAGGAGCTAATTGCACCTTACATCTTAGATATCTTTTAACATGTTTGTCAGAGGCTATATTCTCCATTCCCCTGTTGCCTAGAACTATGGCAATAGCTACCACGTCTCTTTAAAGTGTTCGGTCACAGTTCTTTCTTCCATCCAGTATGCAAGAAGGTTATAATATCCTTTTTGATGATTCCAGAGGGCTGACACTTTGGTTCACTGCCCAATCACTAAGAAGTCCAAAAGAAGTCGGAAAGTCACCTTGACATAGAGATTGGAGAATAGTCCTTAGGGATTCCATGCAGAACTTCTGTTGGACTACCCAGACACTGAGGTCTGTTAAACTGAGTTTGGCCCTCCACTCACCTGATTTTGGGTACTATGAAGAGGATAGGAGTATGCCCCTTGAAAGCATTACGGGGGGGTGGGGGGTGGTATGAGTTCTATAGCCCCAATGTCTAGAACAGGAGCGTCAAACTCATTTCTTATGAGGGACGGATCTGACCTAAATGAGACCTTGTCAGGCCAGGCTGGGCCATATTGGGCTGGGCCATGTGTGTACCTATTTAAGATTAGGTAGCAGAGATAAAAGCTTTTTTTTTAAAGGACACAAACATGACTAAAGATTTTTTTAAAAAAACTTAAAACAAAACATGCTTAAAACATTAGCACTTTTTGGTCCTAAAGGTGCTTTCTTTGTATCTCTCTTGTGTGATCCAGGGACCTGGGCAAAGGAAACTCTGGCTCTTTCCTTCCTTCCCCAGGGGACCAGGAGGGGGAGGAGCCTCAACCAATGGAGAAGACTGAGGTTTTGCTCTGTAGCTTCTGTGCGATTGAGGAAGCCTTGCAAAGCAAGAAGGAAGCAAGTACTGGTGTACTAATCTTTGTAGTTGTCCTGCAGAGGGCTTTTTCCCTTGTGTGATGGTGTCCCATTGCTTGGAACTGGAGAACTGCTTTAATTGAAACCTTGACTGGAAGTTGAACTGATGTCCTCTCTATTGTCTTTACAGTCTCTGCCACTGTGGGAAAGTTTGTAGGATCCAAAGAAATGAAAGGGCTTTGACTTGTAGTCCTCCTCCTTACTGGAAGACATAGAAGGCTTGGCTTTTTTCTTTTCTTTAGTTTTAATTAGGACTTTGTCCAAGAATCCCTCCCCCAAAGGTAGTTGTCCTGAGAACTCTACCATGGAAAGTTTTTGATAAAGGACCCACCTTCCATTGTTTTGGCCAAAGATTCCTTCTCATCACTATATTCACTGCCTGGGATTGGATGGAGAACTGTATATTGTCCTGAGAGGCATTAGACAGATACTGTGCTGTTCACTTGATTTTTTAGCAAGGACCTCTTGAGCATTAGTGGATCCGGATGTTGCAATAGATTGTCTGCCCAGATGACTATTGCTCGAGTAAAATTAGACAACACCACTGATTGCACTAACTTCTAAGGATGCTGCTTGTATAAGATTTCTTGCAAACAGACTCATTTTTTCTGTCCACTGGATCTTTTAGGACATTGTCGCCATACTTAGAAAGCACCACCCCCAAATGTAGAGCCACAACCAGAGCATACACTAGGGTACTTTCAAATCCTCCATGGTCTCATCTGGAAGGATGTAAAAATTCTTGGTGACAGTCTCCAGGGAAAAGCCGCCACCAGGCACTGCCCATTCAAAACAAAGGATCTCATCAAAATGCTCAGGAAATGGACAACTTGTCAATTTTTTATTGGCTTCTTAAAGCTTCTAACATCTAGATTGGCAGAGGTTGTGGTGGATGGTTTTTCTTCCACCTCCAAAGAGTAGTTTAGGGTGGACACCACCCTCTTAAGAAGCCTCTGAAAGTGTTTGAGCTGAAAAAGCCTGGCTGAATTATCCTTAGTGACAGACTCTTCACCAGACCACTCTCTCTCCTCTTTGTCAGAAGTGATAGTGGTCGAGGAGATAATGGAGGGGTTGTCTTCCACTTCTGACCCCAGCATCTTAGATGAATTTTTTCTTTTTGGTGTGGATCTGGGCTTTTGGGTGGGTGGGTGGGAAGTTTGGGACTCCTCTCTGTCTGATCAAGGACTTCTTAGAGATTTTTTGATAGTTCTGAAACATTTTTGTCTGAGCTGGTCTCTGAGAACAATGGGAAAGATGCTGAGGACTCAGGGGCAGTGCGGGATGGACTGTGCCTGCAAGATCATCCAGATCTTTCTGCGTCATTAGACATCACTCTCCCCCTCATCCTATCTATCTCTCATAATCTATCTCTCTCCTGTTCCCTGTCTGTATCTGTTGAGAGACAACAACAGGACCCCTGGGTTGAAAGGAAGGAATCCAAGCCAACCTCCATGTCTGCACCATCCAGTCAGGTGGGGGCTGCCCAAAAAAGGTGGGGAAAATAACACGTGCCATGTTAGGTGCTCTGAAAGATGCTGCTGTCTCTGTAATGGTGACAGGAGCTTGCAAACAAGAAGTCCAGCTTGCCATAAAAACTGTGAACCCTGCTGGGGGAGGGGGTGTTCTGGCCCAATACTGGAGGGTTGAAGGGGGCTGAGGTTGCAGAAATGGATGTTGACTCATTGCCTGTGGGTCCATAGGTGCCAGTTATGGAAATTCTGGTGGTCCGGCCTGCAGTGTTGTGCTCACCATAGTGCTGCTCCTCCTCATCCTTCTCTAGCCATCCAACCTCGGGGGCTCATCAGAATGCTGAGGGCAAAGATGGGGTCATACTGGTCAGGGAAGGATCCAAAGCCTTGGAACCTCCCAACCTTTCTCCTGGGTGCAATGATGAAATGGTGATTTCCAGCTGCGCTTCCCCTTTGCCCAAGTCCTCAGGTGGGGATGGTTTCTTTGCCTCAATCCCCATCCCCACCCCCATCCAAGTCTGTGATCTTTTGGAGGATTTGCTTTCCATCATTGTTAGATAATTTGGTTGTCAGTCTAAGTGACAACTTATCTTCTATAAAGAATATCAAGGTAAAGCTAGACTCTAACATACTCCCGGAGCAGCAGGGCTATTCAAACTGGACGGACTCTCTCATTCTGTCCAAGGAAGGCAACCACAAATTTGCATAGTCCTGCCTGAAGCAAGAGGAGACATAACCTAACCAGTTTTGGATGCCTCAATCCACTGAAGGAGAACATTTATTTCTTTTCTGCATGAAACATAAACAAGTTGAAATAAGCAGAAACTATGTTAAACTGCACCTCTTTCAGAGAAAATGACTTTCAACCGTCAATAAGAATGTTTATGATTAAGAACATAAGAACATAAGAGAAGCCATGTTGGATCAGGCCAATAGCCCATCCAGTCCAACACTCTGTGTCACACAGTGGCCAAAAAAATTATATATACACACACACACACACACACACACTGTGGCTAATAGCCACTGATGGACCTCTGCTGCATATTTTTATCTAAACCCCTCTTGAAGGTGGCCATGCTTGTGGCCGCCACCACCTCCTGCGGCAGTGAATTCCACATGTTAATCACCCGTTGGGTGAAGAAGTACTTCCTTTTATCCGTTTTAACCTGTCTGCTCAGCAATTTCATTGAATGCCCACGAGTTCTTGTATTGCGAGAAAGGGAGAAAAGTACCTCTTTCTCTACTTTCTGCATCCCATGCATTAGCTTGTAAACCTCTATCATGTCACCCCGCAGTCGACGTTTCTCCAAGCTAAAGAGTCCCAAACGTTTCAACCTTTCTTCATAGGGAAAGTGTTCCAGCCCTTTAATCATTCTAGTTGCCCTTTTCTGGACTTTCTCCAATGCTATAATATCCTTTTTGAGGTGCGGCAACCAGAACTGCACACAGTACTCCAAATGAGACCGCACCATCGATTTATACAGGGGCATTATAATACTGGCTGATTTGTTTTCAATTCCCTTCCTAATAATTCCCAGCATGGCGTTGGCCTTTTTTATTGCAAACGCACACTGTCTTGACATTTTCAGTGAGTTATCTACCACAACCCCAAGATCTTTCTCTTGGTCAGCCTCTGCCAGTTCACACCCCATCAACTTGTATTTGTAGCTGGGATTCTTGGCCCCAATGTGGATTACTTTGCACTTGGCCACACTGAACTGCATCTGCCACGTTGACGCCCACTCACCCAGCCTCAACAGATCCCTTTGGAGTTCCTCACAATCCTCTCTGGTTCTCACCACCCTGAACAATTTAGTGTCATCCGCAAACTTGGCCACTTCACTGCTCACTCACAACTCTAAATCATTTATGAACAAGTTAAAGAGCATGGGACCCAGTACCGAGTCCTGCGGCACCCCACTGCTTACCGTCCTCCATTGAGAAGACTGCCCATTTATACTCACTCTCTGCTTCCTATTACTCAGCCAGTTTTTGATCCACAAGAGGACCTGTCCTTTTACTCCATGACTCTCAAGCTTTCTAAGGAGCCTTTGATGAGGAACTTTATCAAAAGCTTTCTGGAAAGCAAGGTAAACAACATCTATCGGGTCTGCTTTGTCCACATGTTTGTTCACCCCCTCAAAGAAATGTAACAGGTTAGTGAGGCAAGATCTTCCCTTACAGAACCCATGCTGAGTCTTCCTCAATAACCCGTGTTCATCAATGTGCCTACTCATTCTGTCCTTGATAATGCTTTCTATCAACTTTCCCGGTATTGAAGTCAGACTGACTGGCCTGTAATTTCCCGGATCTCCTCTGGAACCCTTTTTAAAGATGGGGGTGACATTTGCTATCTTCCAGTCCTCAGGAACGGAGGCAGATTTCAATGAAAGATTACAGATTTTTGTCAAAAGATCCACAAGTTCAACTCGGATGTATGCCATCCAGACCCGGTGACTTATTAGTTTTTAATTTGTCTATCAGTTGTAGGACCTCCTCTTCTGTCACCTCAATCTGACTCAGGTCTTTCAACACCCCTTCCAAAATTAGTGGTTCTGGGGTGGGCAAAAAGTTCTCATCTTCCACAGTGAAGACGGAGGCAAAAAATGCATTCAGCTTCTCAGCCATTTCCCTATCCTCCTTCAGTAATCCTTTTACCCCATGGTCATCCAAGTTGCTCAAGTTAAGCCTTTTGAATGTACTATTTAAATTATTGCAGTTTAAAGTATTCAGTGATAAAACTGATCCTAGTTATATCCAAAACTTTTTTCTGGAATGCCAACCTAGTGACTTGGTGTGTTCATGTACCACCAGGTCTTCAAACCAGGAGAAAATCAAGCTTTTGCTGTCAAACATCTTTGGTGTGCAACTCTTACTTAAAACAAACAGAAGTTACTTCAATGGAAAACAGTAATTTCTACGCCATGTTGCAAAAACACTAAAGTATGTTTTAAGCTGCTTTTTATAAATTGAAGTAATGCACAAAAGCTTTCTTCAGTGAGCAGCCAGAGTGCATTGATGCCCAAGGTTGCATGTACAGTCTTAAAAAAAACTGCAATTAAAAAAAAAACAGTGAAAGAAGCACAGACTAAGAACCTGTTCAGCACAGCAGTTACATTATTGGATTCTGATCTTCCTAGGCACAAAGCTCACTAGGTAACTTTGGGACAGTCATTCTCAAGGTAACCTGTTGTATAGGATTATGAAGATAAAACAGAGCAAGAAAACCCTATGTACTATGGCCCCAGGCTAACTGGTAGACAAATGTCTTCACACAGAAACAAATATATGTCCATTTATTTATACTTCACTTTTCCTTGCTGGGAATTCTAAACAACACACATCATCATTCTCCCCACTCCTCCAACTTATCCTCACAACAACCAATCCCTGAGATAGGTTAGGTTGTGAATAGTTGACAGTCACCTTGTGAGTCTGTGGCAGAGTGGGGATTCATACCTGGGTCTTCCAAATCCTAATCCAATAATTTAACCACTGCAGGGACAACACTGCAAGGCCTTCACCCTTTGGAAGATAATTGCTATAACAAAGTCAGCTCCAAACAGCTTCCAGGTCTTCAAGTATATATTTGACCATGAGGTGTATCAGTTTAATCTCAAAGGATTTATTGTTATTTTAGCTTCTCATGGCTCTTACTACTATACTAACACTTCAGTTTTGAAATAGGATAAAAAGTAACTAAGAAGGATCTAGGCATACCTGATAACTTAATCATTAATGGTTTTAAATTCCAACAAAATACAGGAAACTGAAATAACCTGCAGTTTATAGAATGATGAGCTCCCAATCAGGAAGAGATGACTCAGAGCATGAAACCTAAGCTTAATGAGTGCAAGGGTCCAATAAGCTGCACAAATTGGTATAAAGCACAGATTTT
This sequence comes from Heteronotia binoei, assembly GCF_032191835.1. Taxonomy (NCBI): domain Eukaryota; kingdom Metazoa; phylum Chordata; class Lepidosauria; order Squamata; family Gekkonidae; genus Heteronotia; species Heteronotia binoei. The sequence goes on from NC_083226.1 coordinate 76,137,634, forward strand.
TTTTCAAGCCTAGGTATTATAGTAAATTTGAGATCAGTGGAGCTGCAAACAAGTTTTGCAGTAAACAACCATCTCTAATGTGTACCCATCTGTCATTTTTTTCCAGTTGGGAACTCTTCATTTTAGAAACTGTCAAGTTACTTTGGTTTCCTGTACATGGAATTTAAAATAATATTTTGTGAGTTGGCCATATATGTGGTAACACAAAATTTCAAAAATACTCAGAGGCTCAATAAGATTCAGTACCCTGAAATAGATGGTTCAGTTGGAGGCTCTCTTGCTTCAATTTTGGTATTTATAAATTAATGCTGTCCCTAGATTACCTTGAGACTTGAAACATCAATAACAACAGAAGCATGATTACTGTGAACAATACATGTTACAACTGCTATTAATCATTCAGAAAGTATGCAATGAAAGTCCATGCAATCAATGCAAATAAATGGCAAAAGTCCAGTGTGGAAGAGCTGGCATTAAGTTGATGAAGGAGACATTTAATTAAGTGTAAAGGCTGAATAAAAAAAACCATAAGCAGAAAACAAATAGCTATGAACAAATTGTCCCAAGTGGGATGCTGTGGCAAGGATAGCAGTTCAGTTGTTTGACCTTGATGGGACATCCATCAGCAGATATTGGAACATACTTCTGTTGTGCATAGCTTCTGTACAGAATCATTTGAATCAACATTGCAACTCCTTCTTCCTTTTTAAAAATGTGCATGCATAGACCTTCCCTGTGATAATAAAAATCCTAAATTAAAAGGGAAAGACTACTGATTATGAGACAAAATAATTAGGACATGCATATTCAAGTGCAAGGTGCCCTCCAAAAGTAGCTGATCAGATTGACTATGTTTCGCCATGAAGGAAGATGAGTTTTCAATTAAGGAAGAACAGTAATAATTTTGTTGGCACAGTTTCCAGGACATGGAGTTTAAAACAATATTTTATGATTGCCGGGGGGGGGGGGGCAGCCATTTTGGAGTTGGCCATACACAAATTTTGGAATATTTATAAAATATATTTTTGCATTCATTTTAAGAACATAGAAAGAAGATTCCCTGTTCAGTCATGGCAATGTAAGTACTTACTTGTGATGTGTTGTACAGAATTTTCATCCCATTGACATCAAGAAATGCTTTTCTTCCAAGTTTGGTATTTGTAACATTTTTAATACACTGCAAGATTGCTTTGCGGGTCAGCATATGTCTATGCCGGCTATCATGACGGTGCCAGTCTACATAGTTTGTTAAAAGCACGTGGACATAACCTCTGTCTACTGCTCTCCTGGCATTAGTTTCTTAGGAAAAAAGATTTCAAAGTTATCAAGCTGTTTTGAAGTATCAAACTTAATAAGAATCGAATAAGTGTTTTTTTGAGAAAAAAACTGACTACAACCTAGTACCAATAACTGGTTCCCCTGAAAACTACCTCTATGCTACATATTTATCTTATTCTCACATTATCAGTTTAGGCAAATGTTGAAGTTGGAACATATGAAGTGGTTCTAAAAGTTTCTTAAAACTGACAGAGAATCCAATGTTTCAAGGCCAAGCTATTGATTTTGACAGACAGCAGTTGACCTACATTTCCAGGACCCTGAAGCTTGAACTGTTTTGGAGGCCCCTTCTCAACGAGCAAAAATTACAGTGACATTTTGAGGTCAGAATCAGAGCATATTTTAAGGTCAATACTAAGTACTTCAGCCCATTGACTTATGATTCTGTCACTAAAATAGCCTTATTTTAATAACAAACACAAAAAAACTCCATCATTTTTGTTCAAAAATTCACTCATTAAAAAAAAAAGTTGCTTCACATCCCCTCCAGGATTAGGGGCCCTGAAGCTTAAATTTCATTAGTTTCATAGTAGATCTGCTCCGTCAAGAGGTAGAATCCAGTGTGTAGTAGTAATGGTTAACATGTTGGATATAGTAGTAATGGTTAATGTAGTAGTAATGGTTAACATGTTGGATATAGATTGGGGAAGATGTAGACTGAAATCCCTCCCCTTTGCCATGAAGCTTTCTGGATATATTTGCTCTCTCTCTTAGCCTAACCCAATTAGGGCTGCCAGGCACCCCAATGTGGGGGGGGGGGGGGTCTCCTGATTTCAGGCACTCCTCTCCCCTTATCACCCCCTCTATCCAGCAAGAACCTGGAAATCATTGCAATGTGTCTATGAAAACAAAACTGCTGTAGGCACATTGGGGTTGATGCTCTAGTTTTTTGGCAAAACTCTATGATTTGAAGCAAATTCTACCATAGAGTTTTGCCCCAAAACCAGAGCATCACCTCCAACATCCCTGACTTGCCCATATCATTTTTGGTTTATGTATGCATGTCACAATGCTCCTTCCCACTCCCAGAAAGTCCCTTCCCTTCCCCTGCCAGTGTGACGATCAGATTTGGCAATCCTAAACCTAACTTACAGGACTGTTATGAAGACTAAATGGTGGAAGGAAATAACTATGCAGACACCCAGAGCTCCTTGGAGGAAGGACAAGATAAAAACATAATAAATTAGTCTGTATAATACAAACATCCACTGCAATAAAATAAAACAGAAGTCTAGTCTATGTGATTTACACTGTTTTTGCTTTTTTTCTTAATTTCCCTTAGCAGAATTTCCCTTACCAGCAACAAAGTCTTTCAGCACACAAGATTATATGCTCCATTGCAAACAATAAATATCACCTTTCAGCTTTATAACTATATACAGGGGTCGTTTTGTAGAAAAATAGGTGATGGAGCTCATTAGCATATGCTGTCCCCCAGCCAAAAGCAACCCGATACAAGGAAGGAGAGCCCCGGGTGAGTGAGACCTGCTTGAGTTGGCTAGAGATCCAGCCAGCCCAAGCAGGCCTCACTCACCTGGGGCTCTCCTGGGCTGCCCCACCCCAGTCAAAAGGCCAGCAAGCCACCCACTGCCCAAAATCAACATAAGAAGTGGAGAAAGGGTGGTGCGGGCTTCTCCAGGAGTTAGAGGGCTGCTGGGGGCATGGCAAAGCCCTTTGTGGCTGTTTGGCTGCCTGCTCTCCTAATCCACGTACTGTTATGCAGCTGCACCTACTATTCAATGGACAAGGTAGGTGGGGAGGAGGAGGGGGAGCCCTCAGAAAGATTCAGCAGCTGTGCTCCTGTGAGCTCCTGTTGAATCTGAGGACTACATATACACACACATACACAGTTTTGTTAAATATTAAACCATACACTTACTTGATTTTAGCAATGCAGCAAGAGTGTCTAAAGCAACCCTGTGAATATAAAGAGAAACACAGATTTAAGCAATAATCTTGATCATAGTTAAGCACCCTATAAACAAAACTGTAGCCTAACAGTCTAAAAAATGCAATGCCTTGCTGAGTATTAATTCAAAACATTTTATCTTCATGTCAACTCAGAGACTCCAGTTGGTGCACAATGCCACAGCTTAATTTTTTAATGAAAAGCTAGATAGATGGAGCATGTATATTACTACCATTTTGCAGTCACTCATCAGCTGCCCATCAGTTACTGAGTTCAGTCCTTCTATGTAATTTCTATAATATTTAACATATAGGAATCACATATGTTTGCTTAGTTTCAGATTTTTGTTTGGTTTTAAATTTCCACAATCTTAATCTTAATATATTGATTTCTTGGATATCCCATCCTATTAATTGCATTGACTTACACTGTGTAATCTGAATGAAAGCTTATTTAGATATCATAGCCCTTTTTTTCTCCATTTTTTTCAATAGATGATCATAGCCATATGGCTTTTTCTATTTTGACAAAAGCCACACAGGTTCAGTCATGCTATGTTCCTCCTCATCCCAAATGCTAGTTAGCGATATATTTAAATAAATATTTTAGTGGCATTTCAAAACGTCTAGTCAACATACTGAGTATTTTACTTACTTCATAAGGCCAGTATTCTTCTTGCTGAAAGGACCAATGATCTTAAACATCAGCTCCACAACCCCATTCTTACCCAAGGACACAGCATTTACAGCTGAAAAAAAATTTAAAATATGATTTTTAACTGAAGAGCAAAAATATTAATGTGATACTTTATACTTAATGGAAAAGCAGCTAAAGTACCATGTCGCTGAACTATCATCTTTTTCCTTTCACTAGAGATACATCGTATGTTTGATTCTTCAAATATTGTATGCAAATGCCTAGTGAACTTTCAGAATACTACATGCAATTGTTTGGGGGTATTATGCTACACCTGCACAAATTCCCTCACGGAAGAAGAAGCAACAGCTCCAGTGGCAGAATCACTTGCAAGGCAGTTAGCAAGTGCCAACAAAGGAGAGGCAGTTATTACCATGGCTCAGTTGCTATAGTTTTCCTACTAGTCTTCCTCCCCATATGCAAAAGCAACAGCTCAATCCTGGTTCCTTGCGAGGCAGAAATCACTAAGGCACACTGGAATAAAAAGTATATATATTTACATGTTCTGCAGTGTAAGATGCTCCAGATAACGTTGTTCTTTAAATCAATTTTTCATTTATACAACACTATCTTATCTGCAAATTTTAGAATACCATGGCACAGTATACTAACATCTTCATTGCTGGCTTGGAATAACAGTTCCTAAACTCCTGCCCACTCACACCTACTCCTATGCCTGCATTACACTGATGACATCTTTATTACCTGGACATATGGTAGATGCATTCTACCAGGTGTTCAACAACTTTCACCCCATCATCAACCTGACAATGAACCAATCTATGCAAGAAATTCATGTTATGGACGCCACTGTACAAATACATGATGGACACACAGACACTGCCTTTTACTGGAAACCTATTGATTGTCAAACATAGCTACATGCATCCAGCTAGCATCCTAAACATATCAATCTATAGTCTACAGTCAAGCTCTACACTACGACTGCATCCGTTCCGATCTTACAGGCAGAGATTCTCACCTGAGGGATCTACAACAAACCTTTTTAGAACTAAAATATCCACCTGATGAAGTCAAGAAACAGAGTAACAAAACTAGAATGATACCCAGAGACAGCCTGTTAATAAGACAGGCCCAAAAGAGACAATAACAGACCACTACCAGTAGTCACATACAGTTCTCAACTCAGAACAGTTCAACATATCATAACGATGTGACAAATTTCACCTTTTTAAAAGCGTCAAAGTACTGTACAAACAGAATAAAGCTATGTGAAGAGAGTTAATTCTTCACAGAGCAAGAGAGCCTTGAGTGACATGCTGCTCTGAGCAATCTGATTGGACAGCATCAGCTGAGCAGACATAGTCTTGAGAGCTGGATGCTGAGGAGAGTGAATCAGATTTGTGACTTGACTGGGAGAGTCTGATTTCCGCCTCAGCTGAGAGTGGTTTAACACAGACAGGAGAACTGGGGAAAAGTGGCTAGGTTTCAGAAGTGTTCAGAGACTCCTATTCAGGCCAAGAAAAGGGGAAAGATCTTCTAGGGAAAAAAGAAGATTCCTTACTGAGTTGAACACGGAAAATAGCTCTGAAGAGTACAGAGATCCCTAGTCTGGTGTGAATAAAAACGGCCCATATAAGAACTAATCTGGAAAAAATTGATTTTACCTCAAAAATGTCAACCCCTGAATTCACCTGACCTTTCCCCACTATGTAAAATAAAATATTGTGTTCTTTTTGAATTTTAAAAATGCCTAAAGAGCCATTACTAGTGCTTTAAATCAAAGAGGGCTCCTAATCCTTCCCTCAAGTTCCCAGGTTCTGCCAAAAAGTCCATATACTTAACTGTCAAAAGGAAAGACAGCCAGACTTCTTAGCTAAAGAAGAAGAATATTATGTGGGTGATTCAGTCACAGAAGGGGACAAAAAATGGAGGGAAAATTTTGCCTCTGAAGGAAGGAAAAGGAAGGGGTCCATTATAAATGACTTACAATTTCTACTGAATAATGTGTTCTTTTTGATGAGCACTTTGGGGGGCAGACCTTTTCTTGCACACAGACAGTCCCCAATCTTAAACAATTCCTCACCCACAATAATACAACATCTAACTTGAACATGAACATTGGTAGCAGAGCTTGCAATAAAACCAGATGCCAACTTTGCTGCCACATACACCCAGACAACGCAATCACTCGACCTAAATACATCAACTACACCAACTCAGGCTTACTCACATGCTCATCTTCTAACACTGTATATGCCATTAAATGCCAACAATGCCCTTTGGTTCTCTACATAGTGCAAATGGGTCAAATCCTATGCCAAAGGATAAATGGACACAAAACTGATATAAAAAACTACAAGACTGAGAAACCTGTAAGAGAACACTTCAGCCTTTCAAGACATTCAATTGGTGACCTCAAAGTAGCTCTTTTGTTGCAAAGGAACTTCAGGAACAGACTAGAAAGGGAAATTGCTGAGTTACAAGTTATTACAACATTTAGAACAATGGAAACCCCAGGATTTAACAGGGATACTAATTTCTTATCTCACTACATATGCTAACCTCATTCAGTCTTTACCTCTGTAATCTCACCAAATCCTCAGAAGAGCTATACATCCTATTTATTTCATTTCTTACTTGGAATAGTAGATTGAAATAGCAGATTGTAATGTCTAGCAGAATGTAATGCAATTTGGAATGGTAAATTGGAATGTATTTCTCTGGACAGAGGAGAAACACTGCACAGCCAACTGCCCCATCTCAAAGGAGACAATGCTGTAAAGTCGCCAATATGCTGGAGACAGATGGGGCATCATGGCAGGGTCTTGGTTAATTAATCTCAGTATTCCACAATTAAAAAGGGTAATCTGCCCATCAATCTTCAATTTTGCTGTATTTGCTTTACCATGTTTTCCCCTGGAATTAAACCCAAAGAAATGATAACCATGTAAACTAAGCTTGCTATTCCAGTATAGTCCTTTAATCTGCTAAATGTCATCATTACATTGTATCTAATTTGCTCCTCACTCTCTACATAAGAACATAAGAGAAGCCATGTTGGATCAGGCCAACGGCCCATCCAGTCCAACACTCTGTGTCACACAGTGGCAAGATTTTTTTTTATATATACACACACACTGTGGCTAATAGCCACAGATGGACCTGTGCTCCATATTTTTATCTAAACCCCTCTTGAAGGTGGCTATACTTGTGGCCGCCACCACCTCCTGTGGCAGTAAATTCCACATGTTAATCACCCTTTGGGTGAAGAAGTACTTCCTTTTATCCATTTTAACCTGTCTGCTCAGCAATTTCATCAAATGCCCATGAGTTCTTGTATTGTGAAAAAGGGAGAAAAGTACTTCTTTCTCTACTTTCTCCATCCCATGCATTATCTTGTAAACCTCTATCATGTCACCCCTCAGTTGACGTTTCTCCAAGCTAAAGAGTCCCAAGCATTTCAACCTTTCTTCATAGGGAAAGTGCTCCAGCCCTTTAATCATTCTAGTTGCCCTTTTCTGGACTTTCTCCAATGCTATAATATCCTTTTTGAGGTGCAGCGACCAGAACTGCACACAGTACTCCAAATGAGACCGCACCATCGATTTATACAGGGGCATTATGATACTGGCTGATTTGTTTTCAATTCCCTTCCTAATAATTCCCAGCATGGCGTTGGCCTTTTTTATTGCAAACGCACACTGTACCTATAAGTATGGACTAGTAAAACAAACCTGCACATCCCTGTAACTGTTGTTTATCAACATCACCTGTGCAGATATGTATTGGGACCGTACAGCTCCCCCCCCAGGACATTTTCTTTCTAGTTTAAAAATTCCAAAGAGGGGCACCCCACCCCTTTTGGAGCCAATGCATGCTTGAGATTCCCACCCACTGTGTCACATGCTTCATTGGCAGGCACCTCCTTCCCTCAGTTCCCGCTAAGCCACTGTGAGTCCCCTGCCATGCCACTATAGGACTTGTGAGAGCCAGGCCTGTAGCCACGGAGGGGCGGGGCACAGGCCCTTGACCCAACCCCCCCTTCCCCCTGTATGGCCCCTCCTTTCCCTACTGCTCGTTCCCCCATTTTCACGCCGCCGCTCTCCCCAGGCTCTTCCCACCCCCTTCCTGCCTCCCCCGGTCTCCTCACAGACCTGTTTTTGCCACTGCTGCTCTCCCCAGGCTCTTACCTGACTCCCCGGCTCTCCCCACAGCCCCGTTTTGGCCGCTGCCACTCTCCCTGGGCTCTTCCATGCCTCTTCTGCTCTCCCCATGGCCCCATTTTCACCATTGCCCCTCTCCCCAGGCTCTTCCCACCCCATTCCTACATTCCCTGGTCTCCTCACTGCCCTGCTTTCACCACTGCTGCTGTCCCCGGGCTCTTCCCTGCCTCCTCCACTCTCCCCACTGTCCTATTTTGGCCACTGCCGCTCTCCCTGGGCTCTTCCCTGCCTCCCCCGTTCTCCCCAAGGCCCCATTTTCACAGCTGCCACTCTCCCAGGGCTCTTCCCACCTTGTTCCTGCCTCCCCCAGTCTCCCCGCAGCCCCATTTTCACTGCTACTAATCTCCCCAGGCTCTTTCCCTGCCTCTCCCGCTCTCCCCAAGGGCCCCGTTTTCGCCACTGCCGCTCTCCCCGGGCTCTTACCTGCCTCCCCCATTCTCCCCGCAGCCCCGTTTTCACTGCTGCCACTCCCCCCAGGCTCTTCCCACCCCCAAGAGCATGAGAGCGAGCGAGCTGGGGCAGGGCAGCTGGCCGCTGGAAAAAGCAGCCAAGACTCCATGGCCGCCCCACCCAAAATTTTATGCCCTGGCCCCCCCCCCACCCAAAATTTCTGGCTATGGGGCTGGTGAAAGCTCACAGTGGAGCAGGAGGGAGGGAATATGTGTCTGCACAAAAGGCATCAATGAACAACAATTACAGGTAAGTGCAACTTTGTTATCATCTTCCATCTTCTTGTGAAGCCCCACATTGGGACCATTAGTGAGCTATTCACCAGAGGAGGTGGGGCGAGTCTTTTACTGGAACTGAGCTTGTAGAATAACCACATCTGCTTCTTTCCTGTTATGCAGGTCTAAAACATGGTGCTTCACAAATGTGTCCTGTGTCAACTAGGTTGCCGCCAGTGTTCCCTCTAAGCTGAGTTAGTGTGAACTAGCTCACAGTTTTTAGACTCCAGCTCACACATTTTTGTCTCCGCTCAGGAAAAAATGGCCCCAGAGCACACCAATTTATGCAGTAACTCACAACTTTAATGCCGGTAGCTCACAAAGTAGAATTTTTGCTCACAAGACTCTGCAGCTTAGGGGGAACATTGGTTGCCACTATGCAGATGTCCACCAGGAGAACTCATCAATGAAATGTGGCAGATGAACTCTGTGCTTAGGTGGTGTGTGCTTTGACATCAAGCAGAAACAGCTGTCTGGATGCCAGGTAACAAGAATGGATAGCAGCAACTACCCATCTGGACACAGACTAGGCAGAAGCAGAGAGGCAGAGAGCCAGTTTGGTGTAGTGGTTAAGCGTGCGGACTCTTATCTGGGAGAACCAGGTTTGATTCCCCACTCCTCCACTTGCAGCTGCTGAAATGGCCTTGGGTCAGCCATAGCTCTGGCAGAGGTTGTCCTTGAAAGGGCAGCTACTGTGAGAGTCTTCTCAGCTTCACCTACCTCACAGGGTGTCTGTTGTGGGGGAGGAAGGTAAAGGAAATTGTGAGCCGCTCTGAGACTCTGAAATTCAGAGTGGAGGGTGGGATATAAATCCAGTATCACCACCATCATCATCTTCTCTTTCTTCTCCTCCCTTCATGGGGCCCCAGTAACATATAAATAGTGCTTTGCTTTCACTGAATGGTTTGGTTATAGCAAAGGAGAGCCCCTCCTATAACATCAAGGATATGCAGGGCTTTTTCTGCTTCTGAGGTCAGAGCAGAGAAGAATACCTGTAGGGCAATTTCCTGTGCTAGGTGGAACTTGGAAACTACCTTAAACAAGAAGTCTAGACTTGCTCACTGAATATCTTGAGAAAAGGAGGATCAGCCCTGAGTGCCAGTTCACTGACTCTTCTGGCTGAAGTAACAGCCGCTAACAATGCTACTTTCCTTGAGAGTAAAACTAAGAAGCAACAGGCTGAAGGTTCAAAGGGTGGTTTCATCAGTCTGGCTAAAAGGAAGGGCAATGACCCCTGTGGGACAATACAGTGTATAGGAAGGAAAACATTGGACAGCCACTTTAAAAAATGCTGAGCCAACTTATGGACAAAAAAAGAATGTCCCTTCACCTTGAAACCGCTCCTATATACCCTGTTCGCACACATGCTGTGTGGGGTGCAAGCCAGGCTGCATAGTGGCGCAAGCACCCCTCAACAACACTTGGCACGTATGACACTTTGGTATTCTGGACACTCTTTGCCAGGCTTGGAACACAAAATGGAGTATGGCAGAACTCTGTGGAACTGGGGCAGCTTGTCCAAACACTATTTCCTCAAGGTTCAGAATATGCAAGCATTGAGCAAGTCACATAACTATGTCATTGTCTCTGGCTAAGGTGACGCCAGGCTCAGGAGCCATCAGACACCTAGCTAATCTCTTCATCCTTTTCAGCTTCCATGGGATGCACAGATTAAGAAAAGGCAAAAGATTTATTATGCGATCTGACGAGAAACTAGAGTATTACCAGGTCACCTAAGAGCTAGTATTTTCCCCCCAATATTAGGAGACCCCCAAATTAATGTAATAACTTCCTCATGAAAAGCAGCAATGGCTGCTAGATGGATCTTCACCAGGGTTCCCATTAGTGTGCTCACACATGAAAATATGCATGGATTCTTTCCTCTCTATGCATGGCTGTTCATCTCAAGCACAGGGGTGCTTCCTCTAGCATGGCCCTCCACTCCTGCTCAGCTGAAGCCTGTGGATCTTCCTTTTCATGAGGAAGTTATTACATGGCCCTCCACTCCTGCTCAGCTGAAGCCTGTGGGCAGGCCCTCACTTGCGTAGCCAGCTTCCAGGTAGGGCCTGGAGATCTCCTGCTCTTACAACTGATCTTCAGATGACAGAGATCAGCTCCTCTGGAGAAAATGGCTGCTTTGAAGGCTGCTTCGAAGGGTGGACTCTGGTATTGTACCATGCTGAGGCCCCTCCACTCCCCAAACCCCTGCCCTCTCCAGGATCCACCCCCAAAGTCTCCAGGTATTTTCCATCACAGATCTGGCAACCCTAAGCAAAATGCATCACTTTCTCTCCCTGCCCTTCATCTGGCAGCTAGGAAGGTGGGAAAGTCAGTAATCCATCAGTCTCTGTGGTCTAATGCATCTGTGAACCCTTGATTATTGTTTCTACCCATCAATTCTACCTCATCAATGTAGCTTCGCAAGAGAGGAAAGGAAAGAGGAGGAGAAAAGCAGTAAGCATGAGGAGAACAAATAATCCCTGTGATTAACAATTTGGTTTTAATCATTGCAACTGCTTTTCAGATGTGGGGTAGCCATTAGTGTTTGGTGGGTATAGGAGACCAAATCCTTTATCAGAGGAAGATTCCCCCTTCCCTTGTCTTGAGGTGAAAAAAGAAAGCTGAGTGTGTCTCTTTAAATTTCTGTAACTGCATTGGAGATTAATACTGCAGCTTGGTGTGTGTGTGTGCAAAAGACCAAAGATGGAGAGTTCCAGGAAGTCAAATGTTAATAAATCCCTGGGTTTGACTAGCTATAAAAGTACTTGGAGAGCCAGAGGGCGAGAATAGTGTTTTGCTTTCTGGCAGCTTCTAACAATGAAGTTGCCCAAACAAAGGACCATTTCTCTTCCTGCCTCTGTTTTCTCTTCCAAGGCTGTGTGGGAAACTTCTCCCTTCTTGGGAGATCAAGTACTTTTGTTGGCTTGTGCTCTTGGGGTTCTGAAGCGTACTTCATACAATCACAGAGTTCAGTTCAGTTCAGTTCAGTTGAAAGGGACCTCCAGGGTCATCTTGTCCAATCCCCTGCATAGTGTAGGAATTTCACAACTACACACACACAGTGACCCCTGCTCCATACTCAGACGATGGGCATAGTTGCTTGTGTGGTCCCAAAAAGGTCTGGATATGAGATGTGCAGCCTCTGGAAGAGGATCAGATAGCCCAGGTGGTTATCTTCTCTTTCTGACACAGAAGGAAAAGCTGCCTTTGGCTCTTATATCTCTTTGGGTTTTCTTGATTTATTTGATGGAAACAGGCATTGGCTAGGTGGATTACAATAGATGGTCATTCTTTCCCCAAGTAGTGGTGCACAAAGAAAAGCATCAGGAGCAGCTTTTACTCCCCCCTTCCCAGGCCCCCCCTTCCCAGGCCACCTTTGCAGCCCTCTGGATATAGGATTCTCCCTCCTCCAGACATCAAATCCTTTCCCCTCTTAATATGAGAATGATGATGGCATTTGTAGCCTCTGTCCAGATACTGGAAAAGCTTCACCAGAGGAAAAATTGGTAGCCTCCCATAATCACCTGATAATTTGCTACTCAGAAATTGAGAGTGGAGGAAGCAAAAACCTCTCAAAGCATCCAGACAGCAGCTTTCACTGTCAGCTGGTGATAAATGCTGGCTGGGCCACTGGCTGCCTGCATGTCTTCCATAACTAATGAAGATTGTGGTGGGTGAATGGACAGAAACTCACAGGAGTCCTGCTTTACTGTACACATTTTCAATTTTATGAGGTGTGGGCTGAATGGAGACTAGTTTCTGTCAGATTGGAACAATGAGGTCACAGAATCAGTAATACAACTATCCCTGGAGTATCAGAATAGAGATGGCTCAATGTTCTGTTCTTTGGATGGTTCAACTAGTTTCTGTAAATGTACCCAAGTATTTTCATCTTACATATCAGACATCTAAATAAATAGCATCAGAGAAAAAAAGTCAAAGTTCTTACAGTTGGTTGAATATACACGTAACACTTGAAGACAAGGCAGTATTAATCTTTGATTCTGCAAGTTCTGCTTCACTATATTTAGTGTTATATTTAAAGCACCACTAATTCTGGCTTTTACTCCAATTTTTTTATCTGAAAATAAAAGGGAACAGAAATCTTAGCACATATGCAAAATAAAATTTATTCAAATATACTCTCAGAATTAAATTTTAAAAACTACTACATTTAAGGTAATTCTGTGGCATTTTGCAATCATGCAGTTCATCTGACAGAACAGCATTTCCATTTGTGTAAGAAATGGGTGGTAATTCCTTCTAATTCTCCCCAACCACTGCCTCCTATCCTGTTCATGATGGTCTGATACCTAGGAACACAATTTCAGGGGAGAGGACTCAAGTGGACTGTAGCAGAAGTGAGAAGAGAAATCCTATTACATTCCAATTCAAACCATACCAATTACACCACTGTAACTAAAACAAAAAGTCAAGTCATTACTTAAAGTTCAGCAACTTTCTTTTAGAGATCAGCATGAACTGAACCATGAACCATGGTCTGAGCACAAACTGGGCCAGTTCGTGGAACCTTAACCAGGGGGTCAGAAGAACGTGCCTCCCATGAACTCTCCCTAAGGGTTCATTCCTTCCCTTCAAGCTTTGACTTCCCCAGGCATCCTGCTGATGCAGTCCACTGAAACTGACCTTGCCCAATGGGAAGTGAGCTCTAAAGGCATTTAAATGCTTTTGGAGCTCCCTGGGGACAGGATGAACCAGACAAACCATGAACCCTTTTGTCCAGTGGAGGAGTTCAGTGGAGGATTGTGATCTGTGAAAACCACAAACCCCCAACGAACCTCAATTTTCCTGGTTCATCCCCATCCTTACTTTCTTTACATCCATAACCAACTTTTCACCCTTTCCAGTACATCAGATTGCTCAAATTCCCTATGCCATAAATGTACCAAATCAAAAAACTGAGTTTCAAATATCAACTCCTTCAAAACTAAAAACTATATGCATTTTGTCTTGAAATCCAACCTGTACCTTTTGGGTCACTTCGGTGACAATATTACTGCTGTGTCCTAATCATATTCTAGTCATCTTCTTACCTTGTCAGTTTCCTATCTGCTTATTGATTAATCTATTGTTAAATGTTCAGAGGATGACTAGAGATCATATGTTTGAAACCTTATAAAACAAATGCACAGGTTCTCAAGAAACCAGCTTAGTAGCCGAAACTGTTGGTATACCTTTCTCTCTCCAAAAGCATATAGTGCATAAGGCAAGACAGACTACATCAGAAAACTATGCCAATTGTAGGTAGTGATGAGAAAGAGTCCAAATTTTGAAGGAGGAATGGACAGTGGATTTCATTGATACAAACACCCTCCTACTGATCAATTCTGGGCTGAGCCCACTCCATCTCTTCAGGGCCAATCTGAAATAGTCTGCTGTGGACCTCATTTGCCCTTTGTTTCTCCAGAGATGAGTTGGAAAAGCTCTAAGCAGTTTTAAAATGAAAATGTACTTTCTTCAAAGCAACTGCACACATTCCAAATTGAATCTTTACTTACAATAGTCTCAAATAGTGCTGTTTCGTATCTATGATCCCAAAGATTTCACAGATAGTAAACAGATCAATCATTTGTCCAGCTGTAATTTAAAATCAGTACTGACATTAAGTATATAACCTGACTTGTCAACCAATAGATATTCAACATATTGTTGTCAGAACAATCTCTATGGGTCAGTTATGGTCTCCAGCAGCCAAGATGAGTATAACTGCCTCCTTTTCTCACTGCTGTGTGACAATGACAAGTACAGCTCACCTTTTGGACCAATTTTTGCAAGGAGAGAATGAAGTAGCACCATTAATTCTTCATTTGGTGGGGAATCTTTACTGACATTCACAAGCAATTGCAGTAAAATTTGTGTTCCTCCTTTGGAAACAAGAATACTTGTTCTCCGGCAACCACCTAGAAAAAACATATAAGCAACAGCAATCCTAAAATATACAGACTTTGCTGAAGTTCAAGGCCATATCAACTATCATCTATATACTAAAAGCAGTTGACCAAATCTTTGGTTACTTTCATCCAGTGACTGGAGCTGTGAACAGAGAAGACAGATGGTAAAATGTAAAAAAGGCCCCAGGTTGGCAGCATACTGTGAAATCGGAAAAAAAAGAGAGAGGGGGGAAGAGGGGGGCAGAGGGGGGAGGGAGAGAGGGAGAGAGAGAGAGAGAAAGAAAGAAAGAAAGAAAGAAAGAAAGAAAGAAAGAAAGAAAGAAAGAAAGAAAGAAAGAAAGAAAGAAAGAAAGAAAGAAAGAAAGAAAGAAAGAAAGAAAGAAAGAAAGAAAGAAAGAAAGATGTTGCTAGACAACCACAGAGTTCCAGAGCTTGGTTCTGTTAGTAAAAGGCAGTGGGAGGGGCAATGCCTTTTCTAGGCCCATTTTGACCTTTGTAGGATAATTCATTGGGGCCAGGCCCAACTAAAATTGCCAGCTCCAGGTTGGGAAATTTCTGGAGATTTTGTGGTGGAGTATGAGGAAGGGAGGGTTTCGGGAAGTGAGAGGCCACAACACGATATTATGCCATACAATCCACCTTCCAAGGCAGCCTTTTTCTCCAGGGGACAGATTTGTGTCATCCGAAGTTCAGTTGTAATTCTGGGAAACCTCCAGGTCCTGCAAGGAGGTTAACACTCCTAAACCTGGCAACAACCTACGGGTGTCTTTCATGACTTAACTAGGCCTGGATGCTTGGTACTGTTCAACAGTAGCCACCTTATGAAAACCAGTGTAGTATAGCAGTTAGAGCTTCAGAGCAGGGTCTGAGAGACCAAGGTCCAAATCTCCATCTTGCTGTGAAAACTCACTGGGCTATAATGGATCATGCAGTCACATACTTTCAGCCTAACCTACCTCACAGGGTGTTGTGCAGATGAAAAGAAGGAGAGGAGAATAATGTGAGCTGCTTTGATTCCCACTGTGGAGAAATGTGGGGGATAAATAAAGAAATAATAAATATAGCTGAAGATGGGAGGCAGACAAAAGCTAGGTTAGTGAATGGCTGAGGAGACAGGGAGCCAGGGGAAGGGGAGAGGATATGAGGGTTTCTGGAGAAAAGAAGAAATACTGTGGGGAGGAGAATAGAGAAGAAAGTGAGGTGCCCTCACACAAGTCCTTTAAGGTTCTGTACCATCCATGCGGGCCTTGCCCAGTGCCAGGCACCATAAAACTGGGTCATTTTTTTCCTAGGTAGGGAGAAGATAAAGTTTAAGGAGAAGGGGAGATAAAACTGGTTTGCTGTTAAATGGAAAAGAGATAGGATTACCAACTCCAGATTAGAATATACTTTGAGATTTGAAGGGTGATCTTGAGGACAGTGGGGTTTGAGGGGAGAAACCTCAGAAGGGTATAATGCCATAAACTCCACCCTCCAAAGCAACCAGGGTTGCCAGCCTCCAAGTGTAGCCCAGAGATCATTCAGAATTACAAATTATCTCTAGATAACAGTGAACAGTTCCCCTGAAGAAAACGGCTGCTTTGGAGGGTAGACTGTATGGCATTTATGACAATTTCACCCTCCCTCATGGGATTTCCCTTAATATTGTTCTTAGCTGAGCAGCCCCTTTTCCCTTCTCCTTTGTTTTCTTTGGCTGTCCCACCCAGTCATTTGAATGTATACTCGTAATACTGACCAAGCCTAGGAAACTAAGGGGAGAGACTAAAATCCTTCTTTTGTCCATGTTTTATAATGACACACGAAAGGCTAATAGTAAATCAAAACTAACAAACTGTGTAGGAATCAGGGTTGGGACTCATAGGTGAAAAGGCAATGGGAATGAGGTAACTTTGTATAAAAACAAACACAGTGGCATGCCAAGGACATGGCAGGGTATGTGGTAATTTTTAAAAAAGGGGACGCAGAGTGTCTCCAACAGCAATTTCACATCAGTTACAGCTCAGTATGAGGCTTCTTGCGGGAAGAAGAACTTCTAGCGCAAAAAGCCTCATACTGAGCTGTAGCCGATGTGAAATGGCTGTTGGAGATGCTCTGCGTCCCCTTTTTTAAAAATTATGTAAAGAATCTATATAATTGAATCAATATTGGTCCCAGGTCTGATGAATAATAATAATAGTAATAATAGATTTTATTTGTATCCCGCCCTCCCCGCCTAGGCGGCTCAGGGCAGCTAACAACATTTTATACATTTACAATTAATAGATGAAGACTGGAAAGAAACAAGTACTTAATCGATTGGCTTGTCACCACACTACTTTGGGACTTGAATGTACATGTTTTGGACATTTGGACTGGTTTCTATATATTTCTTAGTAAATTGGTCACTAGCTTATATTTTTGTTGGGTTAAAAACATTTGGCATACAGCAGAATATCTGGATATTTATGTATTTGTGCCCTATTTCATGTAGAGTATCTTCCAAAGCCTGGTGTTTGATTATTTCTTTTGATTTTTGATACCCAGGATGCAGTAAAGCTTGTGGGGAGAGTTTGTGCTCTTGGAATTTTCCCTCAACTGCTCTTGGCCAGGTTGAGCAGTGGCTGTCATCAAAGATCAAGGGGTTAGATCTACCAGATTGAAAATGAGTAAAGGGTAACGGTAGTCCCCTGTGCAAGCACCAGTCATTTTCGACTCTGGGGTGATGTTGCTTTCACGACGTTTTCACAGCAGACTTTTTAATGTGGTGGTATGCCATTGCCTTCCCCAGTCATCTACACTTTTCCCCCAGCAAGCTGGTTACTCATTTTACCGACCTCGGAAGGATGGAAGGCTGAGCCAACCTGGAGCTGGCTACCTGAACCAGCTTCCGCTTGGATTGAACTCAGGTCGTGAGCAGAGGGCTCTGACTGCAGTACTGCAGCATTACCACTCTGCGCCATGGGGCTCTTCTATGTTTTAGCCAGTAGGTGGACACAAGTAACCATATACATGCTTCTAAGGAGATCAGCCCAGCCTCTAGTCTGAGAAGGACATCTGGAATAGGGATGTGCATTCGGTTCGGCCAAGCTGTATTTACAGCCGAATCAGTGTTGATTCGGCCGCATACGGAATAGCCTGCAGCCGACTTCCATAAGAGCCCATTATACAGCAGCCGAATAGACTCGCTGTGTATTTACGAATAGCTATTCGTAAGCAGCACACGCGGCTGTCAATTCAAAAGGCGGCAATTAGCTTCTGGAGCTTCAAAGGAGCTGCTTTCTTTGGCGCCTTTAGTGGCGAACAGGGAGGGGGGGAGGGGGAAGAGGAGCCCCAGCAGCCAATCCAAAGCATGCATTTGCAAAATGCATTGTAAATGCATGCTTTGCAGGGCTGTTGTTGTGTACTGTGTAGCTGATGGCCCAGCCATCAGCTACATTGTTATTTTGATCTTTTGCTTACTTGGGTATCCAAGTAAGCAATGTTCTCTGGCCAATCAGAGAGAGCAGTGCTATTTTTTGAAATTGCTCTCTGTAGGGCCAGAGAACCTTTTTAAGGAGTCTTCCTGCATTGCTGTGTTGGTGTATGTGGTGTGAGTTGGTGTGAGAGAGATTGTGCTGTGTGCTGCTGCCTTTGGCTTTAGCTCCTGCCTGCTGCTCTCTCACTGCCTTACCAGAGACCTCCCTGGACTCAGAGAAGACAAGGTAAGAGTTTTGGGGTTCTTGTTTTAGTTTTTGTTGGTAAAAGGACTAGAGTCCCTTTACTTGTTCAGATTTGGGTGGGTGAGTAGCCTATTTGGGGTTGGGGGTTAGGTTCTGCTGGGGGTGTGGGCCTGGGGTGGGGTTTTTTTTGCTAATTTGCCCATATCTTAATTTAGTGAGAGGACTTTTTAAAGTGCAGTGCCCTTTTACTTCTCCTGATTTGGGTGGCTTGGATTTCTTGCGGTTAGGGTGAAGGGTTTTTTTTTTTGGGGGGGGGGGGAGTTCCTGTATTATTAAAAGTTGAGTTTTTTACTGTTTCATTGTTTGATTTGTTGCTGCTGTGTTGTTTTGCTGCTGTGTTACTTTTATCTTCAGGTTATTGGGGGGGGGGTGCTGTTTGGCCTAATTTTCTTGTTGGTGAAAAGGCCACTTTTTTAACACTTGGCCTTTTGTGATTCTGCTGGTTTTGTTTTGGTTTTTTAAATTGCCTCTGGTTGGTGTGGGGGTTGGTGAGGGTGTGTGTGGGCTGGGTCACTTTCTTGTTTTTATAGAGTAGGTTGTGTGTGTTCTGTGGCAGGGAAGCTGGCACCTGGGTGAGAGACCCAGAAGCAGCAGGTTTGTTGTGGTTGACCAGCTCTCCCCGTGTTGTTTGGGGCAGGGCTGGAGAGCTGGCATCTGTAGATTGTGTGTTCTGTGGCAGGGAAGCTGGCACCTGGGTGAGAGACCCAGAACCAGTAGGTTTGTTGTGGTTGGCCAGGTCTCCCCGTGTTGTTTGGGGCAGGGCTGGAGAGCTGGCATCTGGGTTTGCTGCAGCCAGGTCTGCAGAGCAGACCTTGAGCAGATTGTGTTTTGTGTGGCAGTGATGTTACAACTTACAACTGGGTTTTATATTGCTTCCAGGCCTGCCCTGCAGGGTTAGAGTAGATAGAGGGATGTAGTGCATGTGGGTCCTATAGAGATTCTCTGATGTGGTTAGGTTTGGCTTTGGGTGCCCCAGGAATTGGACCCCCTGGTCCAATTTTTTTTTGGCCTTGTGGGTTTTGTGTGGGACAGTGCCCTGAAGCTGCACAGCAGTTTGGTGGGCTCTCCTCAAAACCCCCTGTTCCCCAGAGCCACTTTTCCCACGACAATTACAGTGAGGAAGTGGCTAATTGGGCTTTCCCCATCATTGTTAGCAATGGGCCTTTTGGGGAGCCCAAAGACAGGGACCCCCTGGCCCAATCATTTTGGGACTTGGGGGGGTTGGAGGGGAGAGTCCCCTGCAGGTCCCCTGCAAATTTGGGGGCTCTCCCTCAAACCCCCTGCCCCCCAGTAGCCTCTAATTATGCCCTATGTTGCCATTGATTTCAATGGCCCATAGGGTATAATGATGGAATAGGGGCACCCTCTTTGGGTGCCCCTGGAATGGGATCCCCTGGCCCAATCTTTTTGGGACTTGGGGGGCTTGGAGGGGAGAGTCCCCTGCAGGTCCCCTGCAAATTTGGGGGCTCTATCTCAAACCCCCTCCCCTCCATGCGGCTTCAAATATACCCTATTTGCCATTGATTTCAATGGCCCATAGGGTATAATAGGGCCGTATATTCGGTAATAGCCGTGCATCTACCGTATATGCGGCTATTCCGAATACGGTATTCATTAGTGCATGGGGAATCCGAATTTTTTTTCCCCGTGTACTTCCGAATCCGTGTAATTCCGAATTTTTTTTTTTTTGCACATCCCTAATCTGGAATACATTGTGGGACTCCAAAAGTCATTTATAGGAACTTCGACTGTATCACTTCCAATAGGCATCTTTCTTTATAAATATTGAGCTGGGAACCATGAAAATGCTGAGTGAAATCCTTTCCTTGGAAAACCTTGATTGCTGCAGGGATAAAGGACGCCTTTTGTGAAGTGGAATCTTCTAAAGGCAGAGGTTGCTCTGTGAGCAGTCTCTGCAGTGTGCAGTGCCTGAGCTCTCCAGTGTCCAGATGACTGGAAGACTATGCCAAGGTATTTGAATATTTTTGTCTGTTTGATGTTGTGGCCCTCTATTTGCCATCTATGGTTCTGATGTCTTTTTGTTGTGAAGACGAGGTCTTTTTTTTTTTGGTAGTTTATTGCAAGCTGCTCCTCTTTATAGTATACAGTGTATAGTATACAGAGTGTTTGCCACTTGTAAATGGAATAATATAACAGAATCATCTACGTACAGTAAGGCAGGGACTGTTTTATCAGCAAGCTTTGGAGAAGCTTGGATTTCTTAGGTATTACACCAAGGAGTTGATGTAATAGTTAAAAACTAGAGGGACCAGGATGCAGCCCGGTTTAACTCCTTTGTCAAGTGGGATCTTACTGGAGAGGTGGCATTGAGGACTACATCTTACTTTTAGGAAATTTCCTTTATGTAGCGAGTGGATAAGTTTGTGGGGTCTACAGTCTATTGATGAGTTCTCAAACTTTAGCCAATGCCAATTCCTGAGAATACTGTCAAATGTTGCTTTACATCTATGAAGGCAGCATAAAGTTCCCCATTACGCTTAAGACTTCTCCACAAGATGATGCAAGATCAGGCACTGGTCTGTAGTGAAACAGACAGCTTTGAAACCTTCCTGCTCATTCATTAGTATGTATTCTTGATCTAACCAATCAAGAAGTTTCCTATATAGGTGTCTAGAATACAATTTACTAATGATACTAAAGAAACTAACTGGACAATACCTGGCAAGATTTGACTTTTCTCTTTTGTTTTATATTGGAGCAACAATTGCAAGGTCCCAAAGTTAGAGTTCCATGGCATCTTTAAGACCAACGAAGTTTTATTCCAGGTATAAGCTTTTGTGTGCACGCAAAGTGCTTCAGAGGGAAAGGGAATTCTTCTGACAAGCACAATTTACATTGAGATCACCCTGCTCCGTGGCTTACTTTGAGACTTGATCGCACACACACTTGTTAAAAAGAAGGGGTGTAGCAAAGAGATAAGGGGAAAGGAGAATTAAAGGAAAATATTTTGGCTCATTCCAAAAAGGGTTTTTTCAATCAGATATCTCGGTCCCTATCTGGGATTTTATTTTCTTTCAAAAAATATCTTGATTATGAATTACATTTGAATTGGATTCCATTGTTTAATGACTGGAAGTAGATCACTAAGTATTTAAAAATACATTTATGATCCCATATGTTCTGGTTCAACATGTCTCCCTCTCTCCCCTCCCAAATCACTGGTTGCCTTTCTTCACATTAAGCACCTCCCTCCCCTTTGCTTTTTGATTGTTTCATTATCATCACTATCAGTGAGTGGATTTTGCCTAGTCTGAAATCAACACATTATTTCACTTGGAGAAATCCCCCTCTCTAGTTCTAACAGATGAAGAAGAAAAAAAGAAACTTAATAGCACAGCTTGCAATCTTTATTAGTGGAAAGGAGCAAGAGTCCAGTAGCATCTTAAAAACTAACAAAATTTGTAGCAGGGTATGAGCTTTTGTGAGTCACTCCTCATTTCTTCAGATACAGCTAGAATGTCAGTCCCTTAGTCCATACAGCTTGGAGAGTGGAATAATTTCAGATGCTAAATGACAATAGCAGACATTGGTAATGAGATAGGAAACCTAGGTCTAGGAGGATGCATTCCATAGACTTGAGCTTCATTATCAGTTGCAATTCAGCAGTCTTTCTTTCTAATCTCCCTTTGAAATTGGGAGGTAAGAGAACTGCTTCTCTTAGGTCAGCAACTTAATGCCCTGGAAGGTTAAAATGTCCCCCCACTGGTTTTTGAATGTTGTGGTTTCTAATGTCAAACTTATGTCCAGGGCTTTTTTTGTGCAGGAACACAGTTCCTGATGGCTTGGTGTCAGGAGGTATGGCCTAATATGCAAATGTGTTCCTGAAGGTTTTTTTCTACAAAAAAAAGCCCTGCTTATGTCCACTTATTCTTTGCATCCTCCTGGACTGATCATCCTGAATGGAACTGAGACCTAGGTTTCCTTTCTCATTATTAATGCTGGTATCTCCATGCATACTACCCTTATGCATATCAAACCTAATCCAATCAAGCCTGCTATTGTCATTCACCTGCTATTGCCACTTGGCATCTGAAACCTTTATAAAGTTCATATCTCTGGTACCTTGTGTTACATTTTATGGCATGCATGGCCTGGCCCAACAAAGTGACATTTATGTTAGATCTGACCCACATCACAATTTAGTTTGACACCTCTGCTAGGGTTTCCAAGACAAGAGACGTTTGGAGATGGTTTGCCATTGCTTGCCTCCATGCTGGCCCTGCTTACCTTCTAAGATCTGACAAGATCAGGCTATCCTGAGGGCATCTAGGTCAGTGCTAGGCTGAGAGCAATGTGACTGCCCAAGGTCACCCCACAAGCTTCCATGGCGCAAGTGAGATTTGAACCTGGATTTTCCAGATCCTACTCTGACAGTTTAACCACTTCACCATGCTGGCTCTCATGATGGAATAATCTGTTGGAATTTGAATTTTTTTATTGGCATAGTTTTATATGTGTGTGTGAAATTAAATATTTTTCCCCACTGTCTGCTTTTTTTCTGGTCATTGAAACAATATTTGGCTCCAGTGCACTTTTAAAGACCAAACTTTGTTCTACTGCTTCAGTTTAACATGGGTACCCACTTGAATCTACTTTAGGGCCATTATTATTATTCACTTACTGAAAATAATTTTGTTTATAGAGGAGGGGCTCTGACTTGGATAGTCCCAGCCTTGCCTGAACTTGTCAGATCTCAGAAACAAAGCTGGGCCAATGCAGAGGCAGGCACTGGAAAAACAACTCCAAAAATCTCTTGCCTTGAAAACTCTACAGGTTTGCCATAATGGCAAAAAGAAGAGGAGGGGGATGTTATGCCACTGAATAAACACCAGACAATTTGTCACAAACAAGTAACTGCTTATTATTTAGACAGGCCTTTAAAACTTGACAAGAGCGATGACAGTCTCTGCTTACATAAACAAGCATAAGCTTCTTGGTCTCATAGACACTGAAGTTGTTGAAAGCAGAAACAGTCACACAAGTTCCAGTTTCCTTCCTTATCCACTGGCTAGGGATCACCCCGTTTTCTAGGAGCTATTTCCCTCAGACTTGATAAATGTCCCTAACTCAGGATTCTTCTTGATCTCTCAGAATTGAAAGATGTCCATAACTCAGGAGGATCATTCTTGATCCTCTCACAGCCTGCTTTGCTCTCTCACTGTTAACTGTTAACAGTCAACTTCCAGCTCCTAATTGATACTCTCAACTGAAGAATTCAATATGAATCAACTTCCAACTCCTAATTGATACTCTCAACTGAAGAATTCAATATGAATCCCCTGCCTCTCAAGGTTCCCATACTGGATAACGGCATTAACCATTTACTGTCCATCACAGCATAATACCCTGATGAGGTCACTTCCCTCCCCAAACCTCACCTCCTCAAGGCTCCATCCCCAAATCTCCAAGAATTTCCCAACCTGGTGCTGCCAACCTTAAGAGGAACTGATCTCTGCAGTTAGGAGATAAACTGTAATTCCAGGAGATCTCCAGGCTCTACCTGGAGGTGGCAACCCTAGAAGGAAAGAAGAAAGCAGGAAAAAGGAGAGGCGATGGGGTCTTTTAGAAATGAGAAAAAGTTAAACAGAAACTTTTTTTAAACAAATTATCTGAGAAAATAACAATCCAGAAATACCTCAAGTCAACACGAACACCGCATGTTGCAAATTGATATAAACTTACCCACTGCTACCAACTCAATCAGGATGTTTATGATATTTAGAATTGTCTGAAGATCTCTTGTATTCTGAAACGAATAAGGATTTCATATATCGTACTGTAACTTTTTCCATATATATGCACATTTGCAATAAAGGCAAAAAGTATAATTTGCTCGTTTAACATTTGCTTTAAATTACTGTAAAATACCTCTCATGAAATAAAATCAGACATGAAATGTATTTTTTTGGCAGTCAAGTCACAGCTGACTTATGGCCACCCTATAGGGTTTTCAAGGCAAGAGATATTCAGAGGTGATTTGCCATAGACTTTCTCCATATCATGACCCTGGTATTTCTTGGAAGTCTCCCATCCAAGTATTAGCCAAGGCCAACCCTGCTGAGCTTTTCCTAGATCTAATGAGACTGCCTAGCCTGGCCTATCAAGGTCAGGGCATGAAAAAATACAAAAACATTTTACATGATAAACATTAAGTCTCTATCTCTGACCTAAATGAGACTTCAAAGGGCTTTACTCTAGCTGTACCATACCCTACATTTTCTACTCGTATACCTATTGTAGTAAAATAATTTTCCGTTTATCTTCAGTGTCTCAACTGCAAATGATCAGGTTTTCTGGTATGACTTTAATATGTTGTTTAATATAGTAGAAGAATACTTAAGGAATAGTTTTATTCAGTTACCAACATAAAAAGCCAATGAGTTAACTGACTTGTCAAAAACTGAGTAATTAAGAAGCAAGCTTTGGTTAGTGTAAGGAAGTCCCAGAGATTTTTTAAAAATCAATACCTCTAAAGTTGAGAGAATAACTTCAATGCCTGTTGAACCTTTTGCAGTCATCTCCTTCTTTATTTTTTCTGAAAATTAAAGGTTTACATTTTAGTGTGCACACACACACACATAAATTTATGTCCAAAACTAACTATAAATGTGGATGATACCAAAAGATGCAGAAAAAACTATACATGTACTGATTATAAAAGTCAAGCCAATAAGCTAATTTCACTACTAATGGATCCATATTTTAGAAAGTTTGTTTTTCCTTGCAGATTTATTTAAATGCCAGCATTGACATCAAGCTTCCATACCGGCATATATATTCCCACCTCTGCCCAACTTGTTGTCCAAACTAGTTCCTCTTTGCAAATTACATGAGGGCCTGAATTTAATTTGAGAATTATCAGAGAGGGGGCAGGATTGAACATAACTCCACATTAACCACATTATTTTACTCTCACTTGCTGGAACTGACAATCAAGCTTCTCCTGACCAATAGATCCATCAGTTAGGATACCTCAAAAATTAATATAAGAATGTTTAGTACAAAATATCTGGTTGCTCTAGCACTCACACTATAGAAAGAACTACAGCCCACATCAGCATTTACTGCTAAAAAATTCTTATTGCAGACAGATCCAATTTCAACTGACTGAAAACTCAGCTCAGCAAGGAAACTAAAACTGCCTCTACTATACCACCTCTTTGCCTGGAGACCTCTCCCTCTTCCCTTATTTGGGAAATTACTCCTAAGACTCCTGGACCTCCTTCTAAGTCACCTTTTGCTAACCTTGTGGCATGCCTGTTAGCTCAGTTCCCTCCCCACTTGCCAAGTCTGGAGATAAATAAAGTTCTATTAAAACATTTTTTAACTTAATTAAGATTACATCCTAAAATACAACCTTTTTGGTTGATTGATTGTATAGAAATCATTACAGGATAAGAATTATTGATAACACAAGAAATTGTGGCAGGGGGCCAAGAAGGAAATATTGGGAAGAGTATCTAGATATATGGGAAAGAATGTATTAGGATGCAAGGATCAATGGAGATAGGCCTATAAAGACATGTCTGAACTTGCCTAGTTATTGGCTCATCATAGCTTGCTAAATAAAATACTTAGCTTGGGCTTCAAGTAGAGCTAGAAAATAAGTGCAAAAAGCTGTAATGCAAAAGAGGAAGC
This sequence comes from Heteronotia binoei, assembly GCF_032191835.1. Classification (NCBI taxonomy): domain Eukaryota; kingdom Metazoa; phylum Chordata; class Lepidosauria; order Squamata; family Gekkonidae; genus Heteronotia; species Heteronotia binoei. The sequence continues at coordinate 76,163,758 of NC_083226.1, forward strand.
AGTAGGAACTGAGAAGTTAACATGAGCTGAATCAGCAACCGTTTGTGGTAAAGAACAGATGGTTTGTGGTTTGTGATTCTACACTAGAGGGAACTAATTGATGGTCGGGTGTAGTACTGAAGGCCTTGGGTGATCCTCCAGTTCCTTAAATAAAGTGCCTATGCTAATGTAGAAAGTATATAGGGCCTGCGTGCCCGAATGATCTTTGCTCAGATGCCCACCCTGGTCTGAGCCCGCATGTGTGTATCAAATAAAGCTTGGCTGTTTTCCTGACTTCGCCTCAAGCCTCCTTTGTCATTGCACCTGCTTTAATTGACAGAGCGGGCTTTTCCTGCTACAAAATGCTACCATTAAACTTAAAATTGGATCTTAAAACCCCTTATACATTTCAGAAAGCAATAACACTTATTATTTGCAGCTAAAATAGCAATGGAAATCTGACACTAGCCTAACAATAGAATAGAATAGAATAGAATAGAATAGAATAGAATAGAATAGAATAGAATAGAATAGAATAGAATAGAATAGAATAGAATAGAATAGAATAGAATAGAATAGAATGGAATGGAATGGAATGGAACGGAACGGAACGGAACGGAACGGAATAGAATAGAAGATCTGGAATTTATATATAATGGCAGAATTAGCCAATATGAAACAACCTATTGAATTATATTATACTCAATCTGATTTTCTGATTGTATGGTATCCAATATTAGAATATCTAAACACTGAACCAGAAGAGCCTGATACTGTAAATACATTATGTTTGTGGTACAATTATAAATAAAAAAATATCCCTCTATATATTTTAACTCTATATTAACCATATTCTTATATTTAAATATCTGTAAACACAAAGATTATATTTAAAACAAAAAACTAAACCCCTTTATTTTGTGTTAAACTTTAATATGTAATTTATTATATTTGTTTTAAAATTATATTTAAAAATATTACATAATATATTAGAAATATAAATTAACAGAAATGTTTGAAATAACATTCAGTTACAAGCTTTATATTCCACTTAATTACATCAACTGAGCAACACTTGAAAAAAAGGTTTGCCAAACGCTATTCAGTTATGATATATTCTTCCCTCTTTTTAAGAATATCACTTTGACTACCAAAAAGTTTCTTTATGTTTCAGGGTCCATTCTTCTATTAGTGGAATACTATCTGACATCCAATATTTTGCAAAGGGAATTCTAGTTGCTGTTATTATACAAAAGATCATAATTTGAAATTCTTTTGAAAATACTTTTGGAAATACAGTTTAACAAAAGGTGATCTCAGAGGAACAGGAAAAATCCATACATAATCTACATTTCATATTTCAACAACGGATAACAACTATTTTTTGGCCTGTCTGTATATCCACCATATATGCAAATATTAGCTTGTAGTTGGTAATTTGCAATAGCAACATGTGTCATGTGTTTCTGTAATATATTTTTTTTGCTGTTTTATGTAGTGAAGTGCCGCTGATATCACATCTTTATTAAAGTTTCCAGAAATCAATGAGAAACAGATAAACTATGTATAAGAATAAATTTAAATTTATCCTCTGGAATTTCATATTTCAAATCTTTTCGCCATTTGGATTGAAATCACTGCTTTGAGTTGCCACCCTCTTTATACAGAATTTCACATTTTAGGAAATAGTTGCTCTTGGTTTTGACAGTTTCATCAAATTTTGTTAATTTTCTTATACCTAAACATATATGTATTCCTCTATTCAAGATGCTCTTAAATTGCAAGAAATCAAGCCATTTTATATTGTCATTGATTAATTGATTAATTTCCTGAAAGTCCAGGGTAATACTCCCTTTAACTATCAACACCATAAGATTTCCAGTTTGCTAATGAGTTAAATCTTGTTTTAATGCAAGTGTCTTGTACTGCAAATAAAGTGAGACAAATAAAGTTCCTATATGCTCCTGCTGACTTCATCCTATGAATAGCTACAAAGGCTCTACACACATCATCATGTGTCTCTAACCTCTCCAACCTACTAGGGCTGGATCTAGGGGGGAGCAGAGGGGGCACTTGCCCCAGGTGCTGCCAGAGGGGGTGTGTGTGCCAAATTGGGTATGGAGTCCATTCTATTATATGGGCCCATAAGACAGAATGGGTCCATAAGGGGGCGTCATTTTTTAATTTTGACCCCCTCAAAAAAACATGTAGATCTGGTCCTGCAACCTACTCTGGAACCACAGCATGGTTTGGTTTCCACTTGTTCCCCTAGATGTATATTTTGAGATTATTGGCTCCTGGATACCATACCCAGCTTTCAGAATTACACCTGTACCTGTTGCCCTGTGTATCAACTATGAAAGGAAAGCAAAGATAGTGTCAAGCATCGGTATTTCAAGTAATCAAGCAGTTGTTGGATACAAAGACTTGGTTTATTGATAATCCATTGTTGCTCAAGGTACGGCTCCTTGAGAGTGATACAGAGTTGTTCATAGCAGGGTGTTTTAAGGATTACATCAAAGAGTATAGAAAAGATAGCTTCAAGACATAACAAGAATGTGTGAATTGTTACAGCTATGCAAAACTACTCTCTTGCAGTTGAAACTTCCCTCGGTCTCATACATTCTTGTCCCTGTTGATAAGCAATGAATGGGAACTGTTCGGGGGAGGCGCCTCCTTTCTCTCTATCATCAAAGTTACAGCATTTCTACATTTGCTACCCAGAGGTGGGAAAGAGGAAAGAGAGGTGAGAAAGTAAGAAGGGGGGGGGGGGGGTTGAGCTTTGATATGCAGCTATTAGAAAGGACAGTTGTCAGGACTAGAGAGGAAGAAATCAGAATCCAATAATACACAGAAATAGCATGCGTGACAGATAGTCTTTTAAAAAGATAATACTTTAAGAGAAATTTAAGAAGGCATGGTTTTTGTTGATTTCAATTTAATGTATTTACCTTGGCTTTGAGTCAGATGGAGTATCTTTGATGTAAGGTATCTGGCAGTGTCAGTTTCCACCAAACATTCTGCATTGATCTTCTCAAGTTGTGTCAATAAACTTGTAATCCGAGAATTGTTAGTTAAACTGGAAAGTAGAAAATAATATGTATGATAATATGTATTATAAACACAGAAGCAGTGTAAACAGCTTATTTTTGCTGAAAGAATCTGCCCCCTACCCACCCATAGCATAAACTGAAGATTTTTAATATTAGGTTCATGTTAAAAACATACAGAAGAAACAAATGTGCAGCTGTCAAGAAACTGATCTGGTCATTTTGTCTTTCAATATTTGGTCTTATGTTGTAAGTATTAATGCCATTTAAAATGTCAAATGACAACACCCATAGTTAAGCATTTACTGGATTGTAACCAAAGTATTGAAGGCAATTTGTAACATCAGGTGTTAGCAGTTGCTTGTATATGTCCCTGTGAGTAATTGATACCACCCGAGAAATGTCAAGTAAAGTGAGTTTGACAGTAACCTACCTAGATCTAATGACAGCTGGTCTAATCTAGATTCAAGTTCTAGATTAGACGAAGAATGATAGCAAATTAGCATATGACAGCTAGGTTACTATAACTGAGGCCCAGGTTTAAACCAGATGTGGAGATACATGTCAAGAGAGAGTTGCATGAAGCTAAGCAGGACGTAAGGTTATGCTGTGCATGATGCCTGAAAACACCTTGATGAAGACATCCTCAGAGGTCTCCAGGACTTCAACTCTGCTATACTTCTGAAGATGCTGCTTATCATGCTTCTCCAGCTATTTGAAGCTGTATGCTGATAGGAGTAAGTTATTTATTTATTTATTTCATTTATATCCCGCCCTCCCCCACCTTGGCAGGCTCAGGGCGGCTAACAACATTCCATAAAAACATACAGTAATAAATAAAACCTTAGATTTACAATATAGAACAATAAGACATTAAAACATTAAATTAAAACCGGTTTTCTTAGCAGTCCGAATATGCTAATTTAAAAAGAGTGGTCTTGCAGGCCCTGCAGAACTGTTCAAGGTTCCGCAGGGCCCGCACCTCCTCGGGGAGTCGGTTCCATAGGGTAGGGGCCGCGATCGAAAAGGCCCGTGCTCTGGTACTCTGGTATTTAATTTCCTTCGGCCCAGGGATAGTCATTAGGTTTTTCCCCGTTGACCTCAGTGCTCTCTGGGGTTCATATGGGGAAAGACGGTCCCTCAGGTAGACAGGTCCTCGGCCATATAAGGCTTTAAAGGTAACGACCAACACTTTGTACTGGACCCGGTATATAATCGGCAGCCAGTGCAGTTCACGTAGCCCCGGCCGTATATGTTCCCGTTTCGGGAGTCCCAACAACAGCCTGGCCGCCGCGTTTTGCACTAGCTGCAATCTCTGGGTCCGGCACAGAGGTAGCCCCAAGTAGAGGGCATTACAGTAGTCTAATCTTGAGGTGACCGTTGCGTGGATCACTGTTGCGAGGTCCCGGCGCTCAAGGAAAGGGGCCAACTGCCTTGCCCGCTTCAGATGGAAGAATGCTGACTTGGCAGTGGCTGCTATCTGGGCCTCCATCGATAGTGAAGGCTCCAGTAAAACACCCAGACTCTTTACCTGGTGCGCTGCTTTCAATGGCGCACCATCGAAGGCCGGGAGAGCTATTTCCCTTCCCAGAGCGCCGCGACCCACGCATAGGACCTCTGTCTTCATTTATTTATTGATGAGCTAATTAGTTTTGTTTTATATTTTTTGTTTCTCTGTACACCCTCATTCCCTAACTTGTATGTTTAACCTTTGTTAACTGTTGTAAATAAATTTATTATTATTTTAATTGGAGTGAGTCTCTGGACTGAACCACGTGTTTCAGCTCCTGTTTCACGCCATCAGAAAGAGAAATCTCTTGTTTTAATTTGCTTTGTTATTTTTCCAAACCCACTTGGCCAAAACAGATATCAGTTCCAGGACCAGTATCTTGATAGCAGCAGGCTGTTATCTCGGTGTCCCTCCACAAAGCTTTATTTATGGTTCTCAGGTTAAGATTCCCCAGAAGCCTTACTGTTAAATTTTGTAGTTGGCATACCTAAATATTCAAGCAGTAGTTTTACATATGATTATGACAGCTAGAGTGGTCTGTGCTAGAAACAGGGGCAAAACCTGCAAAAAAAAAAACCACAGGTTCCAAATTCATGACTGGCTCATGGAAGTAAAAGAGACCTACCATGGCCAGCACATCTCAGTAGGCCAGGCAGGCAGCTGCCTAGGGAGCCACCTGGCAAGAGGGGCAGGCCGTGAGCACATGAAGCTCCTGGTGTTCTTGCCTGTCTGGGTTTGGCAGACCCAGGCAAGAAAAAGTGAGGGGGGCAGTGTGTGCACCATTTGGAGCCTGCCTTCCGCTGAGTCAGACCCTGGGTCCATCAAAGTCAGTATTGTCTACTCAGACTGGCAGCGGCTCTCCAGGGTTTCAAGCTGAGGTTTTTCACACATATTTGCCTGGACCCTTTTTAGTTGGAGATACCAGGGATTGAACCTGGGACCTTCTGCTTACCAAGCAGATACTCTACCACTGAGCCACCATCCCTCCCAGTCTATTCCAGACATTAATAAACACTTCCTATCTTGCAAAAAAAGGCTATGTATGTGGCACTCTAAACTCTTACTAAAATTGTGATCGTCATCATTTCAGCTACATTCTCTTGTTTCCAAATTAAACCTGCATTAGTTGGTACATCAGGCATTTGCACTCTTGCAGCACCTTTAATTCAGACCAGTATCAAAATGTTCATAATTACTTCTGAATCTGTCTATTGTATCATTTTAACATTTTCCAACAGAAGAAACAAATAGCAGTTCACAACTGTTATTTTTAATAATTCTTATTTTTCAGGTTACTTCTTGTAGTTCTTGATTTTTAAGAAATGACCAGTAAACAAAAACAAGCACTGATTTGTCCTTAACTTTCAGTTCCTAACACCTACAGTATATCAGTCTTTCAAAAGTTATATATCATGTACAAAAAGTTTACCATCAAATTAGAGGTTCTTTTATTATTAGCATGGTGCCAAGTGTGTATGTATGTCATTGGGTATCTACATTATAAATCTTTAATTTCTAATAAATACTGTTAAATGATGGCCACAACTTCATTGTTCCCTTTGAAAAGCTTTTAACTACAGGTAGCCTTGCTATTACTATTTATTAAATGTTTATCTAGATCTGATAATATGTATCAGTGTTTGTGATTTGTGTTACAATTTTTGTTATTTTAAATTTTAGGGATATTTTGATGCCAATATTTAACTTGTCTTCACTGGACAGCATGAAAGACTAGGTGAGTGATACATACCAAATTTAATACAGCACCCTTGCAGATCATCAGGCACCTCACTGTAGATTCAAAAGGTAGCCATATTGGTAGGGATGCAAGACTCCAGGTGGGGCCTGGAGATCTCCTGCTTTTACAACTGATCTGCACCTGGTAGAGTTCAGTTCCCTGGAGAAAATGGTTGCTTTGAAGGGTGAACTTTATGGCATTGTACCATGAGGCCCCTTCCCTCTCCAAATCCTTCCCTCTCCAGGATCTACCCCCCAAAGTCTCCAGGTATTTTTCCAACACATATCTGGCAATCCTACATATTGGTCTGCAGAAGAATAGCTAGATTCGACTCCAGTAGCACCTTAGAGACACATACGAACAAGTGAAGCTGCTATATATTGTATCAGGTCCTTGGTTGGTCCATCAAAGTCAGTATTGTCCACTCAGACTGGCAGTGGCTCTCCAGGGTTTGAGTTGGAGGTTCTTCACATAACCTACTGCCAGATCCTTTAACTGGATATGCTGGGGATTAAACTTGGGACCTTCTGCATACCAAGCAGATGCTCTGTCACTGAGCCACAGCCCCTCACTTTGACTCTCAAAACTTCATACTCTGAAAATCTTTTTGGTCTCTAAGGTGCTACAGCAGCCTAAGCACATTTTAACTGTAGGTGTCTAAAATGTAATTCAACCTTTAATCCTGTTCACAACATACAAAATACAAGGCCAGTAATACAATTCATCCATTATTTTTGATGCTTCAATCATTTCATAGCTTCCTTTATATCACCTTTACAAAATAACAGGCTACTGTCTTAACTTGACACCATAAACATTCTGCTTGTCAATTCTAGTGTGTTATATAGCAAGAGACAGTTTATTTTACACTATGAAATATGGTTATCTGCAATAAAACAAAACTATACGACACTAGTTTAATAAATACTGTCAAGTCAGTGAAGGATTACTGTTCCTTGCTGTGCTTTTGGTTCTGCTGCAGTAAGAAACGAATTCTGCATTTAGAATTAAACTGCTATATTAGTGTCTCTCTCAGAACCAGAGCAGAGAAAAAGAGATTTTTAATTCAAGTCCAGCTTTATTTAATATTTTAAATTTTCTGTCTCAGAAAAACACTATTTCTGCAACTACCTGTCCTTAGTCTTCAACCAAATGGCCTAGCTAGCTGATGTATTTCCAAGTATAGAAAAGCAGTGGAGGGAGGGAGAGATGTACACACAAAATGTCTATCAGTTTCACAGCATCTCCTGCTTCAAAAGCAAATATATTATACAAAAGGCACACCAGTTAATACAGTGCATATTTTAAAACCATATATCAGCCAATTACTGTTGAAGACAACAGCAAAAGAGGAAGATGGTCCTCTGAAGACACCACATGAAATGGACTCAAGAAAGGAAGCCACTTTGCGAGGCCTGAGTAACGCTGTTAATGACAGACTTTTGCAGAACATTAATTCATAGGGTGGCCGTAAGTGACTTGACAGCACTTAACATACACACCAGACTTTATTATGTACTTTAATATAGGAAATACAAATTGCAAGAAATCACTGCAAAGAACCTGAAACATTAAACATTCCTCAAATATAAATAATCTTCTCCTTGATAATTAGCCATTAGGCCAGGGATATCAAACTGATTTGCTATGAAGGCTGGATCTGACATATATGAAGTATAAATGAAGTTATTGAGCTGGGGTGTATGAGTCATAAAATGTACTGCCAGTTGGTGGATAGATAAACTTTATAAAGGACAAAAAAATCCCAAAACCACAATTAAAGATTTTTTAAAAAAAACATGCTTAAAACAGTAACACTCATAAGTCTTAAAGGTGCTTTTTTTGTATCTCTACTGTGTGATCCAGTGAATTGGGCAAAGGAAGCTTGGGCTCTTTCCTTCCTTCCCCAGGAGACCAGGAAGGTGAGGAGCCTCAGCCAATAGAAGAGAGAGAGACTTGGCTCAATAGTTCAGCAGTGCGAATGAGACAGCCTGGCAAAGCAAGCTATCCCTTCCCCCTTCCTTTCTAAGACAGGAGCCTCACCCAATGGTGAAAACAGAGGCTTTGCTCTGTAGCTCCTGTGCGATTAAGCAAGCCTGGCAAAGCAAGCTGTGATGCAGAAGGAAGCAAGAGAGAGGGAGAAAGAAGCAGACAATAGCCAGTTGCTTGGGAGCCTGATAGAACCCTCCAAGGGCCTGATTGGCCCCAGCCGCATGTTTGACACCCCAGCATTAGGTTATCTAGCAGGCCAGTCTTCCTTCCTCCCTACACCCCCCATAAAATTAGCTCTTAATATTCCCAGGGCAATGACCATCCATGATTAGCTTTTATCAGGTTGTGTGTGCCCATATGAAAGGTGGAGGGTGGCAAGCAATCCTTTCTAAAATAAAAAATCAGTTTTTTTCTGAATACCACCATATGCAAATTCCTACTTTGTCTGCAAGTAGGCTTATTTCACTGTCTTTGTGAAATACAGTGAAATGCTTTGTGATCATGAAGTCAGCTATATGAGAATATTTGGGGGCTGGCAAAGAATTTTCAAGAGGTGGGGAAAAACTGGGAAATGCAATGCCCCCGCCCCAACCAATCAGCCCTTTGGGATGTTAGAAGCTCTCAGTACTTTGAGTAGCTTTTCCCTTCCTGTTTTCTACAACTGACATTTTCTGCTCTCAGCATTCCAAGGCAATGAGCATAGTTAGTCTTTATTAGGCCACTGAGAGGGCCTTTTTGTTAATTTACAGAATAATTGTTTCTGTATACTTGGGGAACCCCCACCCCAATATGTGGATACTCATATTGCTATAGGTAGCCTATTTTTACTGCTTTTACATTTGGCAGAACCGACACACTTTATTAAAAGATATAGTTAATATCTTGGAAAGAACTACAGGGGGAGAAATAATAGTCCAAGGAATTCCACTTCCCAGATCTTTCCCCTGAGGAGCCTATAAACTTTTTGATGAGTTGAGAAGGCAAATTTCCCATTTTTTACTATGCATGGAAAGTTTGAGTAGGCAAAAACTCTGAATTTGTTTACAGAAGGGTCTGTTACACCACTCTTAGGGCTTTTTTTCTGGGGGGGAATGCACTGGAATGGAGTTCTGGAACCTCTTCATGGAAACAAAGCTATCAAAAAAAAAAAAGTCTAAAAGGTCACCAGCTGAGCATGAGTCTTTGATCCAACAAAGTATGTTAAAACACAGCTGCTTCAAGGTAATCATTCAGTGTTAGGCACCAAAACCAAAACCCAAAAATGAACTGAGGAAGTCAGTGACATGTCTAAAGTCTGAAAACTACATTAAAGTAGAGATAAATCCATAGCACATGAAAATAATATTGTTTCAAAGAATCCCATGTGTTTCTCCTTCATTTCCCTCTTGAGAGTTCCAGCACCTCTTTTTCCAGAAAAAAAGTCCTGATCACTGAAGAATTATACCAGAAAGTAGGGTTTGCCAGGTCCAGCTCAGGAAATAACTTTATAGGTGGAGCCAGGATCAAGGCTGTGACAAGTATGACTGAACTCCAAAGGGAATTCTGGCTATCACATTTAAAGGGACTGCTGCCTTTCCTCCATCGGAAATAATGGAGGATGGGGCACTTTTATGGGGGGGCTCCTAGAATTGGATCCCATGGTCCAATCCTTTTGAAACTTGGGGGAGGCTGAGGTGAGGCACCAAACGCTATGCTGAAAATTTTGTGCCTCTAACTCAAAAAACAGCCTCCTCAGAGCCCCACAAATCTATTCTCCATTATACCCTATGGGGACCAGTCTCACAGTGCCATAGGGTTATTCAAAACTCACCCCTGCTTTCTACTAACCCTGAAGTGGGGGGAAGCCTCCAAACCAGGGGATCCCTTGCCCCCCAACTGAGGATTGGCATCCTTAGTGATAACCTGAGTTACAAATGGGAAAGACAGCAAGCTTGCCTTGAAAAAAGGGGAATAAAACCACCATCAATCCACTTTGGCTAGCTTGCTGTCTTCTTAGGTGGCTGGCTTGGTGGTGGTTTTACTCTCTCCTTTGCAGCTAGCTTCTTCTCCCTGAAGCTGCCTGAGGGCTGGTTTGAGAGTGCAGAGAGAGAATAGCAGGGGATTGCTGGAAAAGACTGACCCATTCTTGGCATGAGGCCTGCAGCTCAGGGAGGCTTACAACTTATCCTTCCACTGGCTGCTGTTTCAAGGTGCCACCTGCTACCCACAAGCAGTGTTCCCTCTAAGCTGCAGATTCTTGTGAGCAAAAATTTTACTTTGTGAGCTACTGGCATTAAAGTTGTGAGCTACTGCATAAATTAGTGTGCTCTGGAGTCATCCTTCCTGAGCTAAGACAAAAATGTGTGAGCTGGTGGCTAAAAATCTGTGAGCTAGCTCTCGCTAACTCAGCTTAGAGGGAACATTGCCCACAAGCCTTTCTGGCCAATGTCCTTACCCAGTTTCATGTAACATGGGACTAGCACCATATTTAGGGTCAAAGAAGAGCCTTAGGTGGAATGACAAAGAACTGCATGCAGCTCCTGAGCCACTGAACAAGTATCACTGCTCTAAGGATAACTGCCTTTAAGAAACACTGTTTTAATTTAATGTTGTTGATGATGCAAGAGTTATCTGGAAACTTATACCTTTTCAGCTGGTACATATAAAATAAATGGTTATGGAGTCTACAGCAATTAATTTCAGAGTTCATGGAAAATAGTCAAGAATGTGTTCTGTTCTAGACATTAAGTGAATTGTATCAATCACTATTAACAATAAATCATATTTGAAGGAATATTACCCTCAATATTGGCATCCTTACATAACTTTCTCATTCACCAGAAAATGTTCACCAAAAGTGAACAGAGTTAAGACCTACTCACTTTTCAAGAGGTCTAAACATACTGACTGCGTTGAAGCAATGACCATGCCTTATGTCCCCATTATTTCCTCTATAAATGGTTTTCAACAAGCTGTAAACTAAGCATGATCAACAGCTTGATCATGTCCTCCTCAGTGACTTAATTCTAGAACCTAGCCCAGACATAACTGCATCATGGAAAGTTACCACGGCAACCATTTCATGTCATAAAACTACAGTTCCTTTATGTCTGCAACCAGAACCTTGCTTAAATAATAATAATATTTCAAATATGTATTACACTTTCAAATACTCAAAATGCTTTATATACCATTATTTTGTACAACAGCAATCAGTATTATTTCCATACAGCAGATGGGGGCGGGCGGGGAGTGGCTTGCCAAATGAGTTGATTCTAGAGACACCATTTGAATTGGCAAAACATTCTGATTTGTACTTCAGTCCCTTAATAACTATGCCATACTAGCTAACTGCAATATTGCTTTATTTAACTCAGTGGAATTGAAGAGGATATGACAAGCATGCTTATTTGGAAGAAGTGCCTCTCTTCACCCAACCCACCCCAGTTTCAAAAAAATTGGACCAGGGGGTCCAATTCTATGAACCTCCCAAGAAGGTGCCTCCATTATTTCCAATGAAGGGAAGGAATTTAAAGTCCCCTTAAATGTGATGGCCAGAACCAATGTTCCCTCTAAGCTGTGGAGTCTTGTGAGCAAAAATTCTACTTCATGAGCTACTGACATTCAAGCTGATAGATCCAAGTGGGCAGCTGTGTTGGACTGAAGCAGTAGCACAAAGCAGGAATCAAGTTGCACCTTTAAGACCAACCAATTTTTATTCAGAACGTAAGCTTTCGTGCGTTCTCTTAAGCACACTTCATCAGACGAGGGGATCAGGTATCGTGAGCTGAAATACAAGCAGTCTGGCAAACTAACTGGTCACATAAAACACTGTGGCTAGGCCATTTGGTCTGAATAGCCATAAAAGGTAATAAAATTCTCTGCCAAATAATGTTTTTGCAAATCTAGGTGAATCACAAAAGGACGTGTACATGCATTCAAGTTGTGAGCTACTGCATAAATAAGTTTGCTCTGGGAGCATTTTTCCTGAGCTAAGACAAAAAAGTGTGAGCTGGAGACTAAAAAACTGTGAAATAGCTCACACTAACTCAGCTTAGAGGGAACACTAGCCAGAACTCCCTTTAGAGTTCAATCATGCTTTTCACAACCTTACTCCTGGCTCCACCCCCACAGTCCCCAGATATTTCCTGAGTCAGACCTGGCAACCCTATACTGGACCCTTACTTTTTCTGCAGCTGCTGACGGACTAACACAGCTACCAATCTTGATTTATTTGGAAATAAGTTTGTTTAAAATCAACAAGAGGAATGGGATACTTCACACATTACAAAATGCCAGGGCTTTTTTTTATTTTTTGCAGCAGAAACTCCTTTGAAAATTAGGCCACATCCCTCTTATGTAGCCAATCCTTCAAGAACTTACAGGGCTCTTATTACAGGGCCTACTGGAAGCTCTTGGAGGATTGGCTATATCAGGGGTGTATGGCCTAATATGCAAAGGAGTTCCTGCTACAAAAAAAGCCCTGCAAAATGCTAATACGGAAGGGAATTCATGTTATGAGTTCCCATAAAACCTGCAGATTATGGAATATACTCCAAACAAAATGCAAAAATCCTAATTAATGGAGTACTAACAGATGGATTTTCAATTGAAAAATGAACTAGACAAAGTTGTCCATTATCTCCCTTATTGTTTATTTTGGCAATGGAAGTTTTTGCTGCAAATGTGAGACAAGACTCTTTGATAACTGGGTTGAAAGGAGATGGAGAAGAATTTCAGCTGAAATGCTAAGCTATTGATGTTGTTATGACAATCATTAGCCTGCAAATAACGATTTACCATGTGATAGAACAAGTCATGAAATCCAGTTGCTTCTCAGAATTCAAAATTAATAAGACAAAAATAATTTCTAAATTTTTAACAAAGGAAGAAGATGACATTAAGAAAATTACAGGATGTGAAGTAACAATAGCTCCAATCAAATATTTGGGCATAAACATAATTGATCAAAGGGATAAATTATTTGAACTCAATTATGAGGCAGTTTGGAAGAAAATACAAAGAGATATGGTGAGATGGTCCAAACTAAATTTAGCCTAATTAGGAAGAATCTCTACAATTAAGATGAACATACTGCCTAAAATAAACTTATTCCAGATGATTAATTAATATAAAATAGAAAACTTTGAAGGACTAGTAAAAGCAAATCAATACATGTATATGGAATGGCAAGAAACCAAAAATTAGGTTTAAAGTTTTACAAGATGAGAAGAAAAGAGGAGGCCTTGCAGAACCTAATTTAAAACTATATTACCAAGCAGCATGCTTGACTTGGATTGCGGATTGGATTAAAAAATGACAGATTTATGAAATTAGAAGTGGCAGATTTGACAAAAAGGTTACACAATGCCCTTTGGATTAAGAAGATAAAACACGTCCTTACAGATCAACATGTTTACTCAGGACTCTCTAAAAACAAGAATTAGTCCATTGACCTCACCAATCATGTCACCAATTAACGCCTTTTATGACAAGCATTAAAGAAGAGTTAATGATTTTATAATTTATCAAGATATGCTGAACTCACAAGGGGAAATTAAATGGTGGCAAAAATAAAATAAGGGGAAAAATTAAATGGCTGATATATATGCAACTAACTTCAAGACTCAAAGAAGCTATGCAAGACTATAGAGGAAGAATGAGGACTTAACTGATTTTGAAAAAAATAATAACCAAGTGGAAGGATCATCTGCTGGGAAGAATCCACAAACTTCTACTTCAATATGACACAGAAACAGAACAAATTAAATTGTGTATGCTGAATTGGTCTCAGAATCTAGGATGAGAAATAACATTTCAACAATGGGAAAATTTGTGGACGAATGGCATTAAATTTGCTGCCTGTCAGGCATTAAGAGATAATTGGTATAAAATGTTCTTTTGTTGGTATATAATGTTTAAAAACATTCTGAAGATGGACAAGAATTACTTGCTGGAAATGTAAAGACACAAACAGTTCTTTCTATCACATGTGGTGGACTTTTAAAAATTAGATTTGTAATGAAGCCAGAGATGATGTTATTGGGAATTTTGCCAGACATGGTGGAAAGTTGAGGAATGTCCAAATAAAGAAGCATGGAAAGACAGAATGACAGAATATATGACTATGGCCAAATTAACTAATCATATAAATAATGGAGTGAGGAAAAAAAATGGCGGCAGCAGCAGGAAGCTGTCCCCTCTGGTAATCAGTATAGGTATCTGAAACTTACAACATTCTCAATAACCAAACTTGCCAACAAAGGTGGCCCTAAATATAACATATCTCTTTACCTTTTCTTACCTTTTTTCTGATGCTGTTTTTAATTTATTCATCTTGGAAAGATAAGTTGTTCACACCAACATCTCAAGTGATCTGTTAAAACAATATGAACAATGTGAGGGCATGCTCCAACACATTTTTCCTGAGAAACTGATACAGTAAACTTTGTTAAAGAATTTGTGATAACTGATTTGGGGACTGACAAAATCTGGAAAAAGCAGCAGCAGAATCCAAACCATCATCAGAGAATGACGCCTTGCCCCTGGGAAGTGCAAACTAAGGGAGAAAGAAACAGTCATGTGGTTCTGACAGTCATCCTGAACATTGTGACCAAAGAGGCAGGAAAACAAACAGCTTGGACTTCTTGTTAAGCAGGGAGTAAGAAACTAGAAAGAGGGTACAGAGGAAGATCTATTAGTTGCAAAGGCTGCTGTGACTGTGAGAAAAGTCATGGAGATGAAATTTGCCTGAAAAGAGCATTGATGGAAAAAGTGAAGTACTCATGAGAAACGTTGTGTTGTGCTTTTGGCAACATAAAGGCTTTTGCTTGTAGTTTACTGTTCTCATTTTAGATAACTAAACATAAAGAATATTCAAGCCAAGATATCCCAAGATTTATTTTCAATAAAAACTTTGTTAGAAAAGACTTGTGGAATGCTATGTGAAAACTGCAGACCAGCCCTCATAGGAGCAACTTCAGACTGCCAACTCATCACAGATTCATACCATCTGCAATTCATCTTATATTCAAACTGACTTACAACATCGCCAAAAGTCTTGACAACTGTAGTTTCTCTTTTGTGATACTGTATAATTGTTTTAAAAGGAAAAATGTTTTGCAGAAAGTTTCCCATGTTTGTTGATAGCTTTGTTTTTGCAAATGGATGATAGTACATTTCTCAGACTGCAACTACTAAGGAAACACAGGGCTGAGAGGGGTTTCGTTGTTGCAGTAGTAAAAACAGTATCCTTTACTTCCATAATTACCACTGCAATTTCTCCCCAGAAAAGTATTAACTATGCTCGTCAATAGTTTCAACATCAAGTTTAACTCAGTATTCAAATCTGCTTATAGTCATTAATTTCATGGTTGTAGAAGACTGTTTCAAATGTGAATAGCCATCTTTCGTTTACTACAAGCATCACGATTTCTATTAACTTTGTTTTCTATTTCTCAGATGTAAAAAAATTAAGATATGTGCTTAGGTAACACAGAGTGGGATAGTTTGCAGAATGCTTTCTGTAATATGAGGTAAAATTAATTGTGCTGGAATTTATATTTTTAAAAGGCATAGGTACAATTTTATATTTATAAATTTATGGAAGCTATGTCCTGCATTCTTAAAGAGGTAAAATAACAGTTCAATAACCAACTATTGTATATCTTTATATTTTTCAAAAATTGGTTTTTCTTTGGGGCAGGATAGGGGGAGAAGAAAAAAAGAGAAATCTAGAATCCCGCCATCCCTCCAATAGATCCAAGATTCCCAGAAAATTGCTCTCTAGCCAGATTTTGAGTTTGGCTATTTAACTATTAAACCACTTAAAGCTCTATGCATACCTGCCATTTCCTTTATATGCACTGCAATGTATAGAAAGACAGTAGGTCCTTGTTTTAAAGTACACTGCCATTGTGATGTCAGTGTAATATTAAAATATCCCTTTTGCAGCTCTTCATGTTCGAAACAGTATATTGTTATAACTAACAAAATATTTTTATATTTTAAGTATAGTTCTTTTGTTGAATACACAGACCTATCATGTTCAAATATTTTCATTTTCCCCTAGTTTCACAGCATAAAGGACTCATATCTCCATGAATCTTTATGCTTTGTTACCTAACCTAATCGGGTCACTTCTTCCCATTAAGAAAAAAATGAAGGCTTACAAAATGGCCAGGGGCCAGAAAAGCTCCCTTAGAATCTTGGTGTACAGTGGTAGTATACTAGGGTCTATTAAATCTATTTACAAACCTAAACAAATGCAATGGAAACATCTTCTCCCAGGAACATCCTCAACTCAAAAATCCTCTTGCTCAAGATCAGACCTATGACTACTTATTAGGCTTTTCTGGCTAATAGGTCCTATTGTGCACAGTATTACAAATTTCTTCTTCAGTGCCCAAGAAATCTCCCCCGCCCTGTATAAACATATTTTCTACTAAAAGTTTCAAAACATAAGGCCTCCCCCTTTAATGAAAAAAATCTCCAAAGTACTAAAATACATTGTTCAAACTACCGGTTCTTCAGAGCGTTTTATACAAAATAGTAGTAGTTTGGGAGTCACTCTTCCTTGGTTTCATTTGTGTTGTTAACGTAAGAGGGAGGAGAAGGCAATTTCAATCCCCTGACGTTCCTTACTGAAGCCTTCCAGTCTAGACAGCTGTTTCTCCACATAAGTTCTATGACCCCAAGAATTTTCTCTCTAGGGCTCAGTAGGGGCTATAGGAATGAAGAAAAACACAGGAACATAGCACATCTTCCATGGATCCACTGTTGGATACACACCACCACCTTAATCAAATGTGTCTCTGCTAAATTAAATGTGACAGAACTGACAATTTATGTTTTTCCCCTACCTAAATTGAAAAAGACTTATTATTATTATTATTATTATTATTATTATTATTATTATTATTATTATTATTATTATTAATAGTTTATTTATATTCCACCCATTCCCCCATAGGGGCTTAGGGCAGAGCACAACATAAATAAAATCACATTAAAATCATATATTAATAAAAGCAATTACACTTATTCCATAAACAATTAGCTCGGCAGAACAATTTTGATGAGATGGTGCAGCTGGACAGTGCAGCGAGTTAGAACAGTAGGATATACAGCAGGGAAGGCCGACCAATCTAGTGGGCAGATGCCCGCCGCCTCACCCAAAGACCTGGCGGAACAGCTCTGCTTTACAGGCCCTACGAAAGGCTAGTAAGTCAGGTAGGGCCCATGTAGTGTATGGCGCTAGCCTGATGGCAACAATACACTATTACGTTGTTATGTTATTACGCAAAGGCGTTAGTCTTCTCCCAGCGCGGCTAGGAGGCGACTGGGGATGCCCCAGGCGACTCCACGCAGCGCACAAGCACCCGCCTATCACCATCAGTGGCGGGAAGTTTAACTGGCCAGGATTGGACTGGCCAGCCTGGGAGGTTGTCCCGGGTGATGTACATAAGCGGGACCCGGCACGCGTGTTCTCTCTCTCGTGTGTGATGTACCTGCAATAAAGTATGTTGCCCTACACACGTCTCCTGACTTGATACATTACAGCACAGATCTCTATAGGGAGCTGATTCCACAAGGATGGGGCCAGGATCAAAAAAGACCTGGCCCTGGTAGAGGGAAGACAGGCATCTTTTGGGCCGGGGACAGTCAGCATATCCTGGGAGGCCGAACGAAGCAACCTCCGGGGCATATACGGGAAGAGACGGTCTTGCAGGTATGCTGATCTCAGGCTGCCTAAGGCTTTGAAAGTCAGAACTAACACCTTGAAGTGGATCCGGTACTCTATAGGCAGCCAGTGCAGACCATGGAGCACTGGCCACATGCTCACCTGCATAGGTGATGCAGTCAGGATGCGAGCTGCCATGTTCTACACCCGCTGCAGTTTCCGGATCAGTTTTGAGGGCAAGCCCCCATAGAGCAAGTTACAGTAATCTAATCTGGAACTGATCATTGCATGGGTCACTGTGGCCAGAGATATGGGAGGGGAGAGATATGGTGCTAGTTTCCTGATCTGTCGTAGATGGTGGAAGGCAGACCTGGCAGCTGCCGCGACCTGGGCCTCCATGGAAAGTGAGGCATCCAGGATCACTCCCAAGCTCTTCACATGTTGGGTTGGCACTAAAACCATGCCATCCAAGGGTGGGAGCTGGGTACACAACCCTCCCCCCTCGACTCAGGCACAGGACCTCCGTCTATGCTGAATTTAACTTCAGTTGGCTCTGCTGCAGCCATCCCACTACAGCTCCTAATGCCTTGGACAGGTGTTCAGGGGCAGAAGACGGTCTGCCATCCATCAACAGATAGAGCTGGGTGTCATCAGCATACTGGTGACAACCCAGCCCGAAACTTTGGGCAATCTGGGCAAGGGGGCGCATATAGATGTTAAACAATATGGGCGAAAGAATAGCTCCCTGCAGCATTCCATATATAAGTGAGTGCTGCATGGAGGTTTGCTCACCCAGCCTCACTCTTTGTCCCCACCCCCGGAGAAAGGAGGAAAACTTTACATTACAAGGCTATCCCCCGTATTCCGGTGATGGTGAGGCGCTGGGTCAATAGGTCATAGTCGACCATGTCAAATGCTGCTGATAGGTTAAGAAGAATCAACAGCACCAACACGCCTTGGTCCAGATGTCTTCTTAGGTCATCTGTGAGGGCGACTAGTACCATCTCCATCCCATGGCCCGGGCGGAAACCGGATTGGAATGGGTCCAGGGCGAATGTTTCATCTAGGAAAGCCTGTAGCTGCTCCGCCACTGCTTTCTCAACTACCTTTCTCAGAAACGATAATTTCAAAACTGTTTCAAAGTACACTCTAAATATGGATTGCAAATATCCTGCCACTTCCCGTCTTTGCTGTCATTCCATAAAGCTTCATTCAAACTTAAGAACATAAGAGAAGCCATGTTGGATCAGGCCAACGGCCCATCAAGTCCAACACTCTGTGTCACACAGTGGCAAAAAAATTTATATACACACATACACTGTGGCTAATAGCCACTGATGGACCTGTGCTCCATATTTTTATCTAAACCCTTCTTGAAGGTGGCTATACTTGTGGCCGCCACCACCTCCTGTGGCAGTGAATTCCACATGTTAATCACCCTTTGGGTGAAGAAGTACTTCCTTTTATCCATTTTAAGCTGTCTGCTCAGCAATTTCATCGAATGCCCACGAGTTCTTGTATTGTGAGAAAGGGAGAAAAGTACTTCTTTCTCTACTTTCTCCATCCCATGCATTATCTTGTAAACCTCTATCATGTCACCCCGCAGTCGACGTTTCTCCAAGCTAAAGAGTCCCAAGCATTTCAACCTTTCTTCATAGGGGAAGTGCTCCAGCCCTTTAATCATTCTAGTTGCCCTTCTCTGGACTTTCTCCAATGCTATAATATCCTTTTTGAGGTGCGGTGACCAGAACTGCACACAGTACTCCAAATGAGACCGCACCATCGATTTATACAGGGGCATTATGATACTGCCTGATTTGTTTTCAATTCCCTTCCTAATAATTCCCAGCATGGCGTTGGCCTTTTTTATTGCAAATGCACACTGTCTTGACATTTTCAGTGAGTTATCTACCACGACCCCAAGATCTCTCTCTTGGTCAGTCTCTGCCAGTTCACACCCCATCAACTTGTATTTATAGCTGGGATTCTTGGCCCCAATGTGCATTACTTTGCACTTGGCCACATTGAACCGCATCTGCCACGTTGACGCCCACTCACCCAGCCTTAACAGATCCCTTTTGAGTTCCTCACAATCCTCTCTGGTTCTCACCACCCTGAACAATTTAGTGTCATCCACAAACTTGGCCACTTCACTGCTCACTCACAACTCTAAATCATTTATGAACAAGTTAAAGAGCATGGGACCCAGTACCGAGCCCTGCGGCACCCCACTGCTTACCGTCCTCCACTGCGAAGACTGCCCATTTATACTCACTCTCTGCTTCCTATTACTCAGCCAGTTTTTGATCCACAAGAGGACCTATCCTTTTACTCCATGACTCTCAAGCTTTCTAAGGAGCCTTTGATGAGGAACTTTATCAAAAGCTTTCTGGAAGTCAAGGTAAACAACATCTATTGGGTCTCCTTTGTCCACATGTTTGTTCACCCCCTCAAAGAAATGTAACAGGTTAGTGAGGCAAGATCTTCCCTTGCAGAACCCATGCTGAGTCTTCCTCAATAACCCGTGTTCATCAATGTGCCTACTCATTCTGTCCTTGGTAATGGTTTCTACCAACTTTCCCGGTATTGAAGTCAGACTGACTGGCCTGTAATTTCCCGGGTCTCCTCTGGAACCTTTTTTAAAGATGGGGGTGACATTTGCTACCATCCAGTCCTAAGGAACGGAGGCAGATTTCAATGAAAGATTACAGATTTTTGTTAGAAGATCCACAAGTTCAACTTTGAGTTCTTTCAATCTGACTCAGGTCTTTCAATACCCCTTCCAAAATTAGTGGTTCTGGGGCGGGCAAAAAGTTCTCATCTTCCACAGTAAAGACGGAGGCAAAAAATTCGTTTAGCTTCTCAGCCATTTCCCTATCCTCCTTCAGTAATCCTTTTACCCCATGGTCATCCAAGGGCCCCACTGCCTCCCTGGCTGGTTTCCTACTTCTAATATATTTGAAGAAAGTTTTATTGTTGGTCTTTATGTTTTTTGCAATATGCTCCTCATAGTCCCTTTTTGCCTGCCTGATCACAGTCTTGCATTTGATTTGCCACAGCCTGTGTTCCCTTTTACTAATCTCACTTGGACTGGTTTTCCACCGCTTAAAGGAGTCCTTCTTACCTTTTACAGCTTCCATTACTTTGTTTGTTAACCACGCAGGCCTTTTCATCATCCATCAATTATCATCCATGAAACACTGTTCATTGTCAATACTGCAGCATAAAATCCAGACAGAAGCAGGTTTTGAAACTTGATCTTACCAAAGAAGCTTGTTCTATATACTCCCATGAAGTTTTTTGAGATGTACTAGCAAAGTGACTATATGTCTTAAATTAGCTGCCAAGTAGTAATTATATATTCCTGGAAGTCCTAAACCTCCCTTTTTTGAATTTTTTTCTAGAAACTGTCTTGATATTCTTATTTTTTTCCCCTCCCCATAGAAATGAACTAATCATTCTCTGCCAATTTTTTTTTAAAACTCTCAGGTAGTGTTATTGGTACATTTTGAAAAACAAAAAATAATTTGGGGAATAAAAATGATTTTATCAGGCCCACTCTATCAATGAGAATGAGATCTTTTCCCAAGCTAGGGTACTTGACCTTGCTTCTTCCAGTATACAGCTAAAAGTGTATCTAAACAGATCCTTCAAGTTAATAGGGATGACTATTCCTAAATGTCTCCACTTTTCCTTCACCCATTTCAAGGGGAAGGATGTGGAAATACTTTCTCTTGAGTTAATTCCCTTATTTTCTAAATACATAGCATATAATTCAGATTTATCATAGTTAATAACAAATCCAGAACATTTGCTAAACTCATCGATTTCTCTTATTACCTTTTGGAGTGAGGGGGTCGGATTTGTTAAGTAAAACACTGCATTGTCTGCAAAGTAACCTGCTTTAAAGGTTTTTTTGTCTATATGTACTCCCTGTATTTCTTTGTCCGATCAAATTACAAAGGACAACGGTTCTAATGATAACGCAAATAAGGGGACAGTGGACACCCCTGTCTAGTGCCTCTGAACAAGGGGAAGTCCTTAGAGTTATAACCATTTACATTAATTCTTGATTTTGGTTTTCTGTAAATTGCTGTCAATGACTGCAAAAATTTAGGGTCAAAATTCATAGTTTCCATAAGGGTTTTCAAATATATAAGTTCCACTCTATCAAATGCCTTGTCCACGTCTAATGATAATATAACAGAGGGCATTCTTTTTTGTCTACAATGAGCGATAAGGTTTAATGTTTTCCTTACATTATCAGCAAGTGAGTGACCTGGAATAAAACCAGTGTGGTCCCCGTGCACATACTGAGCTATAACCGTACTCAGTCTATTAGCTAGTAGTGTTGCAAATATTTTAAAATCATGATTGAGTACCAATATAGGTCTGTAGGATGTCGGGAGCTCCTTATCTTTACCTGGCTTTGGCAGAACTATCATCCTAGCTTCCAACCAAGAAGGGGGAATTTCACCTGTATTCATTACATGATTGCAGATATCCACTAGTGGTTGAGTTATTATTGGTTTGGATTTTTTGTAAAATTCTATAGGATATCTGTCTCTTCCTGATGTTTTATTATTTTTTATGGATGACAAGGTTTTCTCTTATTTCTGTGGATGTGATGGGTCTATCTAAGAAATTCTGGTGCTCATTTGATAATTTAGTATTATAGTTAATTGTTTCTAAGTATTCCTTTATATCCTTAGGATTAGGGTTGGCAGAAGACTATAGGTGTTTATAATAGTCTACAAACACCCCTACTATTCCTTTAGTGGAGTTTTCTAAACAATTTTGTCGGTTTTTAATGGTAAAAATTAAACTGCTGGATTTCTTCTGTGTTCTATATTTTAGCAGTTTTAAAAATTTTGGTGTTTTGGTTATAAGCCTTTGTTTGTTATATAAAGCATCTTTTTGGATAGTGGTAGTGTCTAAAAGTTCCAATTTAGATCTAGCTATGCTTAGTTTCTGAAGAGTTTTTTTACCTCCATGTTTCATATGCTTTTTTTCTAACCGTTGGGTTTCCAAAGTAAGTTCTAATTGGTTTCTGTCCTTTTCTTTTTTGCAGGCCAATGCTAATGATATTAGACTACCTCTCAATGTAGCTTTTAATGCTTCCCATACCTTCTCTTTTGATACTCCACAATCTTTATTAAATAAAAAATATTCTTTAATGTCTTTCTCAATTGGCTGGCAAATTGTTTCTTTACTCAGCAGAATTTTATTTAATGTCCATGAGGGGTTTTCTTCTGAGCCAGGAGATACCTTAAATGACCCTGTAATCCATGAATGGTCTGAAATAGTCCTACAGCCAATTTCAACTGGGCCCATGTGTTCAGTAAATGAAGTTGATGCCAGAATGAAATCAGTTCTGGTGTATGTGTCGTGGACTGGTGAATAAAATGTATACTCACGGACCCCCTGATTCTGCTCCCTCCAAACGTCTGTTAGGTTAAATAAATTAATAATAATAATAATAATAATATTTAATTTATACCCCACCCAAGCAGGCTCAGGGCGGCTCACAACATAATATAAAATACAAAGATTACATAATAAAACAATAATCTACAGCACTATACAATTTCCTTAAAATTCCCTTAAAACCATCTAATTAAAAACAACAATTTCATATGATCGTATTCGGTGCTACATTTTCAAAATTTCCGATCTTACTCATATACAGTTTTCATAGCGATGGTACAGCTGAATCTGCATTAAGAAAAGGCCAGCTGAAAGAGGGTAGTCTTACAGGCCCTGCAGAACTGGGCAAGACTCCGCAGGGCCCACACCTCCTCTGGTAATTGATTCCACCAGTGGGGAGCCATGACTGAGAAGGCCCTTTCCCTTGTAGTTTTCAGTTTGGCCTCCTTCAGCCTGGGGATTATCAATAGATTTTGTGAACCTGATCTCAGCACCCTCTGGGGTATATATGGGGAGAGACGGTCCCTAAGGTAGATAGGTCTTCAGTCATATAGGGCTTTAAAGGTAAAGACCAGCACCTTGTAACGGATCTGGTACACAACTGGCAGCCAGTGCAGCTCCCGCAGCCTCGGCTGTAGGTGCTCCCACGTAGAGAGCCCTAATAGCAGCCTGGCTGCCATGTTCTGCACCAGCTGTAGTTTCCGGGTTTGGCACAAGGGCAGCCCCATGTAGAGGGCATTACAGTAGCCCAACCTCGAGGTGACTGTTGCATGGATCACTGTTGCCAGATCGTCACGCTCCAGGAAGGGAGCCAACTGCCTCGCCCGCCTAAGATGATGAAGAAGAAGAAGATATTGGATTTATATCCCGCCCTCCACTCCGAAGAGTCTCAGAGTGGCTCACAATCTCCTTTACCTTCCTCCCCCACAACAGACACCCTGTGAGGTGGGTGGGGCTGGAGAGGGCTCTCACAGCAGCTGCCCTTTCAAGGACAACCTCTGCCAGAGCTACGGCTGACCCAAGGCCATGCTAGCAGGTGCAAGTGGAGGAGTGGGGAATCAAACCCGGTTCTCCCAGATAAGAGTCCACACACTTAACCACTACACCAAACTGGCTCAAGAAGGCGGATTTAGCAGTGGCTGCTATCTGGGCCTCCACTGACAGAGAAGTCTCCAGTAGCACCCCCAAGCTCTTGACCTTGTGCGTCATTACCAATGGCGCCCCGTCAAAAACTGGTAGGGGGATTTCTCCTCCCAGACCACCACGACTCAGGCAAAGGACCTCTGTCTTCACTGGATTCAACTTCAGCCTGCTCAGCCTGAGCCATCCTGCCACAGCCTGTAACGCCAGGTCCAAAGGCAGATAGCAGATCTCCTAGTTCTGATACTTGTGTTTTCTTGCTGTCCTTATACTTTCTAGAAGCTGTGTCAAGAGAGAAGTTAGTAATGCTATTTAAATCACAACCAATAAGAAGCTCTCCCTTTTGAAATGACTGAAGTTCCTGCAATGTTGCTTTTACAAATTTAGTCTGTCCTACATTAGGAGCATAAATTGAAGCTACTGTTATCGGTTGACCATCCAGATTTCCGATGCAAAAACATATCTCCCATTTGGGTCAATTTTTGTAGCTAGGCATTGAAATGGAGTTAATCTAGAAAACAAAATAGCCACTCCCTTAGCTTTGGAAGAGCCATTTGCATAGTAAGACTATGAAATCCAATTCAAATTCAACAGTTTTGTCTCGACCTTTTTAACATGCGTTTCTTGCAAACAAATAATGTGAGGTTTCTCCCTCTTTAACAAATTAGCAATTCTTTTTTTTGCTTAACAGGGTTTTAAAAGCCCCTGCAGTTCCAAGAAAATACCTTGTATGTACCAGACATCCCTTCCTTCCCCAAAATAACCAATAACTATAACCTTAAAAATCTCCAACTATAAATAGCAAAAAAACTCAACTCCCCCCTCCACTCTCAAGAGGGGAAGCTTCCACCCTCTTTCCTTAGGAAGAGTTAATAGGGACAAAAACCTTCCACTGCTCCTAGCCAGGAACTATTAAATACTTGGGAGGTACTACGTCAATGTAAGTACAATTAGGTATACCTCCAGCACTCCCCCCTCCTTGCTCTTTATTCTAATTCGGGTACCACGTATTAAATCTAGTGCTTGGTTTATTTTCCTTTCCTGTTTAACCATCAAGCATAATCTTACACTTCATACCTTTTACGGTTGAACTGTATACCATATAAAAAACAACTGTTTTATGAATTAAACAGCTTATTAACAGTTGTAAGGAGTATATGTGTATGATAGTAGTAAAATATTTACTAAACAATCAAACCAATAACCATTTTTATCAATACAGCTATATAAATTATTCATATGTCCTCTTAAGCATTGGGACTCTTTAAACAAGAGTAACTTCAGGTTTAGTATCGTAACTACCTCTATTATATTCCAACTAAAACTAATCCCCCTTTCCTTTCTTCTGATTACCTCTATGCTCTCTCTCTCTCACTCAGTTTATCACTCCGACGTTTTACCTAGGATTCACACTAAACTATTTCCCAGCCTTAAAATATGAATTTATTGTCTAGAAAACAATTACTCATTAGATTTAAGAAGAAATTTATCCTTGTCATCAATTCTATACTATTATCACTCCTGCCAAAACTCTCACTTTGGCCCATTCTCACACATTTCCATTAAATAAAGAATAAGATTTGTCATTCACATTCATACTCTCACACAAGCACTCTCAACCCCCTTTCCATTAGATATACAGTCCCACCATTGCCTTACCCCCCTCTCTTAGCCAATAATAAACAATTACCCGTTAGATTTCATTAATATTAATTTATCCCTGTAATCGATTCAATTATTAAATAATATTAATTTTCACTCTAGTACAGACTCTCACTTAGGCACACTCTCACACTTTTCCATTAAATATTATTTGTCATTCACATTCATACTCTCTCACAAGCATTCTCACACACCATTCCATTAGTTACTCAGTTCCATCCTTCCATTACCCCACCCCCCCCCCTTATAAAACCCCTTCCCTCTGCTTCTCTTCACCCACTCCTTTTTATCCCTTCCCACCCCAAAATCTACCCCATACAGCCCGTTAAAATTGTCTTCTATAGAAGAAAACAGAACAAATTTTAACTGCATTCCAACTTTTAAAAAAGTTCCAAACGCCATCTTGTGGGCTGTAGCTGGTATAACAATCTGTATCTTCTATACAAAAGGTAGATTAATGTTCCAACTTAATTTCAACGTATTAACTCTATTAATTACTGTTATCCTGTCTCAGTTCATTTTCTTCCTCCTCTGTAAGCTTAATATTTAGTTTGGATAGTACTTTTTTTCTTGTTTCTGCTGAATCAATTTTGAAAGTCGAGCCGTTCCTGTGGATTAAAATGTCCGACATATTGTTCCATCTAAACTTAGTAGTCGAATTGAACAGCTTTGAAACGAAGAATTTCAGATTTCTGTTTATTCAGTGCTTCCTGGGAGAGGTCCAGCAGAACGATAACTCTCTGGCCGTTGTGGAGTAGGGAACCTCTTGCTCTGACCACCTTCATTATGTGATCCCTCGTTTTAGGCGTCATAAATTGGACTAAGATGTCCCTGGGTCTATTTCTTCATGCCATTGCTAACGGCCCCAGCCTGGTTGCTTTTGCTATTATCAGGGCTACCCTTTCCTTCATATTCATTGCTCAGGCTAGTCAGTTTGAGATATATATAGATAAGTCCATCCATCCCTCCTCCACTCCCCTAAATTTCAAGTGGAGATTTCTCCAGCGCTGCTCCAAAATCATTATTCTTTCTTCTAGCCTTTTTTCGTTAGTATTAATTTCTTTTATCTCTGTCTTTAGTTCTAGTGAGGTTTCTGCAGCCTGCTCCGCCACTTTAGCTGTTATATCAATTTCAGTGGCCAGATCATTTAGTTTTTTGTTTATAGGCTCTAAGCAATTAGCTATAGACAGTTTAAAATCATCATTAATAGCTGAGTTGTCCTCCTGCTGTTCTGGGCTGTTGAGAGTTGTTCCGGGTGCCATTTTCTCACTCGTTCCTTGTTTTGACCTTGTCCCCACTGGAGATTGATCCTTTCTAAAATAGTCCTTCACCGAAGCCGATTTTATTCTTTTAGAGCTTCTTTTGTCTCTAGATGGGTTTCCCATTACTATTTTCGTGATTGTACCCGAAGTTTTACATGTAGAGCTGCTTCCAATGAGTTAAGGGGAGAGAGCTCTGCAATTAAGCGTCCACCATTCTCCCGCGACACTCCGCCCCCCCCCCCCCCCCTCTCAGCTTGGCTTTTAAAGTTACACTATCATCTTATCCCTCTATTAGATATATTGACTTAATTCTACAAAGATTCTTCATCTCCAGTCTTGCAACTGGAATCTTTCCAGTGCAATGACAGGACCTAGAAATCTTAAATCCTCCATTATATGTGGAAGACCAGGCTGACTGACAGGGCCAGCACTAGGGAGTCAGCCAGGTAGGCTGCTGCCTAGGGTGCCATCTGGCCACAAGGGCAGCAGGCAACCCCTTCCCTTGTGCACCACTTGAGGGATTTACAGCCAAGCAGCGCTGGGTCCTGCCAATGCCACTGAGTCTTTTCATCTGCCTGGTCACCTGAAGTGCAGAGACGGGCAAGGGTGCCCTCACCTCAGGGGCCATAGGGAGGAGCCAGTGCAGCAGTGCCACCTGCCCAATGCTAGACGTCCAGCTGGAGTCCCCATGAGGCTACCCCATTGAGTCCCTGCACCAGGAGCCTGATGTGGCTGGTCTGAACCTGAGGACACCAAGCTGCCTGTCTGCTTGCCTGTTTGCCTTTTAAATATTCTGTCAGAAGATCAACATCAGACCATATGTATCAGCACTCACTCTTTTGTGTGTTTAAGGTCATATATGCTTTATCATCCACAAATTCAGGTTGTAACCTATTTGCAATCTGTCATGCTCAAAGCATATTCATCTTTGAACAGTTTAGATGCGTAAAAAAGAAAAACAGTGCATGAGCAATTACATACTGCTTTGCCACAACTGCTTCCTCCCACTTTCCCCAGCCACCACATCTACCATCATCACCTCCAAGAGTTAAAATGCACAACATAAAAAATAATCAAAATTTTCAAATTTTGATATGAGAATTATTTAGATAAGGTAGCATCACAATGTTTCTTAATCGCTGCCTAGTTGCTTGAATCCAGATAAATCCAAGCATTTGTACTCTTGGACTACCTCATGGAAATATTAGAATTTTAGAATCTTTTTTTTTTTTTAGAATTTAATTTCATTTATATCCCACCCTCCCTGCCGAAGTGAGCTCAAGCAGCTTACATATTCATGCATATGCATGGGCATAACATATAATAAATAAGATAAAAACCATAAAGCAATTTAACAACCATAAGACATAAAAATTTACATTTCTACATTTCGGTGCTATGATCTTACAATCAGATTTATGTTTTCTATAGGCGAGTCTTAGATGGTCCTTTCCGCTGCTGCTATAGAGCAGCTTGCAAGAGGTGGGCTGGATGTTTCCTGAGAACTGTAATGGGCAGCAATCTAGTTTGCAAATGCCTGGTGGAAGAGTGCCATCTTACAGGCCCTGCGGAGCTGTATGAGCTCTTGCAGGGCCTAACTTCTTCCGGCAACTCATTCCACCAGCATGTGGCCACCACAGAGAAGGCCCTGGCTAGTTGTCATGAGCCTGGTCTCCTTAGGGCCAGGGATTGAGAGAAGATTTTGTGACCCCAACCGAAGTGCTCTCCGGGGAACATGTGAGGAAAGGCGGTTCCTAAGGTATTCAGGTCCCTGGCCATATAGGGCCTTAAAGGTAAGAACCAGCACCTTGAAATGAACCCAGTATGCAATAGGCAACCAGTGCAGTGCCTTCAGCCCAGGTTGAATATGCTTCTGTAAGGGAAGGCCCAATAGCAACCTGGCTGCCGTGTTCTGCACTAGTTTAAGCTTCTGGGTTCAAGATAAGGGCAGCCCCATGTAGAGGACATCGCAGTAATCCAATCTTGGGTGACCGTGGTGTGGATCTTACCAAGTTGTTGTGTTCGAGGTAGGGGACCAACTGCCTTATCAGCCAAAGTTGATAAAAGGCTGATGTGGCGGTAGCTGCCACCAGGGCCTCCATATTTAAAGAGGGATCCAGGAGCACCCCTAGGCTTTTAACCTTGGGCACTGGTGTGAGTTGCGCCCCATCAAAGGTTGGTAGTAAGACCTCAGTTCCTGGACCGCCACGACTTAGGTACAGGACCTCCATCTTCGTCGGATTCAATTTCATTCGACTCAGCCTGAGTCACCCTGACACAGCTTGAAGCGCCATGGTCAGGTCTTCTGGGGAGGAGTTGGACTGGCTGCCCATCAACAGATAGAGCTGGGTACTGATGACCAGTACCAGAACTGCATACTGATGACATCCCAGCCAAAACCTCTGGGCAATTTGGGCAAGGGGGCGCATGTAGATGTTAAATAACACTGGGTAGAAAACTGCCCCTTGTGGCACACCACACACGTGGGTGCCGTCGAGACAGTTCCTCCCCTATTGCCACCCTTTGTCCCTGGCCCTGAAGGAAGGAGGAAAACCACTGTAAGGCCAATCCCCGCATCCCAGCCTCGGCAAGGCGGCAGGTCAGCAACTGAGAGTCGACCGTGTCAAATGCGGCCGATAGATCTAAAAGCATCAGTACCGCCGAGCCACCTCTATCCAGATGCCTCTGGAGGTCATCTGTGAGAACAACCAGAACTGTCTCCATCCCATGACCTGGGCGAAAACCAGAAAGCTCTGTAACTGCGCCGTGACTGCCCTCTCAATGATCTTGCCCAAAAAAGGCAAGTTGGACACCGGTTGATAGTTTGCCAATGCAGTCGGGTCCAAGGATGGTTTTTTTAAAAAAGGGACTACTGCCTCTTTAAGAGGCTGAGAGAAGGTCCCTTCAGATAGGAGCTGATTGATAATTTCCCTCAAGGGAACCCGTAGTCCACCCTGGCCAGTCAGTTTTTTCCCTGTCCACACAAATCTTTTTAAACTTTTAGATTAATTTAAAAAAAACCTTGGAGCTCTTTTTACTGCAATACAGTGGGAATACAACATCATACAAATCTAAAAGAAAAGGCACCTGAACTGTCCTAATTAGGACCAATTCATGCATGTACATTTCTACAGGCAGTGTAGCCAATGGAGGTAATTTAAATGATACACTTGAACTAACAGACACAAAGATGGTGCAAACAGACTTGAACTTCAACAACTAAACCACTTCACTGACTAAGCCAAGCACCTGGGTAAAAAATATGCCTTTACTGGTGACTCTGAAGGTTTTGTATGCCCATGTTGTCAAACCCAAGTTACAAATATACCAGAGTATGACCTGGCCATGATCCTGTAACACAAGTGGCTACTGAACAGGTGTAAGCTACTTGGTGTGGTATTTGAGCCAAAGTTCAAACAACATGAAGATGTACTGATGCATGTGTAAACAAATTAGTTTACAATAAGGTTGACTGGCAAGAACATTCACAAATATTTAAGACCCAACTATTATAATGTGCTCAATTTATAAGTTGATATCACTGATGATTACCTGAAAGTTTCAGTTGGTACAAGAGACTTTCCCCTAGACTTTTGTCCAAGTCTGAGCCTCAACAGCTTTCAAAAGCAGTAAAGACCTTATTTAAGGAGATTTCTCGATAGACTGAGCTAAACAAGGGTAGACAACTTTCATCAGTTTTTTAAATTAAAATTTTATATTTTTACTATTACCTTTTAATTCTGATATTACAGATGGGGTTGGTTAGAAGCATAAATTAATGAACTGTCAAGCAGCTCAAATCTAGAATTAAAATTCCCATTGCAGGTGTTGGGAAGCAGATCTGGGTAACCGTTTTTCCTCCTCAGGGCTAAGCTGTCTCGGTCCAAAGCATCACATGAAGTGTCTATTCTCTGTGAATTAAGACCTCCTGGTAAAAGCCTACTCTGAGTAACTTTCTTTCCTAAAATAAGCGTCTATTAGAGGAGTCCCCAACATGGTGCCTGTGGCGCCAGGGTGCCTGTCAGTACCTTTTCTGGTGCCCATCAAGTGCTTTTAGAGAGTGGGAGGGACCGGGAGGGAGCTTTTGTCTAGTAAGTCTTCTAACTGGCCCTGCAGATTTTTAAAAATATTGCTTGGGCAGTAGCACAAGGATCCACACTGTGTGATTGAAGGTAAGCTGCAACAGCCATTTTGTGGCTGGCTCCACCTCTTGAAGCAGCCATTTTGTGGCAGCACCCATCACACTATATTAGAATTCCACAGGTGCCCGCAGGCTCAAAAATATTGAGGATCCCTGATCTATTATGACAGCTATTCAAAGTCACTCTTTTCAACAGTAGCTTTTGGGAAAGGCTTATGATCTGCAGGGCTAGAACACCAACAGCCTTCCAAAAACAAGTCAAACCACCTTTACTCAGTAGACCTTGAAATGGTAAAATTAAAGGGCTTCCTTTCATAATATGTTTTGTATAAATGGGGAGGACATGACCAAGTACACCCTCTGAAGAAGGGTAGGATAAAAGTACAACAGAGATAAAAAAAACCAGCTTGTAGCTCTAGCACATCAAGGCACAGAGATTATTGGTCTAAGTGTCAAAAGACCCCTTCTCTCCCCCATTCCATACAGACTCATAGCAAGGGCAGGGCTGTAGCCAGCAGGGGGGGCACATCTGCAGCACCCCACCCAATCTTCCCCAGTCTTTTCCTTTAGGGAAAACTGGGTGGGGTGCTGCAGATTTTAGAGAGGTGCACCCCTGTTGGCTATGGCCCTGAGCAAGGGCAATGCAACTAACTATAAAAGAAAAAGGAAAGACTGCAAACACCTCCCACACCTCCACTGTTCTACATCAGTACACGTTTCTCATATTCTAGACAGCTATTGACTATGCTGGCTGGGGCTGATGGGAGTTGTAGGCAAAAACATCTGGAGAGCTACTGTTGGCCACCCCTGCTCTAGAATATGAACAACTTTCAACAGACACAGAGGGACAGATGGATAGGAGTATGGGCTCACAATGCCAGGTCTTCTTAACTGTTGCACTGGTACAGGTAGGGAAAAGCACCTTACACAAATTTCTACTGAGTCCAGTGGGAATCTTCCACAAGTGAATTCAATCTTTACTTGGGTTTTAATGATCTGGTCTGCTTTTAAAGTGTTGCTTATATTAATTTTGACTGATTGTGGCTTTGTATTTACTAATTTAAGTTGGAAGGGCTCCTTGTAAGTAGAAAAAAACAAATAATTAAAACCAGAAAAGTCTGCTACCAAAAAATCAGTTTAAGAACTACCATAAACCCAATAAATACTCAAAAGCACTACCACAACCAGTAACTCCTAACTTGAATTACACCTAAATTTGGCAGACTATATTTTGTAAACCTACTCTAAAACCAGCACTGCTGATAAGTAAAAAGCACAAATTTCACAGATATGTAACAGACGTTAAGTTAAGTTAGGAGGCTCTTTTATAAGGGCTACCCACATAAACCAAGAATGCAACCTCTGCAAGACTATACCCTCCCCCAGCTATGTGCAGAACCCATCCTATTCCCACAGCTCAGGCGGAGCATCAGCCACACCATATTTATCTACCCGTACTCAGGGGAACAGCTGGGCGCTTTGCCGACAGGCAGGGACTCGTTAAAGGGGAAGCCAACCTGCCTGACTCTCCAACGCAGGCTGTCAGCCACCTTCTCTTTTGGGGAGGCGGCGGTACTCCTTAAGGCTCGGCCTCCTTCGCCTCCTGGCTCCGGACACCTTCAGCACCACCCCACCCTCAGCACAGCCGCGCCTGGCTAGGTCTAACGACCCCACCAGTTGAGAAGATGGAGCAAAGCCTTCGGCCAGGCAAGTGAAAAGTGGCCACACCGGACAACACAGAAGCCGAAAGCCTCTCCCGCCCTGAGGCGTCGAGCCTAAACGGAGGTGGAGGACATGGCAGGAACCTGTCCGCATCCTGGGGACGTCACTGCGCTCTTCTTCCCTCCCCGGGCGCGCACACTGACAGGCGCGTGTCCTCGCCGAGCCGCGCGCCCGCGCGCTCTCGCCCAACACGGACGGTTAAGCGCCACTCCCTTTGACTTGGTTTTCTCTCGTTCGCTCTCTCCTCCCTCCCCTTCCCGCAGCGGGAACTGCCTCCGCTCAAACTTGTCATCTCTCACCCCACCGGTGGTGGGTTGAGCTTCACCCCTAAATAACAGGAAGAGCTGTCGGGAAGGGAAGGAGTTTAGAGCCACTCTTTTACATACTAAAAGGAACACAACTTGCATAAGAGACTCACAGTGCCTCTGAAATATACTCCTCCTTGGTCTGCAAAGGCACCTCAGAACAGAACACCCATCATGCACATCTGACATGTTCCTGGCTTTCTAATATGTTGCATCAATAGGGAAGTTTTGTTGTATCGGCACCCTTCCAACCAGTTCAGTCAGTTTTGCCTCTACCTAGTGTTTTCCCAAATCTTCCAAGGGATACATTAATGTGGAGAATGCCTGGTTCAAGTAAGACCTCCACAGACACAGCAACAATGGTTTCTTTGATTCTGGCAAAACATTT
Source organism: Heteronotia binoei (assembly GCF_032191835.1). Taxonomy (NCBI): domain Eukaryota; kingdom Metazoa; phylum Chordata; class Lepidosauria; order Squamata; family Gekkonidae; genus Heteronotia; species Heteronotia binoei. Next base: position 76,197,735 of record NC_083226.1, read on the forward strand.
CTCAGTTGCCACAATCATTCCCCCCTCAGGACTAGCAGCATATTAATCTGTGAAGAAGTTGGTTCATATAAGATATTCCCCATCTGAAAACATCTGCTAGGGAGCATTACCTGGAGACAAAACTACCTCACAAGCTCTGCAGCATCACAATGTGACACAAGGAACATGGGATATGGCTCATAAAGGGAAGGAATAAAGGTTAAGAATCTCGATTAGGTAAATAGTGTGTGAGAGATGACACTTCATCAACAGGTTATTTCCAACTGTCTTTCTCATATGGCAGGTGAGGCTCAATGTAAGTATTTTAAGTTACATTCTTTGGGGCAAAAAAAATCCTAACTTCATATATACGCTGATAAGATCTGGCCAACCTGTCACTGACCAGGAAAGACATTTTGGGTTCGGGTAGTTAGCTGGATGAAAAAGGCAATCAGTGTGTGGCAGTAGTAGAAAATGGCAAACTCTATGCCAGAGATTATTAGGAAAGGAGTTGAAAATGAAATAGCCATTTTTGAGCCCCTTGTACAGATTTATGGTCTGGCTGCATCTGGAATACTTAGTACAGTTCTGGTTGCTGTATCTCAAAAACACCATTGTAGCAATGGGGAAAGTGCAGAAAAGAGCAACCAATATTATCTGGAGGTTGGCACACACACCTTCCCTACAAGGAAAGATCAAGAAGTTTGGGGCTTTTTTTAATTTAGAAAAATAGGCAGCTAAGAGGGGCATAGTAGTAGTTTACAACACATGGGCATTTACTATTCTCATAGTCCACCATTTTCACTGAGACTTGAAGTGAATTACATAGAGTAAATCAATACAATCAATATGATGAGACATTTAATAAGCAATGGACTATGATTATAAAATCTGAACAACAGTATTATAGACCTGATACAGAATGCAGATAGAGATGGTTTCCACATGGGGACAAGCATGTGTTGTTTCCCTGTTGCTTCTGTGGCTGTCAACACAACACACAGGCAACATGGAAGGCTTCCTGCAGTTTCCCCGCACAGGTCCTTCAGCAGCAATAAACCCAGCCTCCATCTCTGAGTTTTTCCAGTGTTTTTAAACTGGTAACTAAATATTGTTACACTGATATAACACTGTAACAATGTGTAACAGGTTCTCTGAATTCCCAGCTCTCTCTTTTTAAAGTCTCTATCTCCTTTCATTACAGTGATATGCCTTTCCCATATCTCTGCAACAAAAGGTGCTAGAGAGCATTACTTTTTTCAATGAAAGCAGGGAATTCAGAGAACCTGCTACACTACTGTTATGCTCTATTGATATAATGTTAGTGGGGTGAGGAAATGGCTGCCATGCAGGATGGACCAGGAAAATCCAAACTTTCCTGGTTACACAGCAGCCTATCCAGGCTTCGCTGCAATCTTTCTTCAAACTTTTTAGAAAGCTGAAAAAGATTGGGGAAGATAATAATTTAAAAAAACAGCTTCTCGACAGTATTGAACCCAAGGCAAATAATCTTTCTTTCCCATAACAGAACTTGTGGGTACCCAATTGGCAGGAGTTGATGGACATACTTCTTTACTCAAAAAATATGGAATTTTCTCCCAAATAGTGGTGGCCTTTAAGTTGGTTTTAAAGGGTATTTAGACAAATTAATGGAACAATGGTCCATTAATGGCAATTAACCATGATAAGTAAATGGACCTTCATGCCAGAGGCATTTAGCCCTGACAGCAAATACTAGGGGGCAACAACTGCAGAGGTGTTGACCTATGTGCACTTTGTGTAACCTTTCGAGGAGCATCTCACTGGAAACTGCATGAAACTTGGTGACCAATTGACTAAGCACAGCCATTCTTATGCTCTCTTTTTGTTATATCCCTTTTTATTTCTTACATAATGTTAGGTCAACCTAAGTGATGAAACTTCAATGTAAAATTTTATATCAGTCAATCTTAATTATGGCCCAGAGGCCATCCAGAAGCAGACCCCCCCCCCCCCAGTATTAATAATGTATATAAAATCTCAGTTTACATTATCCATCCAAATATATTTAGCAGTTTAAGGGTCTGAATCTGAGTAGATTATACACTATATATTAAACTCAGGCTATGTTTTCATTGCATAAATCAGAAATTTAGCCACAGATTATTTTTATGCTATTTCAAAGTACTTTTTAATTCTTTTAATCTGTGAGACAATCTTTAATAACAGACAGCACATTTACTGGAACGTTTTAAAGTTTTTGATGCATTGTTGGCATTGGCCCAGCAGTAGTCTCATTTGTGTAGCGTACAGAATTAACATTTATTTTTAACATTTTTAACAGAACAGCATTCCTGGAGTATTTAGATAGCATTCTACACCTTTCCCAGATATGACTTATATTAGGTTTTAAGGAATGGAACCAACTGAATTGCTATATGAATATTCCTTGTTTTATATTGTAATGTAGCTCAATAGGGAAAAAAATAAAATTCTTCTTCTATAGGAAATTGTGCAGGGGAATTAGTAATGTGTAATAGCCCCCAAGAAACTATAATACCTTAAATAGAATATTCATGATATCAGAATATCATCTTGAAACAAAGAGAGAATTTTCATAAACATGGAAACTAGATTCAGTGCACAGACTGAATATTGCATTTTAATAACTGAGAGAAACTTAATGGAAAAACTAAAGGGAGTTTTCAGTACTTCTGCAGGTCAGAATTCTTGTTTATCTGCAGATGCGTTATTTTTCCGCACTCAAGAAAATGTTCACTTTAAGTTATTGGTCCAAATTCAAGTAAAGCGATAAAGGAACTAGGGTTTCATACAGCAAATTTCCTTCTGTTGATGAGCAATCTCTGAAGCACTATGGCTAAAACAGTGCTGCTTCCCCCCCCCCCCCTGATCTTTCTTGGACTTTTAAAAAAATGAATGCAAGCACTTCAGCGCCACTGAGTCAATGCATCTCAATGGTGCTGATATAGCATTTCAGTGCTATAGTGCAGGGGTCTCCAACCGGTACCGGTCCGTGGCCTGTTAGCAACCGGGCTGTGAGTTGTATAATTATTTCATTATATATTACAATGGAAGAAAAAGACTCCCGTCAGACTTCACAAATTTGTCCCTACTATTGCACCTACTTGTACAAAAAATGTGGAGAATTAGCTACTTATATACATGTTTGGTGGAACTGTAAACACATTTATAAATTTTGGCAACAAATTCAAACCCAAATAAGACTGATTACTGGCTACCACTTGCCTTTAAAACCAGACGTTTATCTACTACACAACTGGAAAGATCTCTCGCTTAGGAATGCACTTCTATTTTAATAAATATCCTAATTGCAGCTGCCAGTCTTTCTATAGTGGCTAGCTGGGTAAACTCCTCTCAACCTTCTTTAGAAAAGAAGGTTTCAGAGATTATGGAAACTGTTTATAATTAACAAAATTGCATGTAACTCATTTGAATTATCTTTAGAACACTATGAAAAGTGTGTTGTGTCTGTTTGGTTTCCTTTGATTTCTTATTTAATGGAACATATTATTGTACCTCAGAATTTATTTTACAAAAAACTGATTTATTTTTGATCTTGAACTAATTTTGTTTATTCTGCTATATTGACTGCTAGACCTTATAGTTGTCATTAAGATTAGACTGATCCTGTCTTTGTAAAATGTATGGACATGTCATCACTGTATTGATAAACATTCAATAAAGGAAGGAGGATGGAGGAAGGGAAGGAGGAGGAGGAGGAGAAGGAGGAGACAACATTTGGTTTATATCCTGCCCTCCACTTCAGATTTCAGAGTCTCAGAGTGGCTCACAATCTCCTTTACCTTCCTCTCCCACAACAGACACCCTGTGAAGTGGATGGGGCTGAGAGAGCTCTCCCCAGAAGCTACCCTTTCAAGGACAGCTCTGCAAGAGCTATGGTTGACCCAAAGCCATTCCAGCAGCTGCCAAGTGGAGGCATAGGAAATCAAACCCAGTTCTCCCCGATAAGAGTCCACACACTTACCCATCCACCACACCAAACCAATAGAAATAAAGTGCACAAATGTATCATCCCGAAACCATCGCCTCCCCTCCCACCTGGTCTGTGGAAAAATTGTCTTCCACAAAACCGGTCCCTGGTGCCAAAAAAGTTGGGGACCACTGCTATAGTGCTCACATTAGAATATTTTCTTAAAAATCTGAGGAAGATTGCACAGTGAAAAAGGGTGGGGGGAAAGCAGCATTGTAGGAAGCTCTATGGACATTTTAAACAGCACACCACAGCAATTCAGAAATACAACAAAGGGGTTGAAAATGCAAAAAAGAGCAGCTCAGCCTCACTTTGCTAACCTGATACAAGTGGGTTTGTATGAACAGGTAAATAAATTCTGCTAGTAGCCATTTATGGTCTGTCTGAAATGTCAGAAAAATCCATTAGCAACCAGTTACTAAAATGGAATACGACAGTTTGAAAAGGGTCAATGTTTTAAATGGTAATGATACCCTAGTTTTTATTTGTGGGTTCTATATAAATTTTATGGTCTATTTGATTACATGTTTTAGCTGCAAAATAATAGTACTGCAATTAAGGAATAAAATGTTGCTTCAAATCTAGTACTATTCTAAAATACCCACCATTTCATAATTGTATATGATTACTATTTTAAAAACACCCATTGGTACTTAATCAATTTTTTACTTATGTAATTGATTTTTCACCAAATATAAGTGATTGGTTTAAGAAGATATTTCTGTCTTTGGAATACTTACTGTATTAATGGAAAACATAATTCAAACACTTATCTTTACCACCACAAGATTATGCCTGTGTAATTGAAAGTGTTGGGGTTTTAAAAGTGATTATCTAGAAAAATCTATGTATTATTTGGTCTAATGGCATTTTAATTTTTTAATGTTTTAATACAATATAAACAGTGGCAAAAGCCATTTTAAAAGCATATACAAATTAATAGTTCATTAATTTGATTTCAAAATATAGAAATTCAAATTCATACTAGGACATTTCTGAATATACATTCCAAGTATCAAAATACATATTGGTTTAAGTTCAAACATTATTGTTTATAGACTGTAGCTATCATCTCCGCTGCTCTATTTCAATTTGCACATCATATTTCTAGAGCTATACTATCTTCAGTGTGGATATGCCAGACAAAGATACAGTGGGTACTGGGACCACCTATTATATAAATACCTTTGAAGAAAAAAACTATAAAAAATTTATTTAGTATATTCTTTCTCGGCAGTGTTATAGATTGTTAGATATTGTTCATAGTGTTATATATTGTTCTCCCCTCTTTGATTTTATTCTCACAATAACCATGTGAGAGAGCCCAAGGTCACTCAGCAAGTTTTGCAGTATAGTAAGGATTTGAACCTGGTTCCCCAGATTCTAGTCACTGGCAAAAAAATTGAAATTTGTAGTTATCTCAAATTTAGCGGGGTTCTTTGTACCCATAGTGATTCCAGAATTTTACTTCTCTAACAATAATAAGCTTCAGAAGGAAAAAAAAGAAGGAACAAAGAAGGGAAAAAAGATACAGCTAATAACAGTGGGGTTAGGGCTGGTTTTGACTGGAAAAACTGTGAGAGGGTGGAACTGGGGTGGGGGCTGTATGCAGCTACAACTTCAGTTTAAATAACTTCATAATTTTTTGATCATGGATCTCCCAATGTCTAATTTGTTCTGGCCTACAAGATCAACTAAAGACTTATGTAAGCTATATTTGAGATTTCCTCTTCAAGTAGCCATTGCTTCTTAAGAAAAGTAATCATTTAATTTTTTTGTGGTAAGAGGACACTTACACAGAATATCCAACTTGGGCCTGTGATTATATTGCTTTAATTAAATATGACAGCACACTAGAGTTCCAAATAAGAATAGCTAGTAAATTGTCAGTTGACCCAGTCAGAATTGGATAGATATATCAATTGCATCTTGTATATATATATATATATATAGGTATTATGTTTTCTGCTCTGCCATGCTCTGCAACAGAATTAAGACTCCAAAGCAATATGGGGAGGGACGGTGGCTCAGTGGTAGAGCATCTGCTTGGGAAGCAGAAGGTCCCAGGTTCAATCCCTGGCGTTTCCAAAAAAGGGTCCAGGCAAATAGGTGTGAAAAGCCTCAGCTTGAGACCCTGGAGAGCCGGTGCCAGTCTGAGAAGACAATACTGACTTTGATGGACCAAAGGTCTGATTCAGTATAAGGCAGCTTCATATGTTCATTTAAAGCAAGTTCCCAGTCATAGAGATCATGTAAATCGGGTCAGGGAAACCGCAACATGGCTCACATTACACATCTTGTGTAATAAGGCTCTTCTGATATATTATTTCTGAATGCTTCCTCAATTAGAAATAGTAAAGTTTAATTTTTTTTAAAAAACCACAGAGAAATCATTCCACCTTTGGGAATAGCATGGAAATACTAATAATAGACTGTAGCAGGTGACCTTTTTTCCCAGGCTAGTACATTTTTCTTGGATCCATTAAACATTCCTCACAGTTTTCAGAGCAATGTTGTTGTCTGCTTCAATATTTTTGCATTATAGATTCAGGAACTTTTTAAAATAAACATGGCATTTAAAGACTAAAACTCACCATCACAATCCATTTGTCACAGATTTCAATAAGCAGAACAGTAGAAGGGCTACCCCAGCAATTTAACGTATTATTTGATATAAATAATTAACTCTTACTAGTAAGTATAGACATGTTTCTTGTAAACAGCCAACCCACTTGGATATTGAACTCAGAAAAATTGTATGTGTTTGCATTTTAGTTGCTTAAAACTATATTTATAGGAGTACTTGGAAACTGATCACTGACACACGTGCATTAAGTCTATTTATAATCACTGAAAAGTTAGTACCTAATTCTGCAATAGGATAGGAAAGGATAGTTACTACATCATTGTAAGTATAAATAAGACAGTTTTACTTTACTCACTTTCAGTCTTCAGGAGGCAGCTTAAGACAATTTAGAACAGCATTTGTTTTATTTAGTTTTATTTATTGGTGGTCCTAAGTGAGATTTTAAAATGTCATCTTTTAGGGATTTTTTATCATTGTTGTTTTATATACATTCTAAGCCAACTTGAGTTCCACAAGGTAAAAAGCAGCTAATAAGTTTTAAATAAAATTACGGTAAGTTATGCTTTTGAAAACGTTAAAATCCAAAATCACATCTCAGTGGTATTGTAGTGATTTGGCTCCCAGAACTATTATGTGGGTTACATTCACAAGTAAAGCACTGCTTATTCCCCATCTCTTTTCCCTTCCTCTTAACATTTGTTATGCAAACAGCAAAGTTTCTCTCCCACTCTTTTGGGAAAACAACAAGAAGGGAAAATAATGTAAGTCTGCTATGCCCTTTGAAGAGCATCTGTTGATCACCTTCAGAAAGTGTTGTAGCCTTCCCTAAGGACAAGAAAGCAAGAGGCATCTCTAGATCAATCAAGCCCCACAGTATTCTTTGGCCTGCATTTCAGATCAACCATTTAATTCTTCCTATCAGTGTCAAGCAAGGATGTGTGCCATTGCAGCACATGCTAAAATGCTTAAAGTCAGGGCTTTTTTTTGAGCAGAAACACACAGGAACGCAGTTCCGGCTGGTTTGGTGTCAGGGGGTGTGGTCTAGTATGCGAATGAGTGCCTGCTGGGCTTTTTCTGCAAAAAAAGCCCCTTGCAAAACAATGGTGATGTCAGGGGGTGTGGCCTAATATGCAAATGAGTGCCTGCTGGAATTTTCTACAAAAAAAGCTCTGCTTGAAGTGTGATAAAAGAATCCACTTAACATCACACTTGAAAGTTACTTGGTCAATATTTTGAGTTTTGTTTTTGACTATTCTAAAGAAGTTAACTACATTACAGTTTTTACTGATAAACAAGTATAGTAATAACAAGGAGCATAGTATAGTAGCTAGTTGCTGGAGTCCAGTAACTCCCTTCCCCAAAGTGAGGAGTCTTGCTATCTCTAAAGAAAGCTTGCTCCATGAAAGGAAGACAAAGAGTGTAATTAGAACCAACTCAATATTGAGGAGCATTAGCCCCAAAGAGGGGTCTTCCAACTAGAATAAATCAGGGATTCTCAGTTTTGCCTAAAAAAATCTATTTGCAGACATGAAAGCTCATTAAAGAAAAATAAGAACATAAGAGTATAAGAGCCCTGCTTCATCAGGCCAGTGGGTCCACCTAGTCCTGCATCCTGTCTCACACAGTGGCCAACCAGTTGTTCTGGAGGGCAACAACAAAGCATAGAAGTTTTTCTCTGATGTTGCACTGGCACTGAGAGCTTTAGAGCCTCAGAAAATTAGGTTCCGCTTAGTCACTCTGGCTGGTAGTCACTGATAGGCCTATCATTGATAAATCTATCTAATCCACTTTTAAAACTATCTATGCCTGTGGCCATCACTACATCTTCTGGCAAATTCCACATCTAATCACTTGCTGTGTAAAAAAGCATTTCCTTTTGTCCATCCTGAATCTACTTCTCATAAGTTTCATTGGGTGTCCTCAAGTTCTAGTATTTTTGGGGGGGAAAGGAGAGGCAAACTGGTCAGTTGACCTAGTTTTGGTACAATCACATTCACTTTTAGGAATTCAGGAAGAGCTGATAAATAAATTCACAAATATTATGTACAGTTAAAGGAGGATCTCAAAGACCAGAATGAACACAGCTGAAGTGAAAGTCTGTGCACTGGGGAAGAAAGTACAAGATATACAATATGTTAATCATGTTGCAATGGCAAACCACCCCATAAAAAGTCTGCCATGAAAACGTTCTGAAAGCAATGTCACCCCAGAGTTGAAAATGACTGGTGCTTGCACAGGGAACAACCTTTACCTTTAATCATTTATTATTGGCTAACTGGGAAATTAGATCCAATCACACCTTTATTGGCATAACAAAAAGAGATATACAGAGATTTGCTAACCAAACAACAATCAGATATGTCTGTTCAAAGCATAAAAGGCTAAACGAAGATTAAGATCACAATAAAACCTGCTTAGAATAATTTTTAACGATTTCAGCCAAGAATTTGGCAACAGCTTTTGTGATATCGATTATGTTGTCATTTAATAGGAAATGGCAATCAATCCTATTTTTTTGAATGTAAGACGGTAAGGAAAGACAATCTAACAGAACCTTCCGGAGATTAGTATGCAGTTGGCAGTTCAATAAAATATGCTGGATGGAATCCGGCGAGCTTGACCCGCGTAGACAATGTCTCTCGCTAAAGGGGACTTGAAGAAATCTCCCATAGAGAACATTGGAGGGAAATGCATTCATCCTAGCCAGCATAAAAGCTCTCCAATGTTGCGGATTATCTAGTTCAGATAAATATTTGGTCATTTTCCTAGCCGTCTGATCAAGTCCAAGTGAGGCAGGAGAGCAGGTATATAACTGGACAGGACACAGTTTATGAGATTCTAGATGTAAGAGTCTCTGTTTGATAAATCTAAAATTATAAGATTCACCAGATAAAAACAGTCAATTGCAATTCCCATGTGTTTGAGTTTCGCCATGATTCCATCTTGCCAAGCAGCATTATAAGGGTCTCTTTTTAGGTAGTTGAGCAGGCTAGCTGGTTCAGCCCTATAAAATATCCGTAACCAATATTTAAAAGTTAGAGTCCAAGCTTTTGTTTCAATCAGAGATTGGCCTGTTTCTGAACAGATTACAAAATAAGGAACACAGTTGGGGACTCCTAAAAGTTGTTGCAGAAATGCAGCCTGGATATTTTCTATTTTTTGGTTCAGAGCATTAATTCACAGAGGGATACCATACAAAATTTGTGATAGTGTTTTAGCATTAAAAGCTCTGATTGCAGCAGGCAAACATTGGTTACCTTTTTTATAATAAAACTGTTTGAGATGAAGAACACCTAGCTATATTTATTATTCTGTCACTGTGAGCTGCCCATTTGAGATTGTAATTAAAGGTTATGCCCAAATATTTAAAGCATTTGGATTTCTCAATCTCCTGCTTGCCTATATACCATTTTTGTGGTCACCAGCTTTTAGAAAAGACCACAACCTTAGATTTGGAATAGTTTATAGCAAGTGAGTTAAGCTGGCAGTAATTGTTAAAAGCTTTCAGGCTGGCTCTTGTGGAGGAAAGTATAGTGGTATCATCAGCATACAATAATATTGGGACTGAGAGATCATTTAACTTAGGTGGGTGCCCATTTATGGAAGATATTGTGACATATCATTTAAGAAAAGATTAAAAAGATGTGGGGCTAACACACACCCTTGTTTAACTCCTTTACAAACTGGCATTTTTTCAGTTAGGTATCCTATAGATGAGAATTTTACCTGGCAAGTTGTATTTGTATGTAAATTCTTTAATAGATTTAACACGGGGATCTATATTAAGAGCCTTTAGTTTATTCCATAGTTTGTTTCTGTCCACAGAGTCGAATGCACTCTTCAGATCTATAAAAGCTACATAGAGCTTCCCCTTTCTTGTATTCATGTATTTGTCAGCCAGAAAAGCCAATGTGACACAATGGTCAATAGATTTTTTTTTTTTTGAAAACCTATTTGCTCTAGGCCAATAATGTTTTCCAAATGTATCCAATCTGTCAGCCGATGTTCTAAATGTTTTGCATATAGTTTGCTCATAATGGATAATAAACTAATGGGGCGAAAATTCTCGGGAAGATTTAAATTACCTTTTTCATAGATGGGAACAATTATGGAGTTAAGCCAGGAATCTGGGACAGTTCCGTAATGGTCAATTAATGTAAATAAGTTGGCCAAAGGTTCAGACCACCAGACTGCAATTTTTTAAAAAATCTCAGCAGGGAGACCATCAGGACCTGGTGCTTTGCCAACTTTTAAACCATCAATTAACTCAATAATTTCATCCGGTTCAACAGGAGGCCAAACAGGAAGATCAGAAAATACAGAAGCGTCTATAACAGTAGAGGGGACGACTTGATCTTCAAAAATCTTAGAATAATGGTCAACCCATGTTTGTGGAGAAATTCTAGGGTTGGTAAATGCTCTAGGCTTCATGCTATCTGAAACTAATCTCCAAAAGGATTTACTATCATTAGATTTTATGGCGTAAAGGAGTTGGTCCCAATTATGTTGAAAATACTTTTTCTTCTGCGGGGTGACATGATAGAGGTTTACAAGATAGAGGTTTACAAGATAATGCATGGGATGGAGAAAGTAGAGAAAGAAGTACTTTTCTCCCTTTCTCACAATACAAGAACTCATGGGCATTCGATGAAATTGCTGAGCAGAAAGGTTAAAACGGATAAAAGGAAGTACTTCTTCACCCAAAGGGTGATTAACATGTGGAATTCACTGCCACAGGAGGTGGTGGCGGCCACAAGTATAGCCACATTCAAGAGGGGTTTAGATAAAAATATGGAGCACAGGTCCATCAGTGGCTATTAGCCACAGTGTATGTGTGTATATAAATTTTTTTGCCACTGTGTGACACAGAGTGTTGGACTTGATGGGCCGTTGGCCTGATCCAACATGGCTTCTCTTATGTTCTTATGTTCTTCTTATGTTCTTATTTGCAATTACCTCTAAGAAGGATTTCTTACATTCTAAATATCATATAGCTTCTGTGTATCTCTTCCATATTGTGCTTCCTTAAATAAGGCTCTTAATTTCTTTTTCCAAGAAAAGCAGTCCTGGTCAAACCATTTGGATACCTAACTTCACCACAGCTTTAGAGCTGCAAAGATTAATCAGCAAGGCAAGTTCAAATAGGGCTTCAGCAATTGTTTGAATTTGTAATTGCCATTCCTAATTTTTTGAACCTCCCAGACTTAAAAAGAGAAATGAAATCTCTTTCTTGAGATAAAGACCACTTTATCCTTTTCATGACCTCACAAGAGACGTTTTCACTTTGAGATGGTATAGAGTTAACTCCCCTTGGGTTCATCTTTAAGGAAAAAACTAAGGGAAAATGGTCACTTTCAGTATGCGGTTCTATGGAAATGTTGTTAATAAATGAGAATAGATTTGGTGAGCATAGACAATAATCTAGCACACTGCAATCACAACAGGATGTAAATTCAATGGCAGATGGAAACTGGGGGAATCCATTAACTATTTGGACATCATGTTTGATACAAAATTTTAGTAGGCTTAAACCAGCTTTGTTAAGTAGAGTATCCTTGGAATGGTACGTCAGCCCAAGCTGTAGAGGTAAGGTCTCTATGTCCTCGTAGCCCAAGGAGGAGATCCATTTTTTATTATCAGAGCCAATTCGGGCGTTCAGATCACCCACAATCATAATCTGGGCTAAAGAGTACTGCCTGGATATAGACAAAATGTATTCAGAAAGTTTCTCCCAATAAGCAGTTAACTCTAGTTCATCATTAGAGGATAGAATGTACACATTAACCATGATTAGATGAAGTGCAGTAAATGACAACAACAATGCATGGGCTACAGGTGGACAGGGACTAAAAGCAGATACCTTGACTTGTAAATAGGATTTCACCAAAATTGCTAGACCTGCTTTACATCGGCCTTTTGAGTGAATTCTGTAAGCAGGAAGATTAAAAACTCTAAAATCTGCAAAGTTTAGCATTTCTGTAGACCATGTTTCCTGTAAAAAGATACAATCAAAAGATTTTAGGAAATTAATAAAATCTAAATCAGTTTGTTTCTCCAGCTTGCTATGTTCCAGGAAACACATCATAAATTCCCAGTTCCTGTTTCCTTTGTTAGTCACTCTATCCTTGTTATCTGATCCAATGACTTCTGCGAATCATTGAAGATACAGCCGTTGCGTTGCAAGGACTGCATCTCAGGCTGGGCCGTCATTGTGTCCATGTTGAATGAGTCAGAAAAAGAAGGTCGGGGTGAGGATTTGGCATTTTAAAAACCTGGTTGCTCTGAATGTTGCTGTGTCTGCTCACTGGGAGGCTGAGTTAAATTTTCTCAGTGAAGGAGTTTCCCATAGTAAAACTTTCATGTTCATTTTGGATTGCATTATCCTTCGAGATAAGTGAGCAAGTTGTTGTCTCTATAAGTAATTGGAAACAGTTTTTAGTAAGTTCCAGTCTCCCAATAACTGCATGTTGCTCCATAGTTGGTAGCTTTCCAAAAGAGTGTAGAAGATCAATATCTGTTGAGACCCATCAGGGACTTTCTGTTGGGTGTAGCCGGCTGGAGAATTCTGGAATTGTTGGCTTTCCTTGGGACTTGGAAAACTTCTTTATTTTAGAGAGTGTCAGGAGTGGTTCAGCCATTGTTGCATTTACAAAACAGCGAGCTAGGAATATCCCCTTTGTCCAGAGAAACTTTTTCTGCTTCTGAATTAGAATAGGAATATCAGGGGTTTTAAAAGTCAATAAAATTCTCTGTGGCTGAAATGAACAGTTTAAAAATTCCATGTTAAACAAATCTATTCTCTGATAATTAATCTGGAGAATTTCATAGATATGAGATTTAATTAGGTGACTGTTCCTCCAGCTCAGAATCCTATCTCTGTAGCTGCAGATTGTTTAACACACCTTATTTGGTTGAAAAATCAATTTTTGTGGTTTTTTACTGTATTTACCAACTACATCTAGCTCAGAGTTGAATACTGAGGAGGCTTTAGACTTTGACTCTAAATTTTCTTGAGCCACTGGAATTTTTGAGGACAGTTGAGATTGGTGCGTTTTTCTGGTTGCATTAATTAGCAGTTTTATATCAGATGCCAGGTTTGAAACCCTATCTTTGATACTTTTTGTTTTCAAAGAGGGTTTTAACTGTTCTGGCAGTAAGTTCAAGGAATGCTTACCCAAATGAGGAATTAACAATATCCTCATTATCAGAGTCTGCTGTGTTTTTAAATGCCTCAGGTCAGCCTCGTCCTCATGGGCAAAAGTGTTAATTGCCTCCTCCTCAATCTCACACTCCAAAGGAGAAAAGTGATTTGTAGTTTCAATAACAAAAGCAGTTGAAGAAGCTTTTTGTTTGGTATTGGAGACTAAAAATTCCCCAATCTTAGACTGCTTCTTAGCAGGGATAGAAGATGATTCCTTTGCATCCCTCGGACGCTTGCCGGAGCCATTGTTGTTCAAATTTCAAAGCAATAACAAAGGCAAGTACTATTAAGATTAAATAGACCTTAGAATGATACATGCAAAAATATTCTTTGCTCCAAAACTCTTTTTGTGAGAGGAAAGAGCAGCAGAAGTAGAGTAACCTTTTACAACTTGGAGAGGTTCCCAAATTTTTTGTACGGGAAAAAGCTCCACATAGAAAGTTAGCAACAACAAAAATAGACTTCCAGTCTTCATGGCCAATTGTAAATTAGTTGGCTGTGCCTGGCCAGGTGATAGCCGTGATTGGACTGCAAACAAGTGACTCCTTGTCGGTACTTAAAAATAATAAGAATGCCAAGTCCTTGAAATCATCAAGTAAAACACAGAAGGGCTAAAAAAGCAGCTTAAAGTATCTTGGAAGTATTTAAAACTACTTAGCGTTTATCAGAGTTGTGAATACAGCCATCTGCAGCCAATGCCCGAAACCACTAGTAAGAGATATTAAGCAACTGTTATTCAACTGACATGAGGATTCTAAGTGTTAATGAGCAATATAGCAGACAATCCCTGCAACTGCAATCAGATGCAGATTAAAGGCTGAACTAGATGAGATGCTACAAAATCAATGAATGAATCTGTACTGCATTTACAAATGTAAATTGCAGAAATGGAGATTCTAATTCAGATTGGGGCTGTGGCAAATGGGGAAGCGGTTAATGTAGGGGTCACCATCCTTTTTGAACCTGCAGGAACCTCTGGAATTCTGACACAATGCAGTGGGTGCAATCACAAAATGGCTGCTGCAATAGATGGAATGAACCACAACAAGACTCCCACAGGAAGCAAAATCACACACACACAGGAAGCCCAAGTGCAGGGGAGAAGAGGCATAATTTTAAAAATACACTGGGTGAGAGAAAATAAAACAAATACTGCAGTAGCAGCTGCCACTGAAATAATGTTATTTTAATCTACATAGCCAATCAAATCCTCAATGATAAATTCAGTGCTGAGCTAGAGTCCTACTTGGTCCCACCCACACTTGGTAGGTACCAAGAAAGGTAGGTAGCTTGGTGCCCATGGATACCATACTGGGGCATCCTGGGCACCCCCTAAACTGTTTTACCAATAGAAACTGACCACTTCTTCCTGGACTACTGTTATCCCTGGAAAAGAAACAGGAACATCTTCTTTTCCCCTATTTTTTCATCTTCCACAGCTAAAAACGGCTTATGAGTTCTGAACTGGTTTCCACCAACAAAACTGTTCCATGGTCCTAGTCTCAATTATTGTTCTCAAAGCTGCAATTTATCTTTTTAAAAAATTGAGTAGATCCACTCACAGATCTTTCAAAGAAAATTTAATAACCCATCTGAGATACAGCCACTGAAGAAATACAATTAATTGGGTAGTATTTAGGAATGACTAGGAAATGGTTAATAAAGGTGGGAGAACAGACATGACCAAATAAGTTAACTCAGTAACTAGAATGCAACTTGTTGATTTGAGTCTCAAAGGGAAGATTACAATTAGAAATGTAGTGACAGAATTAAATAAGGAAAAGCTGCCTACTTAGGAGTAGAGAAAGACAAAGCTGATGGAAAGGGGGACTAAGACTAAATCTATAAAGAAATGTTAAAGGTAAAGGTAGTCCCCTGTGCAAGCACCACTCATTTTCGACTCTGGGGTGATGCTGCTTCACGACAGACTTTTTTTACAGGGTGGTTTGCCATTGCCTTCCCCAATCATCTACACTTTCCCCCCAACAAGCTGGGTACTCATTTTACCGACCTCAGAAGGATGGAAGGTTGAGTCAACCTGGAGCTGTCTACCTGAACCAGTTTCTGCTGGGATCAAACTCAGGTTGTGAGCTGAGTGCTTCGACTGCAGTACTGCAGCTTTACCACTCTACACCACGGGGCTCTTTAAAGAAATGTTAGAGAACACAAAATATCAAACTTCAGAATAGTTCTTTAGCAAACAATTTCAGGAATTTTTCTCCCCACTTGAATAAAGGTGACAGGAAACAGCAAATTTTATAACAATATACAAGGATGAAATTCTGCTTAATGTTTCATAACTTTTTTTGTCTCTGAATATTTGGTTGCCTCATATCAAATTTTATACCCATGAGGTACAGCTTCTCACTTCTTAAACTTCAAAGGAATTAGGCTAGGATGTGAGGAAGAAAAGAAGAGCTACCTACATATATCTCCATGGATGCACCAGGAGCACACAGGAGCATCTAGAATAAATATACTAACATGGAATGGTGTTGAGAAACTAAATACACTACAGTAGGATATAGGATTTTAAAAGTAAATTAAAATCAAATTTGATTAACAAATATGTGCCCAAGATCTTTCAGCATCAGAGGAAACATATCTTCATTGATATTCTTTTAAAATCCTTGTTATCAACATAGGCCAAGGATAGAAGGTACAAGGGAGTAGTGGTAGAAAGTCGAAAAAGTATTACCTTGTGACTTTCAAGTATTATCTATCAATATTGATATCCTTTTAAAAGGTTCTAGAACATCTCAAATATTTTCCTAGAAAGACCAAGAGATGAATCCTTGAGGAATTACACGTGACAGAGGCTAAGATGGTAGAGTCATTTCAGACTGCAGGTGATGGATTCCAGCTCTGAATATTCCTTCACATATTCCACAATTATTTAAAAATTAGCACTGCACAGTAAAAGCTTCTACTCTGTTTGCTTACTGTACTGATTTTCTATTTGCAAGGAGTTTTTAACATAAAGTTATTCCAAAATTTGATGCCATCTGCAATCTAATGTGATGCAGTTCACAATTTACCACCACAGCATTCTTTCAGCTCACTTGCCTGCAAAGAGCTTCCCTCAATCACCATTTTAAGACTATCACACAAAGCAGAAGCTTTACCAACATTATCTTTTTAAACTCCACCCTATTAAAAAAAACACAGCCTGATAGTCCTGCAAAACTGAAAAGCTAATTCACTACCTAGTGACTTTCAGTTGGTTCCAATACAATTATTATGCTACCATTTATTTACTTCATTTGTACCCTGCTTTTCTCCCCAGTTGGAACCCAAGACAGCTAACATCATTCTCCTAGCCTCCATTCAGTCTTCACAACAACTCTGTGAGGAAGGGCTGAGAGTGTGACTGGCTCAAGGTTACCCAGAGAGCGTCCATGGCACAAGTGAGGATTTGATTCTGGATCTTCCAGATAGGTACTAGTCAAATACTTTTCACCACTACACTGACTCTACTGGTACAGTTTGATTTTTTTCCAGTAGCTCAACTCAGCTGGCTAAATTGTTTTGCACACCTACCAGTTTCTGGTATTATCTGAGATTTGTGCTATCTGAGAACTGCAGTTTGGGAGCCACACATAGCTCTTTCACTCTTGGAGCCCCCACTACACAGTTGGCCAGCTTGGAAAAGAAGGCATTTGTCTCTTTAAATCACTTCTCCGTCAAGCCAGCGTCTTGAAGAATACATATAAAGTTAAAGTTGCTCACTTTCCACCTTTCCCTCCCCCATCTATTTTTTCTTTCTTGTCTGATGTTCAAGTCTTGCAGCTCTCAAACATCTGACGTTTATTCTATGTGGCTCTTACGTTAAGCAAGTTTGGCCATCCCTGTTTTAGAGTAACATGAACACAGCATGTCTCCACCAGAGCTGTTATAAAACATTCTGCCTCAGCTCCAGCCACGAACAATATGGGATTAATTCTGAACTACACTTTAGAGCCGTTGTAAACAATATCAGACCTCACCCTATGTTATAAAATAAGACCACATTGGGGGTTTCCCCAAATCATTTTCTCATTCATGCATATTGTTTTCAATAACAATAATATTAAACAGCTTATTTCCTTCCAATACAAGAAACATTTACAAAGCCATTTTAACAAAACAAAAAAAACCAGCAAAAAAAGACCTCAGTTTGAATTTCTATCTATCCTTCTGTTTTATTTCTGGAGTGGATAGAAGCCGATGCTTCCAATCACCGCAGTTATAAAAATTCTTAATTGCTCTAAGTATCTACCGCTCTAACAAGAGATAGCCGAAACTTCACGGCCTCCCGATAACACAACAATCAGCCCTGTACCTTCTTCAATGTAAGAGGAAAGGAAGTGCTGACTTTCATACGCACGCGTAGCCACCATATCCGGAGTCGGATCGTGGCATACCGTGAGTCTGCGCATGCACCTTAAATCCATGTATGTTGAGCTTGAAAGGGGAAGTCGATTCTTTTGACTGTGGGAGGCGGAGGTAGACGGACTCGGTAAGACGCCCCGCCCCTTCTTTTCGCAGCCGTCACACGCGGGGGACCGGGGTCCAGGCAGTTGCAAAGAGGTGGGGAGGGCACTTCGCCATCCTCTCCAGCCGTTTCCTTGAGGTAGCGGGTGGAAGGCCTGTGGTAAGTCACGTAATGTGCGGATTAGAAGCTGGTGGGCATTGCCTCCTTGAGCACCACCAATGGTTCCTTGTCGAGGGCTAAGTCACCCATATCTGACCCGGCGGGTTGATGTTTTACAGTTGATGTGAAGAGGCTGACCCTAACCGGGCACTTCCGAGCTCCACCCACTCCTCCCAGGCTTCTCTTCATTTCTTCTCCCTTTCCCTATCCCAGCATGAAGATGGTTCTGAGATCTCGAATGCCAAAATCTGGAGAATGAAAGATTAATGCAGTTGGCCCCCTTCTCTTTCTGTTTGCTACAAAACTATTATTTAAAGCCATATGTATTTATTTTATTCAATTTGCCAGTGATTGATTTTCAACGTTTGTACAGATCATGGTTATGAAAGCTTCAGCAGAAGATGATGATTCAGGATGGGAGCCAGGCATACCCGAGAAGATGGAAAAGAGTAATACAAGCTGGATAGATATTACCCAGGATTTTGAAGACTGCTGTAGAGGTAAATCTAACTTAAGGTTTGTTTAGGAAACTCAGAATGAGATTGTTAGAAGTATTGGAACAAAGTGGTAAATTTGAGGGCAGAGCCTAGCATTTTCTTGTGGGTGGAGTCTGGTGCAAAATGTCTCCATTATAAGAATGTGCAAAAATAGTGTGTTTTTAGTGTTGCTTGCTATCTTGATAGCCAGTAAGAGTTTTTAACAGGTCACTTACCCAGATGGATGCTTGAAAAGGATCCCAGTTTCTTTCATACATATGTGGATAGTCACAGAGCTACTGTCATTTATGCTGATAGAAAAATGCAGGCTAGGACACATGTGTGCAAGAGGACTTGTAGACCTTAGTCATAAAAGCTGTTCTCACACATGATACTCATCTAAGCAGTTATGCCACAGTTGGAGGAAGCTAGCTGAGGAAGATGGCTGTCAAGCAGGCCTTTCCTTCATGCAGTGAACCCCAAACACCTTTCTGGTAAATAACCAACAACACCAGACAGGTAGACAGTTGGAGATTGGGTCTCCCACCCCACAGTTTCTCCCTATGGTCTAAGGATAGATTTAAGAAGTATAGAGCAAATTGTGGATTAGAAGGCAAAGTATTCTGTTACTGCATCTACTTGCTGAGGTGACACATAAACCAGGTGCAATCTGGAATTTTATTTCTGATTGAAGCTAAGAGCAAGCTGAAAAACATGGGTATATATTTGGCCTTTTACTATATATAATCCATGAGAAAAATACACAGCGTTATCATATAATCATATTTTATTTTGTTTAGTATTGAAAATAGTTTAGTACCTCTGTTATGACTTGATCTTTCATTTCCTTTTAGAATTGAAGTTGGGGGAGCTGCTACATGACAAACTGTGAGTCTGTGTGTGAAAAGTATTTCTTAAATCTGTCTAAAACAAATATTTAGAAGCAGTTTATTTTAATGTTTATAGTGTTTACTTCCAGTTATTTATACTTCTTATTGCTGCTTTAGCAATTAGAAGACCATAGATTAGCATTGATCTAGAATTTATTTTGTGTAATGTGTCATTAATTTGATAACTACATTGGAACTTCTGTGCACACTTACCTGGATTATTTTCCTTTGAATGCAGAGGAATTTAGCGTGTTTAAGGTTGTGCTTAAGGCTGCAGTCTAAACATAAGTGTAGTTGTAGTCTCTCCTGACCACCACCGCCCCCCTTGAACAAGTTATTTTGGATCAAAACATACATTTCACAAATGGTTGCTTCATATACAACACTCTTGAGCTGTCAACACTTTTTGGGTGGGAGTATGTCCAATTGATTGGAGTGTAATATACTGCCAGATAAGCAGGCTTAACAAGTACAGTGTTGTAACTTTTTTGTTTTATTGTGAATCCTGAACAACTTCAGCCTTTAGATGTGCATGGTGAAAACCACTGTGTGGTGAAAGCCAGTATTTATCTTTAATATATTAGGCAACTTGGGGGAATGGAGGAAGACAGCATTTTGTTGGGGCACATGGCAGTCTATCTCACATTGGACTAAAAATAATCTTTTGTACTGCAAGTGTACATGATATGCATTGAATTGCGTAATGATTGAGAAAAGTTTCCCTCATAACACTTGACATAATCCTCTGTTTAGATACAGGTGTATGTAAATTCTTTAATTGTTTCTACTTCTTCCTGGGGAGCTAAAAATAATGCTTTGCTTTATATAAATTAATTTGTAGTAACGTAAGGGTTTTTTCTTTCTGTGTTTGCTGCCCTTAGTTTTGGTCTTTTTGAAGCTATGTCTGCTATTGAAATGATGGATCCTAAAATGGATGCTGGTATGATTGGAAATCAAGTTAATCGGAAAGTTCTTAACTTTGAACAAGCTATCAAGGTTAGTCACATTTCTGTATTTGTTAGATTCTTAATAAAATAAAGGTAGTTTTTGAATATTATAATAAATGGGCACAAATGCACATATTTAATGGAATTGGTTAGTTTTAAAAAGAGACCTCCAGGAGCAAAGGATGGTTCTTAGTTTGCTTTTAGTCACTATGGCTAGTAGCTCACTGATAGGAATTTTTCTCTAGGAATCTATCTAATCTACTTTAAAGCTGTTTATGATGCCTGTGGCCATCACTATATCCTCTGCCAGAAAATTCCACATTTCAATCATTGTGTAAAGAAATACATCCTTTTGTCTGTCCTTAATCTTCTCATTGCCATTCAGTTTTGTATTCCTAGTCATATTGTATTCATTTGATATCCTATATGTATTTTACATTTTTTTTCTCTTTTTCTGTACTCTGTAATCTGACTTGAGTCTCAGTGAGAAAGGTAGTCTACAAATAAGAGAAGAGATGAGAGGATGGGGAGGGGAGGGGAGGGGATAAGATGAAGAAAGCTTTCTTATCGACATATGTAGAGGCCGTACAAATGGCTCTGCCTGCCAGCAGCATAACTCTGTGGAAAGGTGCACATACTACTGCTGTATCAGTGTCTCAGGTACACATGCGTGCTTATGCAAAACTAAACTTCAAAAGGTGATAAATGCAAGTGATTTCTTTTTATCTTAATACCCCATCTTGTGCTGTAAATGCAAACTCATGCACTTTCTCTTTTATTCTTTTTAAGGATGGTACAATTAAAATTAAAGACTTATCTTTACCTGAGTTGATAGGAATAATGGACACTTGTTTTTGCTGTTTGGTAAGACTATTATATTTTTATGCTCCTGAAGGTGTTTTAAAAATACATGTCCAACACAGTTTTAGAGAAGTGCACCTTTTAATATTTGAGGTTTTAAAACTGGGATCCATTTTAAAATGTAACTTGTAATGAAACTAGTCATTTACAAACACAGATCTCTTTGGACAATAAAAAAAATAATTTAAAATTTTACATTGTTCATTAAATATAACCCCCCCCTTTACTGCTTTGTTTCTCATCAGAAATCAATTTATAAACTTAAATAAACCTAGTTCTAACACGCAGGGGTCAGAAAGAGACTGCTGTGTACCGACCATTATGCCACTTCAGCCTGTGATTGGAGAATGAGTTGTTTGGTGTGGTGGGTGATGGTTCTTGTGAGGCTATGTTCTGAGGACAGGGAAGAAATAGGACAAGGCCAGTGTAGTTTCAGGACCTAGTATGTTCTTGTGCTTCCAGTCTAGCTGGCCTCTTGTTGCCCCCAATCCTATATTTGTGGCCTGGTAACTATGGTACCTTTTTTATTTGCATCTCACAGTCCTCCATTAAGCTTGTTTGGACATTGACTGGGAGCCAGTCAACTGGGTTTTCTGCTGTGTGACATGGAAGGGCTTTCTGGTGTTGGGCTAGGTTATTACACAGTTACCTTATTTTCTTGCATTTGTATGCTGCTTTGAGACTTTCAAGGCAGTTTGCAATTGAAAATATTAGAACAATAAATAAAAGTATCTCTGGCTAATAGTCGCCATGATGTCCCTGGGCTATTGGTTTCTTACTTTGTTTGATTGGTACTACAAACCTAGTAGAGTAGGTGCCTTGTATGTGTTCAACCTTTGGATGTAGTGTAGTTGCAAATTATCACTCCCTTCTGTTTGTGCACGGAGACCACTGCTCCTTGCCAAGATCTTGGATTGTGCACACGTCTACATATTTAGATATTTGTACTCTAACATTTTTCTCTCCAATGGAGACCCAAAGGGCTCACAACATTTTTCTCCTCTTTCCACTGTATCCTTATAACAACACCCCTGTGAGGTAAATGATGCTGAGAGACAGAGTGAGTGGCCCAGGATCAACCAAGGATGATGTAATGTGTTTAATGCACAGTTACAGATTTGGTGGTTTATTAGAATATTGACATACGGATGAAATTTTAATGTATAAACTGCATCTTCCCCTCAAGTTTATGGTGGGGGGAGTGGACAGTATTTAAATTTAAAATAGCTTCTCTACCTGTTCACAATAATGGAATTGATAGAAATTAATGTTTAGTGAAATATTTATGAAGGGTTACAGTATCACCTTATTCACCTTTTCATTTTTAACATTTTCAGATAACATGGTTGGAAGGCCATTCTTTAGCTCAGACAGTGTTCACTTGCCTTTATATTCATAATCCAGATTTTATTGAGGATCCTGCCATGAAGGCATTTGCTCTGGGGATTCTAAAAATTTGTGATATTGCCAGAGAAAAAGTAAACAAAGCTGCAGTATTTGAAGAGGTGAGCTTCTATTCAATGGATAGTTGGAGAGGGTAGCTGTGTTCTAGAACAACTAGATTGTGACAAATGGAGCTTTGAATCTTGAAAGCTTATATCCTGAAAATCTTATGGGTCTCTAAAGTGCTAAAAGAAATGTAAGTCTATTTGTTCATTCCTTGAGTTGGGGTTGGGGTAAGGGAAGGTCCAGGTGGAGGCCTGGTTGGGGCAAGGGAAGGCTTTGAGGCAGTAAAGTCTTGTCTTAGATGGACTTTCACAGAAGGACACTTTCCAGATAAAGAGAGCCAGATGGGAAGGGGTTAGAGATGAGCTCAACAGGAGCTTTGGGAAGTAAAATTTGTGTAGAAGCTGTAGGCATAGGGAAGGGGGTCTTTTGTCCACCTTGATTCTATTGAAGCACAATTATAACAGATTCTTGACTCAGTTGTTCAGCATTTTTGCAGTATGGAAGACTTATAGCTTTTTCTGTTTTTAAATTAGCTCATTTATCTAGTGTTAGGCAGACCTTGATTTTTCAGCTTAGACAGAGAAGTATCTTCTTAGGACAAATCAGCTCTTTGTTGCATCCTAGGAAAAATGAATGGCGTTCTCCTTCGTGAAAAGAGGTCCCCTTACCACACACCAGCTATATCCCCTGTGCTCAGGGCTGGCGCTGAAGTTTTTGCTGTACCAGGCAACACCCCCGCCCTCCAGTGGGGGAGGTCCTCCAATGCCAGCCCAAATCGGGCTCCGTTTGCTCCTGAGGAGCTTTCCATGCAAACGCCACCCCCGCTCGACTTTCCCATAGCGCGGGAAATCCAAGTGAGGCCAGATCCATGCAAATGCCAACCCCCCCACGCTCAGCCTTCCCGCAGCGTGAGAAAGTCTCAGGCAGGGGAAAAAGGCGGTGCAGGGCCTCTGCCTTGCTCTCAGGTTGCCACCCCTGGAAGGGAAGGCAGCCTGGGAATGAGGCCAGCCTGGGAATGAGGCAAGTCTCGGGCGAGTGAAAGAAACCGCGGGCTGGCTGCCATATGGGGAGGGGTCACCTAGTTGTGCCCCATAGGTCATGCGGTGCCCTAGGCAGCCACCTACATGGCCTATTCCCACGTGCTGGCCATGCCTGTGCTTCTGAAAAAATCACTCCAAACAACTCCCAAACAGTGAATTATGTGATGGATGAATGGACCTGCAGCTGGATTGAACAGGAAGAAATTGTGGAACACTTCTCTTATATGAAGTCTTTGGATCCAACCCATTGAGTCTGATTCTTCCATGACTTTTTCTACATTTTTTTCAGATATGAGGCACCCCTGAGGATTGCCTATCTGTTATAGGCTTCCTAGGCCAAACTTCAAATGAAATTGTAGCAGTGTTGAGCAGAGTTGTATATACTGTTATTTTTGGAAATATTTTTGTGCCCTGATATATTGATGGGATGAGTACTTAAACCTCTTACCTTGTAATAATATTCTGAACACACCTAATGATATAGGTCTAAGTTTAATTTGGATTCGAGTTAAGAGTTTTGTACTTTGTGCAGAAAGTGTGTGATGCATGCTGTAGTTCTTGGTCTTAGTAGTAGCACCTAATTTCCCCTATTGTGTTTAGGAAGATTTTCAGTCCATGACATATGGTTTTAAGATGGCAAACAGTGTGACAGATCTTCGAGTTACAGGTAAAACGCAGATAATTTATTGACATACTGTTACTACTTTTTTAGAACAATGCAACATTTATTTTCTTTCTCAGAATATTTCTAAATATATGGAGTCCTCAAAGTTCTAACAAGAATTGTATTTACACTAGTAAATGTCAGTCAGAATAAATAGTTTAGGATTGTACTTGTTGACATATTGTCTTGGTTCAGATTATTGATGCTTATAAGGAATATCCATTTGAGCCAATTATTCATATATCCAAACTGAGTAAAATATATATTTTCCAGGTATGCTGAAGGATGTTGAAGATGACATGCAAAGGCGAGTTAAGGTATGTTTTGAACTTTTAAAAATTGTTTTTACAGTGGTCTTATTTTAGATAACTTTAATGAGACCACTCTATCAAACTCAGGCTTTTTCCTGAGCCTTCACATCTCTAGAGATGACAGGAGCTGGTTGGCTCCTACTAATATGCTCATTTGTGTTCAGTCTTTCCTCCTTTCCTATAGATCTGTATATGAATAGGGTAGACATCTGAATAAACAAATCTGCTGCTGAGAGATCAAATATGATCATGAGCTTCATGTGTGGATGGGTCTTTCATCCCACATTTCTCCTAAATCTGCTTTCTATTAACTGTACTATACTAAAAGGTAAAAAAGGTAAAGGTAGTCCCCTGTGCAAGCACCAGTCATTTCTAACTCTGGGGTGACGTTGCTTTCACAATGTTTTCACAGCAGACTTTTTACGGGGTGGTTTGCCATTGCCTTCCCCAGTCATTTACACTTTACCCCTAGCAAGCTAAGTACTCATTTTACCGACCTTGAAAGGGATGGAAAGCTGAGTCAACCTGGAGCCGGCTACCTGAACTCAGCTTCCACCAGGATCGAACTCAGGTCGTGAGCAGAGCTTGGACTGCAGTACTGCATCTTACCACTCTGCGCCACAGGGCTCCAGTCCTACACTAACGTCTCAATTTTTCTTTCTTTTAATAATCTGCTTTTTAATTTTATGATTAGGCTGTATATGCAGTACAGTATAGAATACTGG
Organism: Heteronotia binoei; assembly: GCF_032191835.1. Lineage (NCBI taxonomy): Eukaryota > Metazoa > Chordata > Lepidosauria > Squamata > Gekkonidae > Heteronotia > Heteronotia binoei. The sequence continues at coordinate 76,223,510 of NC_083226.1, forward strand.
TATCTAATCAGGTTTGCAGGATGGAATAGAAGTATGATTGGGAGATAGTTCTTTTTAATAGTGTTATGTAGTACAGTTTCAGGATACTTTTGAATAGCTAAATGTCCTTGATTTCAGAGCACTCGAAGCCGACAAGGAGAAGAGAGAGATCCAGAAGTGGAGCTTGAAGTAAGGACATTTGAATGCCGTACAGAATCTAATTTAAAAGTGTCCTAAAATTTGTGTTTCTAAAATCACAGATTGCCTTTTTAGTGGCAGGAGACAAATTAAGTAGTAGTTTTGGATACTTATCCCACAGAATTTGTAATCATTTACTGTTGTGTATGGTAACGAGACTTAAATGTGCAGTACTAACAATTTGATTATTAGTTCTTTACTTTAAATTTTGTTGCATTTTAAAAACTTCAAACTAGGGAATCTTGGGCTTTCAGTACAATGATTAATGGTAGCATTTTAACAATGTCAGCCTTTTTTCTGCAAACTGTTTGGAAACTATTAATTTTTGATTGCTTTTCTATGTAGCATCAGCAGTGCTTTGCAGTATTCAGCAGAGTGAAGTTTACCCGAGTGTTATTGACTGTATTAATAGCCTTTACAAAAAAAGAGGTATGACTTCTTGGTAATATTTTAATCACATTTGTGGTAGTACAAAGTATTGGTACTTAAAATATTTAGTTACTAAGTGGAAACAATCTACTTCTGAATATCACAGGTTGGTGGTGACATACAGGATGGCTGCATCCTGTTTGTGGGCATTCTGGAGACATCTGACTGTCTTTCTAGAAACAGGATACTGGATTGGATAGATCTTTTGTCTGATCAGCAGCTCTTCTTATGATGTCATCCCTGTAGCTATCTTTGGAGCCAATATTCTTCAGTGCTAATCAAACCCTTAAGATCACTTTTTAGTTTTCATATGAGAGATGTGTACCAAATGTAACATGTACAAACCATACTTTGTTTTCATAAAATAGGTGTTACAAGTAGGGGACCCTGGAGGATTCGTGATGGAAACCTATCCCTTCCGCATCTTTTTTCTTCCTTGTAGCATTCTTGCAACGGCTCTGTCTTTTGTTTCCTTTCTTTCTCTCCTTTTCTATTTCTCCCATTTTCAGGTTTCCATCCCTCCCATTTTGTACCTTTTTCGGTTCTCTCCCTCCTCTGTCACTAACTGAAGCATGGAAACTTGACCTGTATTATCCAGTGTTGCCAGGCAACCCCCAACATGTCCACAAAGATCTCACAGCATATTCTCACGACTGCAAGCTTGTGAGAGTATGTCATTATGAGAGATTGGTGGCCATTTTGGAAGTCGCTTGACAACACCAGATGACAATGCTGAGCTTACCATGCTTCAGTTAGTTAGGGGCTTCTATTAAATATGTAGAAAAATCCCTTCATTAATTCCTGGCCCTACTGTGGATATTTTGATCTATTTTGGGGGGGGCAGATTCAGATTTAAATATGTTGCTGTTAATGGAAGGAATGCTAGCTCATTTGATATTTGTTAAACTAATAGACATTACTTGGTAAAATACCATTGTTTTTAAAATTGCTTTCTAACAGACCAGCGCAGTTGCAGAAGCTCAGAAACTGATGGCTCAAGCAGCTGACTTGCTGTCTGCTATCCACAACTCATTACATCATGGCATTGAAGCTCAGAATGACACAACAAAAGGAGGTAAGAAATTTTCTTCAGAATTCTCTCCCCGCCCCCCCCCCCCCCCACCTTACACAATAAAAATTCTTGTATCACTCTGTGGGCTGACAGTTTTGACAGTTTGAAAATTTGGGCAGCATCTTATCACACAGTCTAAGATCACCCTCAATAAACGGCCCAGGAAGTCCTTTCAAAAGTTTGGGTTAGAATGTGCTGCTGACTCAGATCTCAGTAGAGAGATCATTCTGAATTCTTAGGAAAACTGAGGCTGCTTCTAGCATTTGATGATTTAACTGAGCAGTGCTCAGTCAGAAGATCTTTAAAAGTATAGGGACTTCTGTAAAAGAGAGTTGTGAAAGTATGTTGGTGCCAGACCATGAAGCACCTTGAGTTGGGCCTCCAGGGTCATAAATGGTCAGAATGAGTTAGGAAATATTCTCATCTCCAGCACCTAAGAGGCAAGCAATGTTGTTCTGCAGCTGCTGCAGCTTTTGATTCTTTTCAAAGACATTCTCACATGAAACACATATTACATTTTAGTATCAAGATTATAAAAAGGGGCAGAGCCTTAGCCTCTCATAAGACTTCCCTATAACTGTCAGAGTACAAGACATTTTTTACTAAGCAATCAGAAATCTGGATATTTTGCCAGAAGACGTTCCAACAAAATCTCTCACACAGTGTAGCATAACAGTTGCCTGCAGGTTACCCATCAGCACCACCTCTTCTCTCTCCCCCCCCCCCCCCCCCGTATTTTAACTTTAGTTTGTTTTATTACTGAGAAAGGTAACGTGTGTTATCCTTATACTGGCTGCTGAAGCATCTTCTCAGTCACCACAATTATTTCCTAACCTGACTAGGCCCAACAGCCATTACCCAGTTGTCACTTCTTTACCTTATCCTACCTATTTGTTTTCATATCTTTTAAACTTCTTTTGCTGTTATAGCCACCCCATGTCATTACCTCTGCATGACTCTTTGGGTGTCTCTCCTAGAACAGAGGCACCTCACTATCAGTTGATAGGTGATAAAAGGACCTAGAAATATGAAGCTCTTTTAAAAGATTTTATTTTTAAAAATTACAACAGAAAAACTGGAACTCTTTAAAAAGCTCTAATGCCTGTATCTACTTCTGACATATACAGCATATTTTCAAAAAATATCGTTATGCAGATATACCTGATTGCCTGCTTGAATGTATTGGGAAGAAAAACTAGCATAGGGATTGTCACTTCCCTTCATTTTAATAATACTAAAGGAAACAATTTCCTTTTCACTGTCCTGCATTCCAAATAAGCACTCACAGAGCTTATTTGCATATGAATCTAGATTCTGTGGTCAGAACTGCTCATTGCAGGTACTTTGAATAAAGACACCAGGAAGAACCTACCACTTCCTCAGTTGACCCTCTTAGGCTCTTTTTCCTCCATATCTCTCTGTCACTTCCTCTTCCAATTTTCAGGCTTCAGACAGCTCTTCCTTGGCTGCTGCTGTTGTTTTTAAGCTTTTACATTTTTTTCTGCAGCAACTTCTGGTTCTCTTGCTGTCCACTTACTGACCAATGCTAAGCTTGACCAGTCTGAAGTGATGCATTTTTAATACTTCTGTCCCATATAAATACTTAAAATGTTTATTTTTTTCATTTGTATCCCAGCAGGGACTCAAACTAGATTACATAATTATCCTCACTTACATTTTATCCTCACAACAACCCTGTGAGGTAAGCCAGGCTCTGTAACTGGCTCAAGCTCATCTAGCAGGTTTCCATGGCAGAGCAGGGATTTGAACCCGGGTCTCAGATTCTGTTCCACTGCTGGTTCTCAATATACTACACTGGTTCTCATGAGAGAAACTAAAGTGAGAACTTCAGGGATAAAACTGCTCCCTTGCGGTTTTGTAGCTTTAGTTTCATCACAGAAGCAAAATCGCTTTTAACTTACCTTATACATTTACTGTTTCTTTAATATTAAACATTTCCTTTTAACAGGGCTTTTTTGTAGCAGGAACTCCTTTGCATATTAGGCCACACACCCCTGGTGTAGCAAATCCTCCTGGAGCTTACAGGGCTCTTCTTACAGGGCCTACTGTAAGCTCCAGGAGGATTGGCTACATCAGAGGTGTGTGGCCTAATATGCAAAGGAGTTCCTACAAAAAGCCCTGCCTTTTAAATACAGAAATGTAATTCTCTCTCTCTTTCTCTCCAGGTAATTTTAGTTGTTTTTGATAACTCTACTTGCTTCTCCAGTATATGCATAAAAGGTTTTCCTTACAAGAAGACAGGTTGAAAGATCTGGAACTTTGACTAGTATCTCACTTCTGGTTCCTTGTCCTGTTTTATAGTCCACACAAGCATAGTTCACTTGAATTGCAGCACTTATTTAATAAAATCTTATTTTCTAACAATTTAAATGGTTTAATTGAAAATAAGAAATTGCTTATGCCTTCCTTGCTTTTTAGGTTAATGAAGTTCATTGAAGTCTTTTCTCCCTTCTTGGCAAAATAACCAGGTTGTGATTTGACTCTCAGTGAGGGTTACTCAAGGGGGGTTTTTTTGGGTGTTTTTTTTTTTAGATCATCCTATTATGATGGGGTTTGAGCCTCTTGTTAATCAGAGATTACTTCCTCCAACTTTTCCTCGCTATGCAAAAATTATTAAAAGGGAAGAAATGGTCAACTATTTTTCAAAGCTTATAGACCGAATAAAAACTGTGTGTGAAGTTGTCAATTTAACTAATTTGCACTGCATTCTGGTAAGTGTCAACACTTGTTATTTGTTCATATTCTGCACTTGTTACTTGTTTTCATTCATGAGTATAACATGTTATGAGAACAGCAATTTCTGTACATAAGTTTTCATAGATTTTTCCCTTGTTTCTCTCCTACTTCATGCTTATTTCAGAAACATATAGAGATAATGTACTATTTATGCATCATCATTTGACTGAGTCACTTCTGCAGTGTCTTATGCCATACTTTCCTGGAAACATCTAAACAATTGTTCTGAAAAGAATGGTGGCTTGGTGAAATGGGTGATGTGCCAGTGATACTGATGGCTTTTAATGTAACTTAAATGATATTTCCTTATACAATTCCTTCAGTGAAAGACTGTTTGTCTGATGAAGTGTGCATGCACAAAAAAGCTTACATTCTGAATAAAACTTTGTTGGTCTTAAAGGTGCTACTGGACTCCAACTTTGTTTGTTGCTTCATACTAACATGGCTGCCCACCTGGATCTGTTCTCCAAACTGTGTCTTATCTACTCTGTCCTCTTAACTTTCTGAATGTACCATTGCTTACATCAGCAGATTGGTTCACTGAGAAAAGACAAAGTGATTGACTCGTAGGCATGGGGTTATTATAGAATATTTATATAACCAGATTAGAGTTCTTATATAGTCAAATTCTGTTTAAAATGTCTGCTTCCTTATGCATAGTGTTAACTTTAGCTTTCTTCTTTCTGTTTATATAACAGGATTTCTTCTGTGAATTTAGTGAACAGTCACCTTGTGTTCTTTCAAGATCACTGTTACAGGCAAGTCGAAAATATATTGGAAATTGTTTAAATTGTGCTTATAACTAGATTTTAGTAACAAAACAACTATTTCTTGTAGACCACTTTTCTCGTGGATAACAAAAAAGTATTTGGTACTCATCTCATGCAAGATATGGTGAAAGATGCCCTGAGATCTTTTGTTAGTCCTCCAGTCCTTTCCCCTAAGTGAGTATTAGTCTTTTTTATTATTATTATTATTATTTAATGGACCTCCGAACGTTTAACACACATTGTGAATAAAATCCAATACATGCTGTTCTTTCCATTCTGACATAGCTCCTTACCTATTGGGATCACTGGAAATTGTTCATGATTTTGCAAATCAAAAAGGTGGTCAAATACATATTTGGTGCAAAACTGTTGGCAAGTCACTTTGCTTTTTTTTCTTGTTCATGTATTCATTTATTAAATGCAGAAGCTGACATTTATCTTCCTTGCCAGAGTAGTTAAACATGGCTACAGTTGTGCTTGAGTGATGCCAAAATGTCAAGACAGACACAGGCCAGGAGACTAGAATGTAAATGTGCTAGACATACTGTACTTGTGTATTAACAGCCCAATCCAGACATAAGTGGTGGCTGGCTGTGGTGTAGCTGCTGCGCCGCTAGTAGACTTTCTGAGGACTTCGGCACGCTGGAGCATGGGGAGGGAAGAGGTGTAGCTTGCCATGAGGGAGACGGTCGCCATGGCAACACCGCTGGCGTAGGCATGCAAGGGAGGAGGCAGCCAGAGGGGAGGGCCAGCCCACCCACCCACCATTAGCCAGTTCTGGTGCATGCGCCGCAGCTCATGACAGTCAGGGATGGGGAGAGGTGGCCCCAGAGAGGCTGATAGCCATCCCCAACCCGCCGCCAAACAGAATGGAGCCAATGATGGTTAGACCATCAAAGGCAAAGGAGAGATGTCCCACCAACACAGGGAGGGAACAGGAGTGAGGCTGGGCATGCGCACACGAGAAGCCTGGCTTGGTGGCGAAGCGGGGGTGGGGGTGAGACAGGCCCGCACGGGACCACAGAAAAGCTCACACCCACCCACTGTCAAAGACTCTGCCAATGGCAGGCAGACAAGCAGGAAGTACCAAGTGCAGGAGTTTGCTGTCATAGACAGCAGCTGGAATGCGTGTCTGGGAGTGAGCAACCCAGCAGCAGACACCCCCACCCACCCAGAGACCCCCTGTGTTGCCCTGACGCCCCCTGCCATGTGCACAGAACACCTCCCCCAGGGGTCGCAGAACTCAGAGTGCGAGTGCATCAGCCACAGAACTCTGAGTCCACTTCATCAGCCCCCCCTTAATGCCCTGCACCCAACAGCCCTGTAGGGTCGGGTAGGCTGTCAGCCCAGGCAGGCTGAGGGACGGCACTCACCTCCCCTGTCCAGCCATGCAGGGGGCAGCGTGGCGGCTCATAGACCATTCCCCCTCCAAACCAAGTCTGCCCACCTTTCCAGGCATTCCCTTGGAAAGACCACTGATGGGGGTGGGTTGCCCAGGGAACATGCAGCAGATGCCAAGACAACAGAGGGCACAGTTCAGACTTTATTTTTCCGGAACAGAGTGCAGCAGTCTCCCTGGTGCGCTTTGGGCAGTCTCGCCATGGGTGGGGCTCCATTCCGAGCGGCAGGCAGAAACAGCTGAGGGAGTGGGGGGGGCGGTGGAGCGACACACGCGGAAGCCTCTGTGTTGGAGTCCCACCTGCAAAACGGAGATAGAGATCAAGAGCACCTGCAGGGGTGGTGGCTGGAAGGGCAGGCTGTGTTTCAGCTGGGTGCTTTTTTAAAAGGACAGTCTCTGACCCACCTCCCCGCAATGGGGCAGCTGCCACACACACCCCGTGCCCTGCCAGGGGTTGGGAATGCGACAGAGGGCAGGCCAAGGGAAGGGAGCAGGCGGCAGCACAGGGGAGCGGAGTCAGCAAATGCCCCCTGCCGGAGCCCACTGCCTGGTTCAAGTGCCAGAGACACTCGCACACCAAGTGATTGAGAGCGAGGGGAGGGGGAGGCTGGCGGGTTGGACAGTGGAACTTACTCAGCCATGGGTGACAGTCCTCACATGCAGAGCCTCCGGAAGCCCGGAACCTGTGGAGACCTGAAAACAAGAGCAGTTAGCCCTAGGGGAGAGACCTCTCTCTCCCCCTCGCAAGTCAAAGATACCGTCAAAGCAACCGCACAATGCAAAACCCGTCACCAACGTGCCTGCCTATCCCTCACTCTAAATCTGTATGGCTGGGAGCTCGCCGACAAAACTTCCCGCCACACGCTCCTCTACCTAACAACTGAGTTGTGCGAGACCAGAGCGGAAGTATTTCTAGGAGGGGGGAGACCGCGATTGGGTGCTGGGGAGGGAGCTCATTAGCCCGAGGCGCGAGGGGATTGGCGAGGCAATCATGCTGCTCCCTAAGGGGTTTGCGAGCTTCCGCAGTGGCGGAGGCAACCTTTGTTTTTGGCTTCAACGAGTGCCTATGGGACACACCACTATTTTTGCCAGCGTAACATTGCGCCTCTTGGGGGGGCATGTCATGGGCCAAACTGCTCAAGACTGGCTGTGCCCCCAACTCCACCCCCTCCTCCGCCTGAACGCCACGCTCCGCCTCACTTCTGCCCACGCTCAGGCACAGCCCTCAGGCACTGCTGCCCTCGGGCGGAACGGCACTCGAACAGCCTCCCACCCACATAACTCCCCTCCGCTGTGGCGGCGCCGGTCATATGTCGGTGCAAGCCCTTCCTGCGCTCACATAGCGGCTTGTTTGCTCCCAAAGGACTTTCTGCCCCCCCCCTCTGGATTGTACTGTAAATGCCTGTTAGTAGCTGTATACATATTTGGGATCTCCTAGTCATTTGTGTTGTCATGAGAAAGAGAAACACAGATGAACAAGTATTTTACACTTGTTTTTTCATTGGATTTCCCCCAGATGTTGGTGGGACAACTCCATGTTGCCAAAACAGACATTCTTCTTCAGAACAATGCAAGTATCTTGATTTTTATAATTTAAAATAATGTTCTTTATTCCTCTTACAGGTGTTGTCTGTACAACAACCACCAGGCTAAGGACTACATTGATTCTTTTGTCACACATTGTATTCGAGTGAGTATTGATGATATCACTTTCAGATTATTTATATCCTTCCTTCCTTTTATAAAATTCTTTCAGAGGTTAGCACATCAGGAAGCCAAGAGTTAATTGTGTGGGTGCAAATTTAAAGTACCGAAAATGTGTAAAAATGCTTTTAGGGTTTGTGAAGCTGATTACATGACTGTAGCCTGGCATACCATCACCTGCCTGTGGGAAAATGCTTGTAATAACACAATAGGTCCTTTTTCACTTTAAAAGCAGACATATATTCTCATGAGAAATGTTCTTTTATAGGGATAGGCATGAACCAGGAAAATTGAGGTTTGTGCAGGTTCGTGGTTCATGATGCAGCGCAACTTGCAAGTGAACTCAGAAGGTATTTAAAGAGTCTCTTTAAATGGCTTTTGCAGGCCTGGCTGCAGCACTACTCTCAAGTGAACTCAGAAGGCTTTTAAATGTCTTCTGAGTCACACCACTGTGGTGGCATGAATCAGCAAGTGAGCCCACGTGAACTGCATGAACCTCCCAAAGCCACCTGGAAAGTTTGTGGGAGGTTCCTGGGGGCATGATGGCACAAACCAAAGTTTGTGAACCACGAACTAGATGAATTTTGGTTCATACCCATCCCTTTTCTTGAATGTTTGAAAGTGCATAGGAATCAGAACTGTTTTGGAAAAGTGGGGAGATAGCTATGAAAATCTTTTAACTATTAAAATGGGAGGCTCCAGAGTTATACTCACCTGCAAATCAGTCCCTGTAAACTAGAAACTTATTCATGAAATGTGTGATTAATATTAAGTAAGAGAGATATACTCTGCACATTCCCAGAATGTTCTTGTTTTCCTGTTTGCAGTTTTGGCATTCAAATTAGGGATTCTCGTCTCAGACCATATTTTTCTTTAGGGTGACTCTTAACAGCAAAATACGTCTTTTAGCTCTAATCTCAAGTTTTAGAGGGAGCTGAGGATAAATGTTTGACAGCGATTATTCACTGGTGGTTAAAGGGACTTTGCACATGCTTAATGGGATATGACTAAAAGTAGCTAACATGCCAAATGTAGCTGGATATTCAGTTTTCTATATGTACCCCACCTACTTCTGAGCCAGATTTGCTACTACAAATTTAGCATGAAATCAAAAATAGTATAAATTTCAGTGAAATTTCTGTCCAGCATTGTCAGTTGTCACTGTTGACATCAAAGATGAGAGAAAAGGAGGAAAAAGTGGAGAGACAATGAGAAAAGCTTATGAAACAGGGATGATAAAGTCAAAGCCTGGCACTTTGTGACGTATCTCTGTTTCCCTGAAAGGTAGATATTATAACCTATAATAAAAGTAAGGTTTGAGATCCTGTTGGGGAAATGAGGGGTGCAAGAACGGCTGCATGCACTCCCATTTCCATTGTGCTCATTTGAGGAGGGAGAGAAGCTGGTTTCCCAATTTCATCAAGAAAGAGAGACAGTTCTAAAAAACCTCTTATTTAAGTGCAATCCCAAATGTAAATTCATTAAAACATACAACAATATATATCATTAATCAAAATCCAGTACTTAAGCAATGTGCACAGTAATTTTATAAAGGATATCCTTGGATGCTCTTGTCAAGATCCAGAGAAAATGGGCTGTTGGCAAGAACAACCAAGAACAAGAATACATTCACGCATTAAGTACCTTTTCCCATCCATAGAAGACAATGTAACTGCCAATCAACTCTGTGACAAGCATCTGACATATAGTGACATAAACAGTGAAGGAATTCACGACATAGGGTTGATGTTCTCTGCACCAGTCTCTGTCTGTCTGACAGTGGTCATTTATTTTATACATTCTTCTTTACACAATCATTTACTAGAAGCATGCAGAATAAGGAGACAGATGTTTACCTTCGCTCTACCCCAAATGTGTATTCCAGGAAGGAGGTGAAAGGGTACAAAACATTCCAAGGCCCTCAGCAGTCTTGCATAAGGACAAAGTACGCAGAGGCTTAAGACTGCCTTCTAAGTCTATAGATGAAGTCAGACCAAGGTTGGTGTGCCAGACCGTTGACCTTTCCTTCACAACAGAGCTCAACTTTTTATCTCTAGCTTTCAGAGTCACGTGAATCTGGGAAAGCTGTGTTAAGCTAGGTTGACTCAGAGTCAAGGTTAACTAAAACAGTCTCAGGAATCTAGGCTCTGATACTCTATTTAGAGTTTGATAAGTATACAAACATTCTAGAATGCATAAGTCATGTAAGGCAAAAGACATGTATAGTATTATCTGTACCTAAAGTCTCTTGAGAAATAGAACCAAAGTTTAACTATAGAGGATAAGTACTATAGAAATTGAAATAACGTAGGTTTAGCAGAGACTCAATCCAGGCCTAATTCCGTAGCAGATCCAAAGATAATATTGAGGTCAGAAAATTAATCCACATTTTCTTTTTCAATTTTTTTCAGCCATTCTGTAGTTTGATTCAGATACATGGGCATAATAGAGCTCGCCAGAGAGATAAACTTGGTCATATTCTTGAAGAATTTGCTACTCTGCAGGATGAGGTAATGTACCAGGCAAACAGAATCTGTACAAAATATGATTTCAATATAACTGTTCTGTTTTGTCCTTTTCTTTTCCTAGCTTTTGTCCTTCCAGACAATACACACAATCAGCATCCTCTACAAACCCATGGGAACCTTGGGCACAGCTTCTCATGGTCAGACTGCATGCTGTGCCTCTTCCAATTCCTTCCCCATGTCTTCATTCCTATTGATGCACCATTAGTTCCTTTTGCTTACCTTGCCCTTAATCAGAATTCTTAAGTATCTGGAAATATGCACCTCAGATTTGGAGAAATTGCTTGAAGAGTCCATGGGATCCAATCCACTTTGTCTATGATTATGTCTTCTAACTTGCAGATGTGATACTTAAACTTAACTGTGCTCTTTTTCCCCCCTGCTAGGCAGAGAAAGTGGATGCAGCGCTTCACAGTATGCTGCTGAAACAAGAACCCCAAAGGCAACATTTGGCTTGCTTGGGCACCTGGGTCCTTTATCACAACCTTCGCATCATGATACAATATCTCCTGAGTGGGTTTGAACTGGAGCTGTACAGCATGCATGAATATTATTACATATATTGGTAAGCATGATAAAGCACTTAGAAGTTGAAAGGAAATACTTACCAGAATCTTGTTATTAAAATAGAGTGCTCTCCACTTGCAACTTCACTTTCTACTATACCCAATAGTAAAATGGTGACTTAAAGCACCAAAAACAGATAATCCAAAGACAAGACAGGTGTTTATATGTTTTGGGGGGAATCCCTAGATAAGCAGAAAACATCACTTCCTGCATTTAAAAGCTGCCTTCCCTTTCCTCAGTTCCTGATGAGACTGAGCATGCTCGTTGATTTGAAATGTTGCAGCTCAGTTAAAAAGGAAGAAAATGGCTCAAACCCCAAAGAACTTGCATCATCTTGGATGGGGGATTTCTCTATTATTCCTTATAAATCCGAGGCTTATGCATGCATCTTGGGATGGCTATGTATCCTACTCCAGATTTGTAACAACTCTGTTGCAAAAAGAACTCATAAAAAGAACTCAATATTCATATTCTTTTTTTTTTTAAAAAAAATGAAGGCTGACACTAAATTTAGTGTTGTTTGTTGTAGGTATCTCTCTGAGTTCCTCTATGCCTGGTTGATGTCAACATTGAGTCGTGCTGATAGCTCTCAGATGGCTGAGGAAAGAATTGTGGAAGAACAGCAAAAAGGCCGGAGTAATAAAAAAACGAAGAAAAAGAAAAAAGGTATAGGTACATCAAATATTCTGAGAACTGGTTTTAACTGATCTAGTTTCTCTCTTTCTGTTAGAACATTGAACTTGGGCCTGGTTTACACAATACCACTTACTGTGTTCTGAGTGGTACCGTGTCTGACAAAATGGGTGTTTATTGTCGCAAGCATAGATTTGCATTATGTGGTGTAATTTTTGAAAAATCTTACATTGTAATGTGCTTCCCCTCTTCCCTTCTCTTGGAGCTTCCGTATCACTGCAGCTTTCAAAAGAAAGTTGTAGAAGCCAGTACTATGAAAGGAGAATAATAGATGCGCAGGTGTCTAGATATTCTCCATTCTTACAGATTGTTTTGAATCAGAACTATATGGTTGACCCATACCGAAAGCATCCTTTCCTGAGAGTGTAATGCAACCATTCTAATTTCCCTGGTTCAAAAAGATCATGTGAAATAATCAGGGTTCTTGAGGTGAATTCCTGAGGTGGCAAGCTGCCTTACCATGCCAAAGGCACATGGTAGCTCTTATAAATAGGTAGGTCAAATGAAAACTGAAATACTGCTGTGATGGTAGCAGCATCTAAATTAAATCCTTGTGTATTATTTGTGTTCAGCTTCATGCAGCTAACTAAGATAGGTAGTGTAACTTGTTTGTGTTACAAGCATGTAATATGAATGTAATCTTAGTGCTTTGCTGATATATGAACATATGAAGCTGCCTTATACTGAATCAGACACTCGGTCCATCAAAGTCAGTATTGTCTACTCATACTGGTAGCGACTCTCCAGGGTCTCAAGCTGAGGTTTTTCATGCCCTATTTGCCTGGACCCTTTTTAGTTGGAGATGCCGGGCATTGAACCTGGGACCTTCTGCTTATCAAGCAGATGCTCTAACACTGAGCCACCGTCCCTCCCCATATATGTTGAATTAATCAATTTTGTCTGGGTTTTTGAATCCCTAAATGTGTTTTCCTATTCAGCAACAACTGCAGTATCTGGTACTAAGTGATACAGATGGTGAGCCTACCATTGACATTGTATCTTGTTAATAGATCAGCAGAACAAGATTTTATTTTCTGTTATTTACACCCACATTACAATTTACTGAAACCCCATAAGAACAAGGAAAAGCTTTTTAAAAATTGATTTCTCTACAAAGTTTAGTGTGCTTTCTGTCTGTTAATGTCGTAACTTATAACTTGTAATGAACATTTGGTTTGTCAGAGGGAGAGGACCCAGTACTGCATTTTTCTCCAGCTATGAGGTACTATGCTGCTTGCAAAAAAGATTTGGGGATGTGAAAACTATCTTATATGTTAATTTACAATATTTCTTTATATCCATGAAATTGCCATTGTGACTTTATAGTAAACCATTTTTATGTGTGAAATTTGCAGCTCGTCCTCTGAGCAGAGAGATCACTATGAGCCAAGCCTATCAAAACATGTGTGCTGGAATGTATAAGGTGATGTATATGTGTAGCTGTGTAAAACTTCTTTTTTCCATTTTGAAGTTTTCAGTCTCAGAATTAAGCTAAGAAAACTGAACTGAATTAATAATATCATACATAGGGTTGCTGATCACTTAGCCATGTGGCGAATAAATTTCACTTCTGAGTTAAGAAGAATTGGTTAACTCTAATTACGGTTAATGACAGTATCAATATAATAGATAACTGTGGTTTGGGCCCAGGAGGGAATATGCACTGCAGAAGAGCAGGTGCGTGCAGTTCAGTAATCTGTTCCCAACTGCTTAAGAAGTTTGCAGTATTTATTTCTGCACTGGCCTGTAAAGTAATATTTTTCAGAGTATTGGGATGGTTTGTCAATAGAACTTCTTTGAGTTATTGGAACTTTAAACTTTAAGTGAAAAGATGCCAAGTGAAAGAGTTTGTTAGCAAACTTGACATATAATGGGTAGTTTTAAAGAAATGTAGATATATAAACAGGTTTCTTACCTGTAACTGATGATCTTCGAGTGGTCATCTGTGCAGTCACACACATGGGTTATCCGCCTGGATCGAAACCGACCTTGGAGAATTCAAAGCAATCTTATGCGTTAATTTTGGCGTGCACTCCCTCTCAGTCTGGGGAGGAGGCATCCACTGCGCATGCCTAGAACGAGAGGAGGGTGTTCCATCCACCCAGTTTCTTCTAGCCGCTGTATAGAGAAAATTTACAAGTAAGGCGAGCAACAAAACCAGCAGCAGGGAAGGCTGGGCAGGTGTGTGTGACTGCACAGATGACCACTCGAAGATCATCAGTTACAGGTAAGAAACCTGTTTATCTTCATCGTGGTCTCTGTGCAGTCCCACACATGGGTGACTGGCAAGCTGATCTGCCTGGAGGCGGGTGCTGGATCTGTAATAAAAGTCAGAAATTAATTATGCATATAAGATATAAAATAATGTACTCACAGAATAGAAGACTGGGGACGACAGTCAAAAATGGAACGCAGTACAGCCTGTCCGAAGGACGCGTCATGCCGAGCACGAACGTCTAATGCGTAGTGCGTGGCAAACGTAGATGGAGAAGACCAGACCGCAGCAGCACAGATGTCTTCCATCAGGACACCCTTGCAGAAGGCTGATGATGTAGAAACGGCTCGAGTGGAATGAGCTCATAATTGTATGGGTACAGGCTGCTTAGCCAGTCGGTAGCATAAGGTAATGGCAGCCACAATCCATTTTGAAAATCTCTGAGTTGAGATTTTATGACATTGGTTGTGGGCTCCATACACTACAAAAAGTCTATTGTCATTGCGGAAGGAATGTGTCCGTTCAATGTAGAAAGCAAGGGCCCTGCGTACGTCCGGATTGTGTAGGGTCCGTTGCCCGGCGTCAGCGGGACTTTGAAAAAAGGAGGGTAGCGGTGAGATTGCAGAGAAGTAAGGAGACTCAGCAAGGTAGGTGTATCCCGGACAGCGGTAAAGAAGAAACTGGGTGGGTGGAGCGCCCTCTCATTCTAGGCATGCGCAGTGGATGCCTCCTCCCCGGACCGAGAGGGAGTGCGTGCTAAAATTAACGCATAAGATTGCTTTGAATTCTCCGAGGTCACGTTCGATCCAGGCAGATAACCCATGTGTGGGACTACACAGAGACCATGTTGAAGATAGTGTTTTGGCAAACTTGCATATATGTTCTATATCAGAAGGGTCTTTCTTTGCAGTCCTGCTATTCTGATGTTGTGTTGAAAGATGTAGCATAATTTAAGGTGCCAGAATATTAAATACATATGGATCATAGTTATTCACACAGCAGTGACAGATAAGTGGAAAAATCTGACACATTCGAATTCACTGCATATATTTTTAGTATGGCATTTTTCTTAAGCTGTTTTGTGTGTGCATGCTCAGACCAGAGCTTGAATGGGTTATATTGTGCCGAGCAAATGTCTCATTTTGCTGGTTTCTTTCTCTATTCCTCCTTTTTCTTGAAGACTATGATTGCTTTTGACATGGATGGCAAAGTGAGAAAACCAAAGTTTGAACTTGATAGTGAACAAGTACGGTATGAGCACAGGTTTGCTCCATTCAACAGTGTAATCACACCGCCGCCAGTGCACTATTTACAATTCAAGGTGAACCATAGCATTTGTAGAGGATATTTCAGCAGTTATTATTTCCTTTTTCACTTCTTCCATGATGGATCACATTCACAAATAGGATGTATTTCTGCCTTGGAATGGAGGCCCACAACTACCGTATTTTTTGCTCCATAAGACGCACCTGACCATAAGATGCACCCCTTTTTTGCTTACCGGCGCGCGATCGCTGGCTTTTTTTTTGGAACGTCAGGCTATAGCGTTATAGCACTATAGCCCGATGTTCCAAAAAAAGCCGGAGATCGTGCGCCGGCGGGCGAAAACAGCTGGCACTGGTGAAAGCGAGATAACATGCACTCTTTTTTGCAGTATTTGCTCCATAAGACGCACACACTTTCCCCCCACTTTTTTGGGGGGGAAGTGCGTCTTATGGAACGAAAAAATACGGTAGTTTGGAACTCCCAATACTCAATGGCCTTGGGAAAGGCACGAGTTTAAAATAAATGTAAAATTGTTTTTAAACTTTTGCATAGACTTGCAAAGCAGAATTCATTTATTTTAATGTTGTGAACAAATAGTAATCTTTTATTTATTGTAAGCCACCTTGAACTATAAGAAAAGGTGGGGTATAACTGTTCTAATAAATAAATAAATTTGTTTACCAGTGTTAGAATTGTCTTACAACTTTCAAGTTATTCTGCTTTAACTTGATGTCAGATCTGTGGTGCTAAAACATAATATCATATTCTTCTTGTTTAGAATGAATTAGAACCATTGTAAAGAGGTTTATTTTTTCATTCTTTTTGGTAAATATTTTAAGATACTGTTTTTCTTATATTTAGGAAATGTCTGATCTGAATAAATACAGCCCACCTCTTCAGTCCTCTGATCTTTATATGGCAGCTAGCAAGCACTTTCAGCAAGCAAAAATGATACTGGAGAATATCCCTAATCCAGATCATGAGGTGAGACTTTTTTGAAATATGTGAATAAACTGTGTTGGTAGATGCATGATTTGTGATTTATTAGAAAATGGTTTTACAGTTTCTGATTAAATTTGCATAATCGGTGTAACTCAACAGACTTACCACTTTCTTTGCATAGAATTACTATGGAGAGTTCATGCAAATTTTGCCTCACTTTGCTCATATATATTCCTGATCATGAAGTACCTGGAGTCCATATAGATGGGGGTGGGGTGGGGATTGACTGTTTGAGGTTGGGATGGATTCTTCTACTTTTGGGTCTCTGGGTTGCCCTTGACTCTCCAAATAGAGAGTAGGTCTCAGTTTTGGTGAGCTCATAACAACAAAACCTTTTCTTTCCACCTCTGCCCTTTTCCAGTTCCCAAAATATGTTTTCTGAGGCTGTTGTATGTCTAGCTTCATTTTGGTCTGACACATTCTGTAATGGAATTGTTTGTCTGGGTGTATCAGTATCTCAAGTTAATCAGGTGATTGCTATTTCATTGCCATTGAGTAGACTGTAAGATAACTGTGTATTCTGTTGAGCTACTCATTCAGTGCTAGCACTTAGTTGTCCTCTCTGTAGCACTTCTAGTTTAGCTTTGTACATGTCTGTTGCTATTTATCCTCTTAGATTTTCTTCAAGACCAGTCTGTTCCCTCTACTCATAGTTGTGAATGGGTTGGAGAATTAGCTATACTGCAGTGGCTTACCTGCTGCCTTCACAACATATTCTGGCAGGGGATCTGCATGAAAAGTTTATCAGCCCTGCTTGTCCCTCAGTGTGAAAGGCAATTTTTTTAGAGAGAATATTTTTGAAAATTCATGGCACACAGTGTCTTAGCACCTACATTTGATTGACACCGTATTAGTTTGACTTAATATTTTGTCATGAAATCTCTGTTGGAGATCATGTATGAAAATGTTTTGTCTGTTTATTTAATAATTTGAATGGTGTCAAACTCTTTGTTACAAGGACTAGGATCCCTTGTCAAACTGGCCTGGAGAAAAATTGCTGACTGACCCCAAAGTATCAATCAGTATTTCCCTGGATGTGTAAGAAAGGGCAATGAGAATTAAGTACTGATGCAGCCCTTCCCACCCTCCTTCTCATGATCTGCCTAATTCACAGAATCAGCATTGCTGTCAGATGGCCATCTATACTCTGTTCAAAAGCCACCAAGGAAGGAGAGCCCACCTCCTCCCAAAGAAGCCTCTTCCCACTGAGGAACTGCTCTGTCAGGAAGTTCTTCCTAATGTTTAGCCGGAAACTTTTAATTTTAACCTGTTGGTTCTGGTTCGACCTTCTAGGACAACAGAAAACAATTCTGCACCATCCTCTATATGACAGTCCTTCAAGTACTTGAAGCTGGTGATCGTATCACCTCTCATATACCCAGCTCCTTCAGCCTTTCCTCATAGGAACCCTCCAGATCCCTCATCATCTTTGTTGCCCTCCTTTGGACACATTCCAGTGTGTCTGTATCCTCCTTAAATTGTGGTGCCCCAAACTGAACACAATACTCTAGGTGAGGTCTAACCAGAGCAGAATAAAGTGATACCATCACTTCATGTGATCTGGACACTATATTTCTGTTAATACTGCCCAAAATTGCATTTGCCTTTTTTTAGTCACTGCATCACATTGCTGACTCATGTTCAGTGTACAGTCCACTAAGACCCCTAGATCCTTTTCACACATACTGCCAAGACAAGTTAAAATTCATTTTATTTGTTTTAGCCCAGTATTCCAGCCTCTCAAGATCATCCTGTATCCTGTCTCTGTGTTCTACTGTATTTGTGACCCCTCCCAATATAGTATCATCTAGGTTCCTTTGGGGAAAAAAACAATCCAGATAGGAATGGAGAAATCCAATCTCTTTTTTAAGAAAACTTTTCAGAATAAGCCAAAATGTACATTGTGCTTGTCAGAAGAACCCTCCCCGTCTCCAAAGAAGTGTGTGTGCACACAAAAATTTATACCTGGAATAAAGCATTTGTCTCTTTCCTCCCCCTCCCTTCTTCCCCAAAAGAGAAGCAGCAGCCCTGGAGGAGGAAGCAGCTCTGTGTATGAGAGACACAGACAGAGGCTTGTCTTTGTCTCTCCTGCACAAAGCAGGAAGCAGCCACAGAGGGAAGTGTGTGCTTGTATGTGTGTGAGAGAGAGATTGAGAGAGATTACTTGGGGGACGGATTGAAGCCCTGCATGGTCCGGATGTGTCTTGTGGGCTGCACGTTTCACACCCCTGATTTAATATGTAAAAAACAAAAACAGTTTTGAAGTAAGCATTAACTGTTATTGATCCTAGTATTTTCTGGCTGCAAATTATGTGAAATTTAAATATTTCTATTTAGGTCAGTCGAATTCTTAAAGTTGCTAAACCCAATATTGTGGTCATGAAGTTGCTGGCAGGAGGTCACAAAAAGGAGTCTAAAGTAAGTAAATCATAATTAAACATAATTTTGAAAACCTATTAATGAAACATGTAGATAGTGGCCTATATTCTACCACTCCCCTCAGCAAAATTTGAAGTTGTTTATCCTAAAGATCCTTCCTTTTACTGTTCTTCTGGTCAAAGAGCCACTTCAGTTGGAGAAAAGTTCCTTAGACTGGAGGAAGGCTTCAAATTGTACTGAGTGGAGGGGTAAGCATTACAGGCCCCAGAACAAATCTGTTATAAGGAGGGTCATGCCTGATGGGTGAATTTTAATTGATACGTACAGTATTTAGTTAATCCTGAATATAACCCCCTTTAAAAAGTATATGTTCAAAGTTCGGTGTAGTGGTTCAGTGTGCAGATTCTTATCTGGGAAAACTGGGTTTCTTTCCCCACTCCTCCATTTGCAGCTGCTGGAATGGCCTTGGGTCAGCCTTAGCTCTAGCAGAGGTTGTCCTTGAAAGAGCCCTCTCAGCCCCACCCAACTCACAGGGTGTCTGTTGTGGAGGGAGAAGGTATAGGAGATTGTAAGCCACTCTGAGTCTCTGATTCAGAGAGAGGAATGGGGTATAAATCTGCAGTCGTCTTCTTACTGGAAATATGATTCCTTTTTTTTTTGATGGCACACCTGTGAAAAAACCTGGTCTTGCATTTGATTATATAGTGTAACTAGTATATCAATTAAAATGGCAAATGCCAAATGACCTTTGGTGATACTACACCATAATAATCTGTTAGGCACATTAGCAGCCTACTGACACCCTCTTGCATTTTGAATTGCAGCTTTAAATATATTATCATAAAAATACAACACAATCTTGAGTCATCTTTGGAGAAATCTTAATACATTGAGAGGGGGAGGAGTTGGTGATGCTAGCTAGATATAAGAAACATAGTAGTTGCAGAATAAGATTATCAATATGTCTTGCATATACTTTAGAGCAGGGGTGTCAAACTCATTTTTTATGGGAGCTGAATCTGACATAAATGAGACCTCATCAGGCCAGGCCATGTATCATAGCTCTCACAAGAGTTGTTCTTGAAAGGATAGCTTCTGTGAGAGCTCTCTCAGCCCCACCTACCTCACAAGGGTGTCTGTTGTGGGGGAAGAAGATTGTAAGCTGCTCTGAGACTCTGATTCAAAGAGAATGGCTGGGTATGAATCTACAGTCTTCTTCATAAAATGTAATGCCAGGTAGACCCAACTTTATAAAGGGCACAAACACAGTTTTTTTTAAATAAAATTAAAATAAAACATTAATAGAACATTAGCTCTCATTAGTTTTAAAGGTGCTTTCTTTGTATCTCTCTCATGGGATCCAAAGGAAATTGGACAAAGGAAGCTCTGGCTCTTTCCTTCTTTCCCCAGGGGACCAGGATAGAGCAGAACCTCAGCCAACAGAAGGAAGAGAGGCTTTAGCTCTGTTGTGCAATTGAGAGAGCCTGGTAAAGCAAGCTCCCCCCCCCTTCCTCCTCAAGGGAGGAGCCTCAGCCAATGGAGAAAATAGGGGGTTTGCTCTGTAGCTCCTCTGTGATTCAGCAAGCCTGGCAAAACAAGAGAGAGGGAGAAGGTAGCAGTTGCTTGGGGGCCTAATCCATTCCCCAGGCCGCATGTTTGACACTTCTGCCTTACAGCCATTTCATGTAACATTCCAGTTTTCTATTGTTACTGATCCATGTTCATGGCAGAACAACTATGCTTCACTCTGTAATAATTCTCTGTGTAAATGCCATGTGTATGGGGGGGGAGAGAAACACAGCCAATGTCTGTTAGCTCCTAACATTCATTTTGCTAGAAGTGGAAATGAAAATTCTCTGCTACATTATCACTGGTAGCTATATCTAGCTATAGTGTCTGCTCTGAGAAGGCTGTGTCTGATACAGCAGATCTGAATTTTGCATAGTTTTACAGCACATGATATAAGCTAGTTTAGCCTGCTGCAGTTTATATTCAGGGCATTTTCTTTGCTTTCTCCTTTAAAAAAACTTGTCTAATTCCAACTGACTCTCTAAAATTAACTACAGCACAGAAGTTATCTAGTTGTACAATAAATTCTTTTTAATTTTTTTAGGTTCCTCCAGAATTTGACTTCTCTCCTCACAGATATTTCCCAGTAGTAAAACTTGTTTGAAAAAAGAGGAAATGTTCTGTGACTTGTGCAACCAAGAGCTGCCTCTGGTATGCTTTTACATACTATGCTCGGAAGGGACATGGTGTTCTTGGACAAAAGTACAGTTGTTGAAAAATCTGTACTCTGACTTCTTTACATAGTCTGAGTGACAACTGCTGTTTTCAAGTGTTTTGTACAATGTTATTCTTCTGGAAATGGTTTTATCAACTACATTGTTGAAGCATTGTGCATTGTTTGATTTTATTACAGACTTATAAATAATTTTTATGAATTTGTATTGAACATCTGTAAACATTTCATAACACACTTGACACTTTAAGAGAATAGGTTATTAAGGGAGCAGTTATGTTTGATCCACAAAAAGTTGAACTCCAAACAAAACAAATCCTGAAAAATTCTGGTGCTGCGTATTTTTAACTTTTTGAATGTTGGTTAGCTTAGAAGTTCAATATTTTCCACTTTCTCAGTTTTTACAGAATCAATACTTAACAAGTAGAAGGTGAACCCCTTTGATTTGTTTTAGCTTCAGGTTTCCACACATTACTTTTTACCCAAGATTTCTTATTCTATGCCCAGGAACTCATTTAAAAGTGTTCTCATTTAAAAACCTACTTTATATGGGCACGAATGTTTCTTAAAGAGTAGGATTTGGATTATTTTTTCTTAACAGAGTTATGGCTATACCATTAAAGAGGCCCAGGTCTTCTATTATAAATTCTTATATTCTTTAAAATTCTCATGCATTTAGTGATATCTAAAATAGAACTCTGCTATGGGCAGAATTCTATATATGGCACAAACACGTATATTAATTTAAGAATAACTGATATGACATACTTTACAGGATAGTGTACTGCTTCCAGTTTACCTGATTACAGTTCCTTATTAGATATGGCATATTGTTAACAAGGGTGGAAAAGTTTTATAAGCCCTCTAAACTGATCATAGTTCTTATTCCCAGAAACCTTTCATATTGACACAAACACAAGGCTCAGTTTTATTAAAAGTAATCAAAAATCAAGCCAATATTTTGTACAGAAATGAAAATTTACAGTCAACTTTAAAAAAATATTACAATAAGTAATCCTTCCTTGTGGCAATACATGGTACTCATTACACCTCAGTTACCCTTAGCTTTAAGACACTACTGTGACCAGTAAGATTATGGTCATATGCTCAACAACTGAAAAGTACTTATGAGCAATATTAGTACCAATTTTAATACCATGCCATTTTTCCAGTCTGGTACAGTACTACAGCTTGTGGAAGGATTGCCAGTTTAGTCTACTCAGTGGATCATAAGTAGATGGTCAGCTAGCTGCATACCAAAGATCATGTCAGGATAAAAAAATCCACTTTAGTGAAGTGTAAAACATTAGGGCATAGTTGAAAAGAGAATTTAAGAGAATATATTTGCAGCCCAATCCATATTTACTTAGAAGTAAGTCTCCAATCCATATTTATTTAGAAGTCCCTATGATTCCAGTTGAATTTATCAAAGCAGATATGAGTGTAAATTTATAAAACAATCTGCCTGAATTTACTATTATGAACAGAAAAGTAGCAAACAAATTGGTTATTCAAAGAACTTAGGTTGTAGGAAGAGGCATTAGCAGTATTTCTAAAGCTAAATGTCACCTATGAACTTTAACTAACAACTTCCAGGCAGGGTTTTGTTTTCTAGAAAGAAAACCAGAATAAGTTTCTGAAGACTAACTACAGACAACTTCCTTCCTCCTGAAATGTTATAATGGCACAATTTGTGTGTAATACCAGTATATTATTACTGTTTTCTTTTTTAAAATCAGGGTTAAGTTCTTAGAGTAACAAATGATTTAAACAAATCCTAGCAGTGAGATTCCAGTTGGGCTTTTCAAGCTTTGAAGAGCAGTTGGTTTCACCTGTTTTTGCATTGTCACATGCTGACCTCTTTCTTCACAGCTTCTGTTGACTTTCCAGTAATTTTGCATATGGGCTATTCAGGATACTGAAATGAAAGAGGAACTTTAATGTAATCCTAATTGTATTGAGAGTTTGAATGACAGTATATCTGTAAGAATATTTATATGCAGACCAGCAATGCCTTGTAGGGTTACGCAAAATCCATTTTAACAATTGTGATGAAGAACTTTTTCTTCCCACAAAAGTACGTCAGCAAGTAGTATCTAGTTTTTCTTTGCTGTAAAAGCAGCAATCTGATTTCACTTTGAATGAAATGAATATTTAAGAAGTTGTTGCATTACTCCAACAGGATCGATCAAGCAAATTCTCTGCAGAGGTATTTCTGGAATTCCTTCAGTGAACAAGTGCTTAAAACAATGCAGAAACAACAGAAAGATTGGAAGGTTTACCATTCAAATTATGTTGATGTTCAACAAGGGCAGCTTGTTTATCTGTTTCAGACTCTGCCTCATTCACATCCAAATTATAGTCTGTGCCTTTGTCACCCTGTCTTGCTGTCTTGCTTCTTAGTTCACCTGCAAAGATAAGTGCACACCAAACCTATGCATATCTATATTATGAACTGAAGAGGAAAACAGTTTACTGCAACAGTATTCTACAATTTTAACCCTCATTCACTTTCACAACAATTCACATAAAGAGGGTTAAAATGTGAGCATTATCTTGATGTTTTTAGTTTTTCTTTGAAACAAAATAATTTTTTGGACAAAACACTTAAGACTTCTTTAAAGTACAGGTGTACACATTATTTAGTTGCCGCATCCCATTCCTATAAATTCTGTCAATTTTATTTAACTGCTTCATCTATAAAATATGCCTGTTCTTTCTAATGGTCATTGATCATTCTTCTCTATACCAGGAAGCAGATTACTAAAGCTACTCCTCCTCCTACCCTCAACTGGAAAATGTTGCAGGTTTCAGTATCTGACTCACTGTTCCAATATCAAGTGGTTCCTTGTTTAAAGCCAGGGAGACACTATAAGTGACATGGCTTTTCTAGGAAACTTATTTTAAAAATTCTGATTCAAATTTAAATACATATTTTAAAATAATTTAAATGTTTAAATAACATTAGGAAAAGAAAGCAAATATACCATATACAAACCAAGACTATGTCTATGCTTCATATATGCCATTATAACATTTAGCCCATCTGATATGACTGATTTACATCACAACATCCCTGACAACTATAAACAAAACTGACTACAGTTGACATTGTCTCTACCTCATACTTTTTATTAGTTTTAAACAGATTACCAAGATAAAAAGAACTAGTCCACATGAACATGGCTGCAAAAATCAACCGAGCTTGCATAAATTTCATGTTTACTTAATCTGCCCCACATCACTGCTGATGGCAGAGTGCTAGTTTGTCACATAACCCCCATGAAAGGCAGCAAGAAACAAATGTTCCTATAAAATATCCTTTCATATCATTTTGGACAAATTTTAAGGCAAGCTAGGGGAGGGGCTGTGGCTCAGTGGTAAAGCATCTGCTATGAATTCAGACGGTCCCAGCTTCAATTCCCCAAGCATCTCTAATTAAAAGGATGGGTAGGAGATGTGAAAGACCTCTGACTGGTACCCAGAGCAGGGGTCCCTGGGCCATGGACAGGTACCACTCTGTGGTGTGTTGGCAACTGGGCCGCATAGCCCTACTGCCCTGCCCCCACTGCAGTAAAGTGCAGCCATGCCGCCCTGCCTGCCTCCGCAGCGCCACCTCCTTCCTCTGTCTGTACAAGGTTAAGGCCGGGGAAGGTGGTGGTGAAGCGACCCCTTCTCCCCCCCCCCCCACCAATCACCTGATTGGCGGGGAAGCAGCAGCGCAAGCGACTGGCTAAAAAAGCCACACTGCTGTGGGACCATACAGCACCATGGAATAGTTTTTAAATGTTAATTGTATTAATGTTTTATAGATTTTATTGACTTATTGTTTTAAATTGTGTAAACGACTGTTGTAAGCCACCCTGAGTCTGCTTGCGGAGAGGCCGGGATAAAAGTCTAATGTAAATAAATAAATGCCCTTGCCTCCTTCCCACTTCCTTCCCACGCCCAGGAAGGTGTGGGAAGGAGGCAAAGGCAGCATGGCTTTTTCAGCCAGTTGCTTGTGCTGCTGCGGCTATTTTCCCACCATCGGTGATCAGCGGGGTGGGAGGGGTCGGCCTTTAAAGAGCCAGGGAGGTGCTTCACCACCACCTTCCCCGGCCTTAAACTTGTACAAATGGAGTGGGGGAGAGGTGACGCCGGGGGGGGGGGGTCGAGGGAGGCTGAATTCTGTGCTCCCATCCTGCCCGCCCTAAGGCCACGGTGGGCGGCCCGGCCCTGGGGCCAAAAAGGTTGGGGACCACTGCCCTAGAGAGTCACTACCAGTCTGGGTAAACAATACTGACATAACCAAGAGCATAAGGGAACTTCATATGATCCACCACATGTTATAGCACCCTACCTGAAAAAAGCTGCTAACAAACGCTTTCATGAATAGCATGCAGTATAGTAATCTATACTGAAGCAGTAATATCTTGTTGCACATATTAGTACAACTCTCTTCATTCACCACTTATTCTTGAACAGTGCTGGGATAAAGACTGAGTAGCCTAATCCAATTAATCATGGAACATTTCTGCACTGGGATTAACACATTGGTTCTAAGCTTCTAGACTTGCTGGTTGAAGCAGCATCATTCATGGCAGGAAGTTATAGGACATAATGAACAATGAGCTACCACTAGCTTGGCAATAGGCTATATATATATATCCCTAAGCCTTGTTTGAGGAGTAACAGAAATATGCTTCAACATAGGATTTATCATCCTATGCCAATGCAGCATAGTCTCCTACTAACACAGTGCAATTCAGTTCTAGATGTTTTAACAAGCTTCTGCCAAGAAAACCAAAGTGAGAACACTTTGTTTACAAAGTGAAGTAAATGATAGTTACCCAAGAATGACTTTAGAGAATTAAAGCAGGCTTTTTCTTTTCCAGCATTCTGTTTCCAGGGATGGCTAGACAAACCCCTGTAGTTAAGTAAACCCCTGTTCTCCACCTCAGCTACTCAGATATACTGCCTTTGAACATGAATGTTTTATTTAGCTATCTAGTCTAATACCTGTTTATACACCAGTCCCTCCTTACATTTATTTGATACAGCCTATACTTTTAAAGCAGTGGCTATTATATAGGGATTTTGCTTCTACCAGAGCTCTGCACATATTTTCCCAGACAACGCTTTTCAAAATCTGAGAACCTAAAGAAGTTTACTTCAAAATGGTAAAAAATTAATGCTTGTGTTTTATACTCTTACTGTTAACTTAATATTGTAAGCAGGAGTTGGCTTGTTTGGCACTGAATATCATACCTAAAATACCTCAAAGCGAATGTGAATAACAATTTGTGTATCATTTCCATGAACATGGTAAATGCCAAGCTATAGGTGACAGATTTGGTGTACTTAACAGTTGCTCCTACAAGTATGGCTAATAGTATTTTTTGATTGCATGAGGACTCCCCCCCCCCGCCTTTGTAATATTTATTCTTTGAATCGTGTCAGGTGCTTGTGGGGGGGGGGGGGATGGAGATCGAAAAAGAAAGCACAAGGCTCACGGCTCCAGCACACTGCAAGATTTATAGAGTGGAAAAACAGTTGCAAATAAATCACATTTGACTCGCAACACAGTTGCAATAGCAAAACATAAACCTGAAACAATGAAAACTGACTCGAGACAATGCAGCAGTTTCACGTAGGCTGCATCCTGGTCGTTCTTAAAAGAGTCCAAGCTCAAATTTCTCCAGCAGCCATGCGAATGAAACTTCTTGAACTGCATGTCTTGAGCAATGAAAGGTGAGTCCCAGAAAGAGATAAGTGCAACTGTGGACCGGTAAACGAAGACCATTTCCCAGATGACGCTTTGTCAGGCACTAGTCCGTCAGGCAGGGGGGGACCCTCTTGCAAAAGAAAATGTATGATTTATCATTTATGATTTGCAACTTAAGTGCCAAAGCGGCTTGAGTATATAAACTTTAAAAACAATAGTTGCACAGAATGAGCTTACCATACATAGCAATCACCGTTGCTCATCAAATCAGTCAAAGTGCTGGCACTGCCGGAAGCCCAGAAAGAGCTCCTGGGAGCATTCACAATCTCAAAGAGCTAATGAGCATCACCTGTATCCATACCAATCACGTTGCATTAAAATAAAGTCATTTCACATGCAAAAAATGCCTCCAATTAAAAACACAATTTTAGCAAAACTTTATTGTATGAGAATTTTATTATTAAAAAACAAAAATGAGGACCAAAATTTCATGCAAGAAAACATGCCAAATCCAAACTATTATTAAGACCTTCAGGTGCTACAGCCCCTAGTTTGTCCAGAATGATTCCTCTTTCAAGAGAACCTTCCGTGCAGTCAAACCATCCAAATGATCAGGCACCTTATAGATAGCACAAAAACGGAAATCATCTGTGCTATGTCTGGCTGACTGGAAATGATTAACAAGTGCAGCATCTTGGACCAACAAATGAACCCTCGATTTGTGCTCCAACACATGGGTCCTGATGGTGCTGCCACATAGTACACCACCTGCCGCGATTGACACGTGGTGAATGATTTTAACACAACCCCTAACAAACTCCTTAAGTTGCATGGATTGGGGGCAAAGCGAACATCTCCCGCATTTGAAATGTCCCCTAGGGGTTCTGTCGTATGCCAGAGCCATCTCTGGGTAACTGAGCCTTGATAAGTTGGTTTCTGATGCTACTAGTCCTACGAAAACCTACGAGCGGGATTTGTTCACACCCAGCAATGTCCGATACTAAATGCCAGTGTTTACGCACTATTCTGTTAATGCATTCTGACATTGGGGTATAATCAATGGCCCACCTAAGCCTATTCTTATTGGAATCTCGAGCCTGGCCCAGGTGTCTCTGAACCAAGCTCTTTCGATCTCTATCCTCCATATTACTGCCTGATGGATAACATCAGTAGGGTACCCCCTCTTAAACTCCACGGCCATCCTCTCACGCTTCCTAGCATAATCTTGACTGTTTTGTGGCAATCCATTTGATTCTCAAAAATTGCCCAAATGGTAAATTACAACGTAAGTGCCTGGGATTAAATGAACGAAAGGTATGAAATTCTGTCTGTTACTTTTCTAAATGGTTTTGCGGCCAAGCACCCAGCTAGGGGCTGTAGCACCTGAAGGTCTTAAATTTTGGTCTGTATTTTTTATTTTTTTAAATAAAATTCTAATACAATAAAGTTTTGCTAAAACTGTGTTTTTAATTGAATTAGAGGCATTTTTTGCATGTGAAATGACTTCATTTTAATGCAACGTGATTGGTATGGATACAGGTGATGCTCATTAGCTCTTTGAGATTGTGAATGCTCCCAGGAGCTCTTTCTGGGCTTCCGGCAGCGCCAGCACTTTAACTGACTCGATGAGCAACAGTGATTGTTATGTATGGTAAGCTTATTCTGTGCAACTATTGTTTTTAAAGTTTATATTCTCAAGCCGCTTTGGCACTTAAGTTGCAAATCATAAATGATAAATCATACATTTCCTTTTGCAAGAGGGTCCCCCCCCCCCCCCGACGGACTAGTGCCTGACGAAGCAGTCATCTGGGAAATGGTCTTCGTTTACCGGTCCACAGTTGCACTTCTTATCTCTTTCTGGGACTCACCTTTCATTGCTCATGACATGCAGCCCAAGAAGTTTCATTCGCATGGCTGCTGGAGAAATTTGAGTTTGGACTCTTTAAGAACTAACGACCAGGACGCAACCTATGCGAAACTGCTGCACTCTGTCTCGAGTCAGTTTTCATTGTTTCAAGTTTATGTTTTGCTATTGCAACTGTGTTGTAAGTCAAATGTGATTTGCAACTGTTTTTCCACTCTATAAATCTTGCAGTGTGTTGGAGCCGTGAGCCTGGTGCTTTCTTTTTCGGTGTCTTCGTGCACAGCTTCCTCTTTGTTTTTGCTTTGAGGGGAGAGATGGCATAGAAATATCTAAACAATAAAATCTGAATCAGTACTTGGAAACTGAGCTTTATACTAACCATCCTTACTGATCTCCTGGTCATCCTGTTGCAGATCATCATTTAACAGTTGCTCTCGTTCAACTTCTTCATCATCTGTATTTGCCTGATTGGTATCATGATGTCTTATAAGTCCTGTCCATATGCCATTCTGCCTTTCTACTACAACCTCACCCAGTGTATTTCTAATATCCTCATAAGGATTCTGTTCTATGCCAGGTTCTGGATGCAGTTCCTTGTTACTTCTACTAGGCTTAACAAATACTGGTGGATGGTCCTCGTCTGCAGGATGCTTTTCTTCCTCTTCTGGGGGCTCTTCTTTATTTATGGTAACAAAATCATCATTTCCTTATGCAAATGAGTGCAAAATCACAATTAGTACATAACTTTTTTGAACACAGCAAAATTACATATGTCTAATCATTACCTCACAAAATTGCAACTTCAAAACATTTAATAAGAAAACCTGAAGATTCTAAGGAATAAGCTTTGCAGTTCATTCATTATAAAAAAGGGTGTTTGTAAAAGCTAGCACTGTGTAGTGGTTAGGACAGAGGTGTCAAACATACAGCCTGCAGGCTGGAAGCACCCCATCCAGGGCTCTTATCCGGCCTATAAGCAATAGGTCCAAGGAAAGGAAGGAGAAGACTGCTAGGGGGCAAGCAAGCATATGCAATGAAGTGTGTATGGTTGAAGTTGTCAAGAAATAGGAAATGGCTAGATGGTGAGACTAAGAGGCTTAGGTAAAACCATGGGAGGGGAAATACTAGGGGAGAAAGAGAAGACTGCTAGGGGATGAGCAAGCACATACGATGAGGTGTGTATGGTTTAAGCTGTCAAGAAATAGGAAATGACTAGGAGGTGAGGCTAAGAGGCTGAGGTAAAACCATGGGATGGGGAATGGCAGTGAAGGCAAAGAAAAGAGGAGGGGTGTTTTTTCCTTTCCCACCTCCTCCAACCATAACTCAGCAAAGATTGGCAAAGCCACTACATGCCAGTGTTGCCACCACCATAGCAACCACCCTCATGTTTTCTCAAACGGCAACTGTAGAGAACCGAAAGGCATTGCTAGCATTTACTGGCATATACAATGTTAGAAGATGAGCAAGTGAATGAGCCTGAGATGGTATAGTTGTTAAGTCCACTGATTGTGTTGTCTCGACGTATGTAAAGAAAGGAGAGGAGTCACAACCACAAAAACCAAAGTGCAGAGCAGAACAAGAAACTGACAATAAGTGCAAAAGACAAATTGCTAATAAAGAGAATACTGAAATGTGTCCTTTTGTAATTTTTCACTAATATGATATTATATTACCACAAACATTTTCCTACATGAGAAAAATAGTTGCAATTTAATTGGAACTTGATTTGTGAAAATCTCATACCTTGAATAAAACTTTGTTGGTCTTACAGGGGCCACTGGACTAAAATTTTCTTCTGCTGCTTCAGACTGACATGGCTACCCACCTGAATATACTGTCTACTAGTGATTTGTTTCTCCCAGTTCTCAGTGCAGCTCTCATTTAACTTTCTAATACTGTAGGGTTCTTCTTGGAAGAAATCTCTCATCCTTCCATCTTTTTTGTATAATTCTTCAGTTACTATTCCTTGTATAATTCACAGTGTGTGGTTTCAGTTTACTCTTCTTTACTTTGTCTTGTTCAGTTAATGTATTTTCATATTGATCTTTTAGAATGCCTAACCATGCTTTAAATTTCCTTTTCAAGTCTGGGATCTTATGGAACAGATCTCTTGTTCTTTGTTTTTCGTTGTTCTCTATGAGTCTCTGGCCTGCTGCACTTAGGCTTTTGATTCTGTTTCTGTCACCTTTTATTTTTGCTTCTCATCTATCGTTAGCAATTTTAAGTGTTTCATCAGTCATCCACTGAGGTCTTTTCTTCTGTCTACAGAAAGAGTCTTTGCATATTCTTTCTTAAAAATATCTTGTTGCAACCCATCATTCTTTTGGTTCACATTCACTTGAACTTAATAATGCAAACCTGTTCTTTACATGGTCTTTAAACTCTTCAGGAATGTTGCTTAGATTGTATTTTGGCATCATGACTGTCTTGGTGTTTTTCTTCAGCTGTATTCTAATTTTCAATAATAATAATTCATTATTTGTGCCACAATCAGCTCCCAGTCTTGTTTTAGCAAAGAAAAAGAGCTTCTGCTTCCTGTTTATGTAATCTAGCTGATTTTATATTGGCTGCCTGGTGATGTCTATATACAACTGCCTGCTTGATTGCCTGAAACATGTATTTACAATGAATATGCTGCTGTCTTCACAGAATCCTCTGAGTCTCTTGCTTCATTTTGTGCTCCTAGCCCAAATCTTCCAACAATATTTGATTCTGCTTTGTTTTCTACATTTGTGTTCCAGTCACCTATGATTATCAGCTGATTATCAGCACATCTTGTTTAGGAGTGTGATCAGTTTCTTCCCGGACACTTGCATAAAAGCTTTCAAATTTTTGCTCATTAGCATCTGTAGTTGGGGCATAAACTTGAACGATGGTTATATTGATAGACTTTCAATGAAATCTGATTGATATTATTTGGTCAGACTTTGCATTATAGCCCCTGACAGCCCATGCTATATCTCTCGCCTCACTACTGGAGCAACTCCATTTCTTCTGTGTTTGTCATTCCCCGAGTAAAACACTTCGTAGTTTTCTGATTGAAAATGTCCTCATCCAGTCCACTCTTAGTTCGCTCCCTCCCAGGATTGCAAATTTGAAATGTTCTGTTTCTTGTTTTAAAATTTTTAGCTTATCTTGATTCATACTTTTCACTTTCCATGTTCCTATCATACACACTGAACAGCTTCAGACTTTTCATTTGCATCCACTGACATCAACAACTGAATGTCCTTTCAGTTTTAGTCCAGCTGCATCATTAGGAATAATGCTAGTTGTCATTGTCCTCAACTCTTCCCCAATAGCTGATTGAGTGCCATCTGACCTGGGGGCTCCATCTTCCAGCACTGTATCTTTTTTTATTTTGTCTCATTATAGGGTTTTCAAGATAAAAGTTGGTCAGAAGTGGCTTTCCATTGCCTGCTTCTCCACAATATTAGCCCAGATTAGCTGAAGTGGCAATGCCACCAGTTTCACCTTCCACTGCTGCTGCTTCCCAGTAGCTACCTTTTGAGGGTTCCTTCACCCCTACCAGCATTAGAACTTTATATTTTCGTCTGCTGATGTGGCCATTGATCCCTGGATCTTAATCTGGTGCCTCAGCTGTCACCATTCTGCCTTGAATGACTCTGCTAGGAGTTTAAATCCCTTAAAGTATTGCTCTCCGCTTTGCTGACACACAAACACAAGCCCCCTCACCATATTAAGATGTGTTTTCAAGAGGGAGGTCACAAATAGGTGGACTCCACTAAATGAACTGAACACTAAATGAACGTTCAGAAGTCACAACCTTTGAAGGAAGCAAGATTGTACTAGAGAAAAGTTAGGGATCTTTATTTAGGTATTTAAAAATTGACATGCTTGTATGCACTGCTGAAATGTGTTCTTCTTACACTGAAAGAGGTTCATGAACTATGAACATTTTCCTACATGGGAAAAGTGGTTGCTATTTATTTGAAACCTGATTTGTGAAATGTAGCACATTCTATGTTAGAGCAGCTGAGCATTTTATTACTACCAATTTTAGCTGAATAGCATATTGCTACCAATCTTACCTTTGTCTTTGTGATAATCCAGTTCTCCTACATTTTGAATGAAGGGTGTTGGCTTTGGTGTCTCTAAAGCAACTGAGTTTTCAGTTATTTTTTGTTTTTCTTCAGGTTCATTTCCTTGTTTTGTCAGGTCATGCTGTTGGAATTCTGGTTGTGCAAATGTTGGTACTGGAATATAAACCTTAAAATAGACATGAAAGGGTAAAGGTAGTCCCCTGTGCAAGCACCAGTCGTTTCTGACTCTGGGGTGATGTTGCATCACGACGTTTTCATGACAGACTTTTTACAGGGTGGTTTGCCATTGCCTTCTCCAGTCATCTACACTTTTTCTCCCAGCAAGCTGGGTAATTTTACCAACCTCGGAAGGATGGAAGGCTGAGTCAACCTTGAGCCAGCTACCTGAACCCAGCTTCCGCCGGGATCGAATTCAGGTCATGAGCAGAGAGCTCGGACTGCAGTACTGCAGCTTTACCACTGCACCTGTATTATTCAACCATCCAAATGCATATTTTTATGCTCAAAATATTTCTGTCTTTGAATATGGACAAGTGATGCAGAGTATACTGCAAAATCAGAACAAAATACATGCTGAAGACAGAAGAGGAGAAAAACTAGATACGCCTCTCATCTATCCCATAACACAAAAAGGTAGCACTTCAAGCAGCTATTTGCATATATTTCACTCCATGCATACACGCTGGGGAGTTACTGACAATAACTGCTCCTCCCTTTGTGTACACAAGCAGGAATGAGGACTATATAGCTATAGCTATAATATGTAAACATAATCATCTGCAATGTAAGGTTATTCCTTATCACTACCACACACTTCCTGCTCAGTTTAAAAGCCATTTTAGGCAGTCCCATGGGGCTCAGTGGGGATTGTGTCGACACAAGTATGCACCGGATAGCTGCCTGTGTATGATGATGATATATTATGGAGAGGGTTTTGTTTTTAAAAGTTTTAACTGAGTGTCCACATTTTTTGCTATTATAAAGATTTTTGTTTTCTGCATGGTCTCCCTAAATATAATGCTATCTTTCATTTCTGCATGACAAGTCTGTTTCTAAGCCTATTAGATAAAAGTTTCCTTTTCTTCACAAAAATTCAAACCATGAATATTTTAAGTTTCTATTTTCCCTCATCTCCCAACTGGCAAAATAATTTAAGATATATGTAAGAATTTTCAGGTACAACTGTTTAGATCCCATGCAAGATTTCTACAGACTGAAGGGCTTGTCCTTTTATTCCATGCCTGCTAGGTTTACTTAGGAGCCTTTTGATTATCAAAAGCTTTCTGGAAGTCTAGGTAAACAACAGCTACTGGGTCACCCTTGTCCACATGTTTGTTCATCTCTCAAAGAACTCTAAAAGGTTAGTGAGACAAGATCCTCCCTTATAGAATCCATGCTGATTCTTCCTCAATAGCTCTTGTCCATTAATGTGCTTACTAGGGTTGTCTTTAATAACAGATTTCACCAACTTACCCGGTATTAATGTTAGACTGACGAGCTATAATTTTCTAGATTTCCTCTGGAACCTTTTTAAAGATGGTAGGAGTCCACTGTAAACAACCAAGCCAGGCTGAGGACTTGGATGAGATACTCTTAGAACAGATAACAAAGTTCTTGAAGAGACGGGACATGGGAGATTTCAATTACTCAAATATCTGTTGGAAGTTCAAGTCTGCTAAAAATGAAAGGTTGAACAAAGTCCTGACTTTTCTTGCTGACAACTTCGGTTTCCAAAAAGTGGAGAGGGAAACAAGAAGATCTGCTATCTTGGATTTGAGTCTCACCAGTAGGGAAGAACTGGTTGATGAGGTGGAAGTAGTGGGTACCGTGGGTAGTAGTGACCATTTAATTTTGGAATGTACAGTCTTGGGGAAGGAAAAAGCTGTACTTAGATATATAGGTTGGATCTCAGGAAAACAAATTTTGACAAGCAAAAAAGTTATGCTGGGTAGAATCCTATGGTCAGAAATACTTAAGGAGAAGGGAGTTCAAGAGGGTGGGAGTTTCTTAAAAGCACAATATTGAAGGCACAATCACAGATGATTCCTATGAGAAGGAAAAAATGAGAGGAGCCTAAAGAAGCCATAAACAGCTCTCTAAGGACTCGAGAAATTTAAAAAAAACTCATTTAGGAAATGGAAGCAGGGTCTTATAAACAAGGTTAATATAAACAAATAACCAGTGCTTTAGGTTAGCAAGAGATGCTAAACACAACAAAAAAGGGTTCTTTTCTTAGGTACAAAATAAGAAAATGAGCAAGGACATGGTAGGCCCATTGCAGGAACTGGAAACTGAAATAGCAACAGGTGATGAAGACAGGTCTACTCTTTCTCAGTCTTCTCTTGCAAGAAAAATGGTGCTCAACATGGCAAAAACAGAACACATGACAAGGGAAGGGAGTTGCAGCCTAGGATCAGCACAGGTGTAGTATGTAGACACCTAGTTCCTTTAAATGAAACTAAGTCCTTGGGGCATAAGAACATAAGAGAAGCCATGTTGGATCAGGCCAATGGCCCATCCAGTCCAACACTGTGTCACACTGGCCAAAAAAATTGCAGGTGCCATCAGGAGGTCCATCAGTGGGGCCAGGACCCTAGAAGCCATCCCACTGTTTCCCTCCCAAGCACCAAGAATACGTAGTATCACTACCCCAGACAGAGAGTTCCATCAATACACTGTGGCCACATGAACTGCATCCAAGGGCAATAACAGAACTTGTGGATGTAATTTCTGAGCCTCTGACTATTATCTTTGAGAATTCCTGGAGAATAGGAAAGGTGCCAGAAGACTGCAGGTGGGCAAATGTTGTCCCCATCATCAAGAAGGGGGAAAGGAGGACCGTGGTAACTACCAACCCATCAGCCTGATGTCTATACTTGGAAAGTTTTAGAATAAACAGTCAGTCCTTGAACATTTAGAAAGGACAGCTGTGATTACTAAGAACCAGCATATGTTTCTCAAGATCGTCACATCAGACTAACATGATTTTTCTTTTTTGAAAAAGTTACTACCTTGCTGGGTCAGGGAAATGCTGTGGACATAGTTTATCTTGATTTCAGTAAGGCTTTTGATAATATTCTTGTTAACAAGTTGGTAAAATGTGGTTTGGATCCCATTACTGTTAGATGGATCTATAACTGGTTGACAGATCACATCCAAATAGTGCTTGTGAATAGTTCCTCATCCTCTTGGAGAAGAGTGACAAGTGGAGCGCTTCAAGGATCTGTCCTAGGACCTGTTTTCAACATCTTTATACATGATTTGAATGAAGGAATAGAAGAAATGCTTGTTAAATTTGAAGATGATACTAAATTGGGAGCGGCAGCAAATACAGTAGAAGATAGAGTCAGGATACAGGATGATCTTGACAGGCTGGAAAACTGGACTAAAACAAAATAAATAAACAAATAAAATGTATTTTAACAGGGATAAATGCAAAGTTCTGTATTTAGGTAGGAAAAATCAAATGCATATTTATAGGATGGGAGAGACTTATCTTGGCTGTAATCTGTGCAAAAAGGATTTAGGGGTCTTAGTGGACCATACACTAAACATGAGTCAGCAGTGTGATGCGGTGGTTAAAAAGGCAAATATGATTTTGGGCTGTATCAACAGAAATATAGTGTCCAGGTCACACAAAATGATGGTATCTCTTTGCTCTGCACAATTTAAGGATATAAACAAGCTGCAACATGTCCAGGAGGACAACGACGATGGTGAGGGGCCTTGAAGACCAAGCCCTATGAGGAAAAGCTGAAGGAGCTGGATATGTTTAGCTTGGAGAGGAGACAACTGAGAGGAGATTATGTTAACCATCTTCAAGTACTTGAAAAGCTGTCATATAGAGGATGGTGCAGAGTTGTTTTCTGTTGCCCCAGAATGTTGGATGAGAACCAATGGGCTGAAATTAAATCAAAAGACTTTTCAACTAAACATTAGGAAGAACTTCCAGACAGAGCAGTTCCTTGGTGGAACAGGCTTCCTTGGGATGTGGTAGATTCTCCTTCTTTGGAGATTTTCATAGGCTAGATGGCCATCTGACAGCAATGCTGTTTCTGTGAACTTAAGCAGATCATGAGAAGGAGGGCAGGAAGGGTTGCATGAGTGCTTATTTCTTGTGGTCCTCTCTTACACGCCCAGGGAAATGCTGATTGCCACTTTGGGGTCAGAAAGCAATTTTTCTCCAGACCAGTTTGGCCAAGGATTGTGTTTTGGGGGTTTTTAATTTTACTTTCATTTCGCCTGGAATATTAACCCTGCTGAGTTGACTACATGGATGCATGTGACAGTAACCTCAAAGTTAGACTACTGCAATGCAGTTTACATTGGGTCTATCCTTAAAAACAACCCAGAAACTCCAGCTGGTACAGAATGCTGTAGCTTGATTACTATCAAGAGGTTGGCAGAGTATGCATATAACACCTGTTCTGCAATCAGTCTACTGGTTACCTGTTCCTGGATGCAGTTCAAGGTACTGCCCATCACATACAAAGCAATTTTTGTGGCCTACAACCAACATATCTAAGGAACCACTCTCTCAACATCCCCAATGCAAAGTATGCTAAGGAGCTACCCTGCAAATGGGAAACTTGAGCAGTTGCCTGTACCCAAGCGTTCTCTGTTGTAGCCTCCACTTTTTGGAACAGCCTGAAGAGGTCAGGAAGTCTCTTACATTTCTATCATTCCACAGAATGTGGAAAACACAGTTGTTCAAGGAGACCTTTTTATAAGGGAAATAGGGCCTTAATAAAATGGAATTGTTCAGGAGAATGCTTTTACAAAGGAACAGTGTAGTTTATAGCGCTGGATATTGCATACATTGGGGGCTGGATCTGGCAAAGGAGAAATACAAGAGGAAATTGTCTTAGCATAGCTCCACTTATGAAAGGGATTTAACAGGACCCTGTATAACATCTCCTGCTCCCCTCTGAGTTTGTTCACATATCCAAAAACATATACATGCAAGATTTTGTGCAATGATCTCCTCCCTCTATTATTTTGTTCCTCTTGGATCCATTCTGAGAATGAAGGTGCCAGGTTCACGTTCTGGAAACTAAGGATTAGTTGCATTATCAGAACACAAGCTGGGGGACAATAAATTTGACTTAGCACAAGTAGATAGTGCAGTAAGTCTTGTGTTTCTGCCTGCGCAAGTGGAAATTTTATGCTGGTTCCAAGCTATCACATAGTTTTTGATTTCTGTAATTCAGTTTCTGCATTTCTTATATCATATGCTATTCCCTTTTGCATAGTTTTAAATATGTAATCTGCCTTGAGGTTCATCAAGAAAGGCAGATTACAAATAAAGTAAATGAATAAATAAATAAATAGCAGCCATCCCAGCTGTTTGCATTACACAGAAATTTCCTCCAGCTAATGAAGCTTTGCACAAACTGGTTCTTTTTAGGCCACCAATGAAAGTGTGTGTAGGCAGGCAAAAAGTGTCACTGACATTTTGTATAGATGATGCAGCATCTGCCGTTGGTACTCCTGTACCAGAAGTTCCAAGCTAGTGTTCCAGCTTTGCATGATCAAGTAGAACCAGAACCTAGAGCAATACTGTACTACCATTACAACTACTGTAATACTATTCAGACACCCCTAAGAAACCTCTGCTTATGACAACCATCAACCGGATCTGTGTCCAAGCTCATATGCTTCCTTCCAAATCACATACATGACTGAAGATTTCCTGGTTTGGAAGTCTTCAGTTAAACTCTTAATTTATCATGGCATCCAAATATGGGCACCTGGATAAATTGGAGCTTTCTCCTTCCTCAGAAAATCAGGTTTGTTATGTACAAACAGGTTTGTGATATCTGTATGCAGTGTGAAAGTAAAGAGATAGGGTCTATTGCTTCAGGAGTACAAGCCTGCATTTCAATTGCACCAGTACTAAGACTGCACTGCTAAGGTTTAAGGCAAGCTATTAGACTGGGGTCCTAAACATGCCTGAACAAATGCAGCCCCCTATGTCAAATTGATTAGGCAGCTATTGAATTATATTGTCTTAGCTCATTTAGAAACAATCCAAAATGCATGAATTAGTATAATGTACCTGAGTTTAATTAAAAAAAAACATGTCTCCCAGGAGAGCATTTAAAAACCAATTCAAAGAATAAATTTTCAAGATCCCTCACTTCTCTATTTAGAGCTTCCATCTACATTATGCTTAAGGTAATAGCAACTAGGAGCAGTTATGAGTTCAAAATGTAAAAGGTTCACCAGCCATCACACCCTTCTTAATATGGGCCACCCTCAAACACAGTGGTTAACTCTGGTACAGCATTCTGAATGGCAAGCTGAAATCATCCTGCCCTACCTCGGCTACTATTTGTGTGTAACAATAAACCTTTCAAGGCAAACATTTCTTACCTGATAATGCTTGTCAGACGTGTTTTTTTCTTTACTCTGTGGTATCTCATTTCCTTTTCTTGTAATTTCTTCTAGCCTTTCTTCACACTGTTCTTTCAGTTCCTTCATCTGAATGATGCACTGTGACCTTGAACAAAAGAACAAACTTGTATAAACTGTGACACAGTAAACCATTACATATATATGACCATCTATGTATGGCAGCTTGCCAGATGTCTGAAGGCTTCCCTGTTTTTGCTACTCACCTAAGACTACCCATATGTGAATATCCTTGGGGTGAGGGGAGGTTGGATTTGACTTTGAAGGTTACAAATTGTTTAGCTCATTTTAAATTAGGTACATTTTCTCTCTCTCTCTCTAGGACTAATACTTCTACTTTGCACTCACTTTTACAATTGCGAGGACATAGGAAACACTGGCTGGAAGTATCTATGAACAGTAAGCAACTGTATCAGCCTCCTGTAGGTTTGGGGGGGGGGGGGGGTTGCACATAGGTAGGATTCAGTATCCAAAACAAAAGGCCTACTTCATCAACCCATAAAGCAACATAGCTAAACAGCTGTTGTGGGCCAGCCTGATCCAGCCGGTCTTGACAAGATTTACAGCATTGTCAATGACAAAGAAACAGCAGAGGCAGGCCCCAGCACACAGTTGGATGCTGAGGGGTCACCCCCAGAAGGCAGCACCTTGACAACCTGGGATCCAGATGAGATGTCGCCGGTGGTATTGTTGCCCCAATCTCCTGAGACACCCAAGTGCCAGTGCCAGAGAGCATGGTTGGAATTCTTTAAAAGGAGCTGGAGAATACACCTAACTACCTGATAACACCTGGTTATGACAACTCAGAAGGATCACCTGGGACTAATGAACCAGGCTGACAGCTTACTCAAGAGCCCAACAAGTCTCAGCTGTGAGCCTAGCATAAAAGAGCAAGTGGTGGGTGAGCCAGAGGTGGAAGCAATATGTCATGCTACCGCCACAACCACTGCACTGGAATGTGTTCTCTCCTGAGGTTCCTGGACTGCTTGACTCTAGAACATGACCCTTAGACCTGCTCAACAACCATAACTCTTAGGCTAGCACTTGAATGACTTTTAGACCCTGCAACTTGGCTTTTCAGACAGACTCCTTGGACACTGGTTGAACCCTCTGTATATACAACCTCTGGAATAGGACTTCTGGCTATGATGCACAGGTTGGTGTTTCTACTTGGCTGCATGGACACACCTACCCAGTTTCGCGTGAATCAAGACAATAGCTTACTTGAATTCAAGTTGATTTACAGCATGAATCTATGCTTCAGATTGCAGTAACTACATAGGATTCCACTGTTCGCATTGACAAGTTCAATGCAAGAACTGTGCATATAATACATTGGGAAAACTTACATATCATATGTAAATTTCTTCTGAAGGTTAGTCTGGTTTTTCTGAAAATGATATACATCCAGATGGAGTTTCCCATATTCCTTCTGCAACTCTTTCAAATGTTCTGGGTGAAAATACATTTTGAAAAAAGTAATGCAGGAAATAATAAAAAGGGGAA
Source organism: Heteronotia binoei (assembly GCF_032191835.1). NCBI lineage: Eukaryota > Metazoa > Chordata > Lepidosauria > Squamata > Gekkonidae > Heteronotia > Heteronotia binoei. Next base: position 76,264,262 of record NC_083226.1, read on the forward strand.
ATATGGACAGGAAATAATAAAGGGAAATAATTATTTTTCACCAAGGGGAGCAATTCTATATCTTAGTATCCCACTTCTGTCCAGCCTGTGTAAAAGCATAATTGGAATACACCAAGATGAATCCAACGAAGACAGGTTCTTTGCAGCGGCCAGGTTGCTATTGGGAGCACATACGGCCAGACTGAGGGAACTGCACTTGCTGCCAATAGTATACCGGATTCGCTACAAAGTGCTGGTTATCACCTTTAAAGCCCTGTATGGCCTAGGACTTGCTTATCTCAGGGACCATTTCTCCCCACACGTTCCCCAGAGGGCATTTAGATCTAGATTTCAAAATCTATTAGCAATGCCCAGGCCGAAGGAGGCCAGATTAAAGACCACTAGAGAGAGGGCCTTCTCGATTGCAGCCCCCTACTGGTGGACATATGAAGCTGCCTTATACTGAATCAGACCCTTGGTCCATCAAAGTCAGTATTGTCTTCTCAGACTGGCAGCGGCTCTCCAGGGTCTCAAGCTGAGGTTTTCACACCTATTTGCCTGGACCCTTTTCTGGAGATGCCAAGGATTGAACCCGGGACCTTCTGCTTTCCAAGCAGATGCTCTACCACTGAGCCACCGTCCCTCACCTATATAGTGGAATCAACTACCAGAGGAAGCGAGGGCCTTGCGGGACCTTGCTCAGTTCCACAAGACCTGTAAGACCATTCTCTTCCAATTGGCTTTCAACTGATGCTGAGCCTTGCATACTGTCACCATTGAAACTATATAACATCTATGAGACTAGCACCAAATTATTTCAACTGTTTTAATTATTGAATGTGTAATTTTATAATATGTACGGATTTTAATTGTTTGTTTAATTGTTTATACTATGAGGCGCCGAGCCTGCTTCGGCGGGGAGGGCATGATGTGAATCAAATAAAGTATAAGATACTATCTAGCCTAGTAATTGCAGAATATCAATATGATAATCCATCTGCCAGACCCCATGCAGTTTAATTTGTTATACAGACCTGTACCACAAGCAGAACACAAGTGCAGTTTATTTTATTTATAGTCCACTTTTTTCACCAAAATTCAACAAAGAGAGAAGGCTTCACTCCCCCTCACTTCCGGCTTCAAAGAGTTAGAAGGTGCACTGGCCACATTGAAGCCGGTAGGGTCCAGCTTTGGCACAGCACGGCTCAATGCACCTCTGAGGAGGAGGGCCAGCCATGGAGCATGGCTGAGTGGCAGCTCTGGGGAGGCGGGGGGCGGCCGTGGGGGGGAGCCAAGACTCGTGCATGGGGGGGCAGGGAGCACACGTGCCCACAGAGAGGCCTCTGAGTGGCTTGGTTTGAAGAGGGATTTAAAGAAACAAATGCCTTCTCCAAGCTGGCCAATGGGGCGGTGGGGCTTCGAGAGCCACACAATAGTTGCGAAAGAACCATCTGTATCTCCCGAGTCATGGTTTGGCCACCCCTGCTCCAGGTGGTAGCTGGAGGTTGCTGGCTTTTACAACTAATCTCCAGGTGGCGGAGGTCAGTTCGCCTGGAGAAAATATCTGCTTTGGAGGGTGGACCCTGTGGCATTATACCCTTCTGAGCATGGGTGCAGAACAGGGTTGCCAACCCCCAGGTGGTGGCTGGAAACCTCCTGGGATTACAATGAACCTCCAGGTGATAAGAGATCAGTTTTCCTGGAGAAGACGGCTGCTTTGGAAGGTGGACTCTGGAGTCATATCTCATTGACGCTCCTCCTCTCCCCCAAACTCAGGCTCCTTCCACCAAATCTCCAGGTATTTCCCAGCCCAAACCTGACAACCCTCACTGGGCCTCCAGAGAGACAACAGGCGCTCCAACTTTTTTGAGCTGGTGGACACCTTTGGAATTCTGACATGGCGGGGGTGCAACCACAATGCAGCCCCCAAGCACAACACACAGAGGAAAATTCCTTGCAGGTGTTCCTGCAGTTTTAGGGAGGGGGTTAGATGGGACCCACTAGGGCAGGGGTGGCCAAACTTGCTTAACATAAGAGCCACATAGAATAAATGTCAGATGTGTGAGAGCCACCAGACATGAATGTCAGATGTCTGAGAGAAGGAAGGAAGGAAAATAGATGGTGGGAGGGATTAGGGAAAGAAAGCAACTTGAACTTTAAATGTATTCTCCAAGCCACTGCTGGCTTGGCTTGAAGAAGTGGGTTAAAGAGACAAATGCCTTCTCTGGTGGGGGCTTCAAGAGCAACACGATGTGTGTGAAAGAGCCACATGTGGCTCCTGAGCCACAGTTTGGCCACCCCTGCTCTAGAGAGATGGGTATAAGGCATCTTCATATTTTCATGTGGCCAAGACCTGGTTGCGTTTCATATTTCAAAACTGTTGTGGCACGGTCCAAGCCGAAGGGAAGAAGAGAGCATGGATGTGTGGGGATGGTGGTGGGTGGTGGGGAAGGAGAGATCAGGACCTTGAATCAAGCATGTTTTTTTGAAGGGATGTGGGTTTATTACAGGAAATATTGAATCCCACAAATCTGGCAGAAACAGCTGCCAGGATCGCTTCTGGTTTAGGAGTGGAAAGGGAGGAACTGTAGGCTTCCTTGCTTTCAAATACGATGCTTCTGACAGCAGTATCTGAGCAGAGCTCTTTCAAGCTACAGGGACCATAAGGCGAATTGTTGATAAGCTATTTTTGATCTGTTGCACTGCTGTTCTGATTTCCCAGAACACCCCTGACAAGTGTTTGTCCAGCTGCTGCTTAAAGACTGCCAATGAGGGGGTTGATTGCACTGTTGAACAACTCTTACTGTTAAAAGTTTTTCCTATGCCAGTCCTCTCCTCTGCTGCCAGCAGGAACAGCTCCCTGCCCTCCTCTAAGTGGCAGCCCTTCTAATACTTCAAAAGAGCAATCATGTCTCTCCCCTCAACTTCCTCTTCTCCAGACTGAATATCCCCAAGTCCCTTAGCCTTTCCTCATTGGGCTTGCTATCCATGGTTATTCGGAAGTAATCTACAGTGAGCACTATGGCACCTACTTTCTACACATGCACAGGATTGCAGTTTTAGTTTAAAGAAAGAAAAAGATATTGGATTTATATTCCACCCTTCACTCTGAATCTCAGAGCAGCTCACTCCTTTATCTTCCTCCCCCACAACAGACACCCAGTTTGGTAAGTGGGGCTGAGAGAGGCTCTCCCAGAAACTGCCCTTTCAAGGACAGCTCTGTGATAGCTATGGCTGACCCAAGGCCATTCCAGCAGCTGAAAGTGGAGGAGTGGGGAATCAAACCCAGTTCTCCCAGATAAGAGTCCACGCACTTAACCTCTATACCAAACTGGCCCTCCTTTCTCACATCAGACTTTCTAGCTAATACAATTCAGACTATCCTTGAAGTTTCCAAGGGTAGCCATGCTGGTCCATAGTAGAACAACTAGATTCGAGCCCAGGAACACCTTAGAGACCAACAAGATTTGGGGGAGGGGGCACAAGTTTTCCAGCATTAGAGCTCCCTCGATTAGATAAAAGGAGCTTTGACTCTCAAAACTCTTGTTTCTAAGGTGCTACTGAACTCAGATTTAGTCATATAAATCAGTGGACTCCTTTCCATCAACTTAATTTATTAACTAACATCATGTACTTCTGCTTTCCTCCCCCAAAAGGACACTGAAGTGGTTTGACACACTCTCCCGTTCTCTTTTATCCTCACAATGAACCTATGAGGCAGATTAACTCAGAGTATATTACTGGTCCAAGGTTTCCCAGCAAGCTGCCAGGGTAGAGTGGGCATATGAATCAGGACCTCCCAGATCTGATTTGGACACCCTAACCACCAGCTCCTACTAAACACACTATATTTTAATGTATTCTTTTTTCCTAATGGCAAACTAGAATGTTTATAATGTATGTTACATATTCAAAAGTAAATTAGGTGGACAGGAACACCTCTGGGAAAGGCATGTTCTCAGTTTAACCGAGACTTACAAGCAACAGAGCAATGAACAGCCTCCATTTATTGCCTTATGACACTCTCACCATCATTCTCCCATTCTGACATGTTACTATTTTGTTGATTTCCTAAGCAAATGCTATCCAGACCAAACGTTCTTTCAGTTTGTTAATTTCACTATGAGTTGTTTTTTTTTCCTAAACTAAAACCTCAGTATTCAGGTTAAATGGCATGTTGGCACTTTGCGATAAATAAGTGGGTTTTGGGTTGCAATTTGGGCACTCGGTCTTTAAAAGGTTCACCATCACTGTCCTAGAGGCTTTTTTATATCAGCGTGTAAATTTATGCTTGTAAGTTTAGAGTTGCCCAGGGTTTACTACAACATGAATGTGTTTCATCTTGTATTCTTAAGCACTTTGAACTATTTTTTTCAACATGTTTAGGATCACACATTATACATAACCTAGGTATAATTCTAGTTGGGAACTCATATTCTGAAATAACTACAGAAGCTACTGTACTTCTTTCTGCTTTGGGATGGAGATGTTTTATCAACAGACATATAACAGGATATAACAGAGAACAATGTAAACAGTAATTTGATGTAAAGATTTTTTTAAATTGAGATTTACCTTGGAAGTTCTGGATCAATTTTTCATTTACTGTGATGTTATTCATTAACACAGCCTAAAAAAGAAAAAAAGTGACTGAGAATCAATGGCATACTTCTTGCCTATTTTGCAAGTAGAAGAACAAAACAATAAATTGGCCAAGACCCTGGCAGCAACCAAGCACAAGCAGCCTGAACTGGAATTTGCACATGTCCTAGTGGACATGTACAACCATGTGCAGATGGGAGGGGAAACTGGGTTAATTCTTGACTTGATAACTAAGTGCCAATATAATGAATCTCCTCTATAAGAAATTGCATAAAGACAGATGCAGCATACGCAGAAAAACACAACTGTTCACCAGTTGCTCCTCTTATGAATAAAGAGTCCTTCAGACTAGTTCATTCTCTTTCCTTTTTGCTCTCAATATGCATCAACATCTGCATCAGCCTTTCCCTTAATTCTGACTCTATCTGCTGAAAAGAGGTAGTCAAACCTGAATATTGTAACAGAGAATTTAGCTGGCATTCTCTCCTTTACGACTAAAATGGTACAACAGCCCCTGTTCATATAGAGGGGAAGCAGAGTCATTGATTACTGCTAGTGCTCAGCAGTCTCTCACTAGCTGTACAGAGAATATTTAAATTTTCATTTTTATAGCATGTTTTCAACCCAGAGCTGTGAAGGGGGAAAAATTGAAAATGCATGAATGACAGATGATTAAATCTTAGAAATTGAGGCCTCTGCAACCCCTTAGATTTTCTAGTATATAACTTCTAAAAGCTAACAAAGCATAGTTTGGCATAGTTTGAAAGCAAACTGAAGGCTATTCTGAGATTATGGGAGAAGATGTTGACCAGGCAGAAGGCTCTAACATAATCCATTTTGAGTAATTTCCACCACTGGGAAAATTTGGGCTGGGAGACTGACTGCCTATCTGTTACTCCCAAATACCATTAGCTCTATGCCACTGCATTTGTGGAGTTCCAGAAGACCTACCACATTATATTTTACCTTGTCCTCTTTATATAGAGCTCAGAACCAAATTCTTAACAGCACTTAAATGGGCTTAAACTATTCCTCTGACTCAGAAAGGCTGCGTCTTCTTTCAGACACCAATCCACTTATTTCCTACAGAGCTTAACTCAGGGGTGTTGAACTCATTTATTTGGAGGGCTGGATCTGACATAAATGAGACCTTGTTGGGCCGAGCCATGTGTGTAATAAAATGTAATGCCAGGTAGCAGAGATATAAACTTTATAAAGGACACACACAAACACAAAGATTTTTAAAAACTTAAATAAAATATGCTTAAAAAATTAGCACCTCTTGCTCTGAACTGTTGCATCAAAATCCGGAGACAATGTCTGTGCTGTAGCAATCCTGAGTATGCTTTTCAAGTGGTGTTTACGTGTGTGTTAGTTGCAAACCAACTTTTAATTTACTGACATTACAGAAATCTCATGGTCAATGCTTTGAGCCTAAGGCCCAGGGAAAACATTAAATGGCTGGGCATTGCAAGCTTTTGTACATAAGTTGCTTCATGTGCTAGTCAGCCAATGGAGGGGAAAAAAGAGGCTTTGCTCTGTAGCTCCTGCGTAATTGAGTAAGCCTGGCAAAACAAGCTGTGATGTAGAAGGAAACAGAGAGAGTTGAGATGTGAGATGACAGTGAGTTAATCTCAGGCCTGATAGGAGCCCTCCAGGAACCTGATCCAGCCCTTGGGCCACATGTTTGACACCCTTGGTTTAACTCTTTGCTCTAGCAGCTAAGAAAATGAAGGCTAGAGCTGTATCTAAAGAAGGTAATGTTTTTACTTGACTAATATCTTTTGGTCAGATTATTTTAATATGATGTTTGTAATCATGTCACATGTTATATGCCAGATGTAGTATGTAGTACCACATTGTAAGAACCTTTGGCCACAGACAATAAACTGCCTCTACTACTACTACTCACTTCTAAAAGCAACCAAGAAAGATACTGGATACAATAGCATCTAATATCAACAAAGCAGATGCAGCAAGAGATTGAACAATAGCAAACACTATTCAGGCCTTGGATTCAGCAGGAGCTCATAGCAGCGCAGCTCCTGAACCTTTCTGAGAGTTCGACCTCCTCCTTCCCACCTTGTCCATTGAATAGTAGGTGCAGCTGCATAACAATGAGCTCCACCACCTATGTTTCTACAAAACAACCCCTGACTGTATTCCAGTTCACAGGAGTGTATTGCTATGTTTTGGAGGCTGTTTTTTTAGGTTCCTGGGACAGCCTTCTTTCTAAAAGCCTCAATAAGCTGACTGAATGGAATAGAACAGAATTCCCCTAAATGGGCCAGTGGTACTATTTTATATAACAGTAATTGAAAGGAAAGGGGGGGAAATGAGAAAAAAATGAAGTTGCTCTCACAATTGCTCAGGATGATTATAAAACAAGTCATCTCATCTTCGCTGCCCCAAAGTAGCATGCTAGTAGATCAGCACAATAATGATGGATACCAGTAATCAGGGCTGGCACATGAAGTAGGCCAATTAGGCGGCTGCCTAGGGGCGACAGAGGTCTAGGGGCACCAAGAGGCACCCCCTCTCCCGCTGCATCTGGTGCCACTAACTTCCCGACCTTGCAGAGGCTTGTAAAGCCTCCACAAGGTTGGGAAGAAAGTGGGCACGCTCAGAGCCTCCGGCTTTGAGTGCGCTCGCTCCCCACCCCACCCTGACCTCACCAAAGAGGGGGCAGGGGGCAGATTTCAGCCTGGGGCACTGGAAACCCCAGCACTGGGCCTGCCAGTAATATTCTTAGCTATTAAAAAAAAGTATCTCTAAGATCCAAGTAAAATTCAAAAGAGGTAAACTCAGGGTTTTTGTAGAAAAAGCCAGCAGGAACTCATTTGCATATTAGGCCACACCCCTTGACACCAAGCTAGCCGGAACTGCGTTCCTGTGCATTTCTGCTAAAAAAAAGTCCTGGGTAAACTGTAACTGTATTACAGAAGAGGGCAACTATTACCCCCAAAAACAACCCCAACAAACTGTCCCCTGCTTAGGGTTGCTAGGATCCATTTGATTTTAGAGCCTGATAGACCAACTGTACAAAGAAAGCTATATCTACCAGGCCCTTAGGGAAAGGAGGAGTCGAGCACATTTAAAACTATTTTAAGTTTGTAACTGCAGGTGCAATCTGGTATTTCCTTGTGAACATTACATCAGTATGAAAACAATATACAGATACACTTCATTCAGATCCAAAGAAGAAATTCCTAGGTACAATTTTGGCCAATTTAGGCCTTAGCGCTGTGATGGAACAGGTCATATTTTTACTTGCAGATGCAAAATCAGAGGTCTCACATAAGGTTGCCCTTTTTGCCTTAGTGGCAAAGAAAATTCAGTCCAAACTAGCATCAGTACAGGTCGGTAGCTTATAAGAGTAATTCCTTTCTCTTACAAAACAAGTTTTAAAATGCAATTTCTATAGTATTTTAACTCAGTTTCACTATACTGCATTTTATTATATACAACTTTTTTTAGTGTTAACCTCTTGTAACAGCCACTTGTCCTAAGCAATAAAACAAAATAAAACAGGGAGAAAGACTGACTCATCATGAGCATACAGTTTAACTTACACTAAAACTAGAACATAATATCTAAGCTATTTCTTTTTAACTAGGTGTTGTTTAGTTGCACAGTTTAGTCCGGCTCTTTGCGACCCCAAGGACCAAGTCCCGCCAGGCCCTCCTGTCTTCTACCATCCTCCAAAGTCTGCTCAAATTCATGTTAGTTATATCAGGAATGCTGTCCAGCCATCTCATCTTTTACTGTCCCCTTCTTTTTATGTCTTCTGTCCTTCCCAGCATCAGGGTCTTCTCCAGTGAATGCTCCCTTCTCATTTGGTGGCCAACGTATTTGAGCTTCAGCTTTTGCATCTGACCTTCCAGGGAACAGTCAGGGTTGATTTCCCCTAGGACTGACTGATTTGATCTTCCTGCAGTCCAAAGGACTCTCAAGAGCCTTCTCCAGCACCATAACTCGAAAGCATCTATTCTTCTGCACTTGGCCTTCCTTATGGTCCAAGTCTCACAGCCATACATTTCTACTGAGAATACCATCGCTTTGACTATATGGACTTTTGTTGGCAGGGTGATGTCTCTACTTTTTATTATACTGCCTAGGTTTGCCATAACTGTCTTCCCAAGGAACAAATGTCTTTTAATTTCATGGCTACAGTCACCATTGTCAAGCCTGGGTAGTTGCAATAATAAAGTCCTTTGTTATGTTTCAAATGAACTTCTTTATTAAACTCCAAGGTGCATACAGAACATTGTCTTTCAGAAAACTGAGATATCAGAGGTTACAAGATGCTATATAGGGCAGGGGTGGCCAACAGTAGCTCACCAGATTTTTTTGGCCTACAACTCCAATCAGCCCCAGCCATTGGCCATGCTGCCTGGGGCTGATGGGAGTTGTAGGCAAAAAAAATCTGGAGAGCTACCGTTGGCCACCCCTGCTATAGGGCATCATAAAACGTTACAAAAAACACAGCATTCAAATCTGGGGTTCAAAGGGCACAGCAGTAAATTTCCTCTACCTAGCAATAGCATTCTATCACCAACCCGTGAAACTGATAAGGCCTGTGAAGTGCCTGGAATTGCAGGGGTGTTTGGGCATTAGATATAGCAAGACAGTTTCCGTTAGGTAAACATCCTTTGCCAGATGGCAGAAGGGATGTGGGAAAGGGGGGTGTAGGGAATGGAGGAAAACCAAGACTCGTGCTTGACAATACTCGCCCTCATGTTATTTGGGGAACTGTCTGATCAGGGTTGCAGCTTCTACATCAGTTTGGGCAACCCACTCGTCATGTGATTGCCGGAAATGTTTCCAGTAAATAAGAAAGTATAGCACCTGTCTTTTTATTTTATTTTATTTATTTTATTTTAGCATCTAAGATTTCTTCCACTTCGTGGTGATTCTGATTCCCCACAGGGATTGGGTCCGGCACTGTCGATCTAGGGTGCCAATGTGTTGCACCAGGATCTTTCCAGAATAAACTGGAATGGAAGACAAGGTGAACTTGTTTGAGTTTGCTTCCCCATTGATTTTCCACATCTTGCCGGAGCTTTTGTGACCAGGTGGTAAATGCGCCCCCCAAGTGAGAGGGGGAGATCAAAGAGTCAATCACCTCTTCCTTTTCGCTGTTATGTTGAGGTAGGCAGGACAATGCAGGAAATTTTTTGTTCCCAGAATGTGTTTGAGCTTGAAATCAAATTTGGCAAAAAACCCTGCCCACCGTATTTGTTTCTCCGTCAGTTTTCTATGGCCCGTGAGGGCTTCCAGATTTTTGTGATCGGTCCAAATCTTGAATGGGACTCAGGCAACCTCCAACCAAGATCTCCAAGTCTCTAATGCAAATTTTATGGAAAACACTTCCTTGTCCCACACTGACCAATTTCTTTGTTCAGGGGAAAATTTTCCTAGAGATGTAAGCACATGCTTGGAGGGCCCCCTCTTCATCTAGCTGCATCAAAATTCCTCCTACAGTGATGTCACTGGTGTCACATTGAACCACAAAGCCTTTTAACTCATTGGGGCGAATTAATATCAGTTTGCTAGTGAATAATCTCTTTAAGTGATTGAAGGCTTCTTGTGTTTATTTGCTGGTCCATACTAGCTTTGCCCCGGGACGTTTTGCCTCTGGCCCCTTCCCTTAGTCTTTAAGAGGTCAGTGAGGAGCAGCATGATATGCCCAAACCCCTGGATAAAATTTCTGTAGAAATTTGCGAATCCGATGAAGGATTGTAGTTGTTTGCGGGTTTTGGGAGGCTCCCAGTCTAGCACTGCCTGGATTTTCGCTGGGTCCATCGCTAAACCCTTCCCCGAGACTCGGTATCCCAGGTAGTCTAGTTCCGTTTTGTGGAACTCGCATTTCAATAGTTTAGCAAACCGTTTGTGTTCGTACAGAGTTTCCAGGACCTTCTGGACTAATATGATATGGGAGGGGAGGTCTTCTGAGTAGATTATGATGTCATCCAGGTACACCACCACTCTCTGGTACAAAAACTTTCTTAGCACCTCATTGATAAAGTTCATAAACACCCCCGGTGCCCCTTGTAATCCAAATGGCATCATCAGGTATTCAAATTGTCCCATGGGAGTATTGAATGCAGTCTTCCACTCATCCCCCTCTTTAATATGGACTCTAAAGTAGGCATCTCTTAAGTCTAGTTTAGTGAATATCTTCCCTTGTGAGACTGCGCTCAGGAAGCCTTTGATGAGGGGGATGGGGTATGTGTTTGAGGCGGAAACTGCATTAATTCCACGAAAACCTGTACAAAGCTGGAGCCCCCCGTCCTTTTTATTGTGGAAAAACACTGGTGCTGCATGGGGTGCTATGGCTGGGCGTATGAATCCCCACTCTAAGTTCTTGTCTAGGAATTTTCTGAGTTTGGCTTTCTCGGCCCATCCCATGAAGTAAATTTTTGCCTTGGGCAGGTTCTGGCCTGGGATCAGCTCTATGGCACAGTCAGTGTCCCTGTGCAGGGGGAGTTCATTGGCTTCCTCCTCACTGAACACTGCCTTTAGATCTCTGTATTCCCAGGGGATCGATCCCATTTACTCGATCATAAGGCACAGCTTTTCGTTGAGAGGCAGAGGTTCAGGTCCCAACATCTCTCACCACGTGTGGTTCTTACACATGGGGTCCTTAAAGTCAATGATTTGGTCACCCCATTTAATGTTTAGTTCATGCTTGGCCAGCCATCCCACCCCTAACACTATGCTGAAGGAGGATGAGGGGGCAATTACAAAAATTGTAATTTTGGTGTCCCAGTGACCTACTATTCCCATTGGTACTCCTTGCATTTGCTGGGTGCATGGCTCTCCTTTCATTATGGTCCCATCCATTTGCTTGAATTGGATGGGGTGATGCAGGGGGCTCGTCTGGAGGCCTAATGCCTCGACCAATTTAGGGGTAATAATGTCTCTAGTGCACCCAGAGTCTAGCAGGGCTCTTGTGCGAATGAACCTTTTGAGCCCAGGGTTCATTAAAGTTGGCAGTATGAAAAATAAAGTTCCTGTTATTCTCACCCATAGTGGCGCCGTTAGCTCCAGGACCTGTGGCTTGGCACCGCTCAGTGCAGGTCGTTCCCATTTCCCGCTGGCTCATCTCCCCAGGATTCCTCTCCCGACTCGGTGATGAGTATGGGGCTTTGGGTCACAACGTTTGGGTCTTCCTCTCTGGGGCTTTGGGTCATGACGTTTCCTTTCGCTGGTTCCCTGGAGTGCCCGTCTGGTTTCTTCGTCTTCGGAGCACTGGGTTTTGGAGTCAGGGGGGCCTTGAGGTCTCTCTGGCAAGTCACAGTGAGGTGATTTGGATCCCCGCACTGTAAGAATTTCCTGGGGCTGGGGGTTTGTGATCCCACTGCCCTTACAGCTGATTTCTTTCCTTTGGGTTTTGCCCCAGACTGAGACCCATGTCCCCCCTTTCTGTTGTTGCCTCTGGAGAGCCACTCTCTTCGTGTTGGTTTCCACCTCTCCGGCCATTGCACCCAACCCACTAGTGTTGTACATTGAGCCTGTTGGAGGGCTTGATCCAGAACGCTCACATCAGACCCCTCTGGAATTGCTCAATTTTCATCTGCTCATGCTACCCTCATACTTTCGCGGTGTTGGCCTGGAAGTCAGCCATGTACTCTCTCACTGACCGTGATCCTTGCTCCATGTTTTGGAGGGTGGTCGGCGCTCGGGTCTTTTGTAGGGGGTCCTCATACTGTATCACTATGGCCCGTAGGAACGGCATCACTGTGTCTAATTCAGGGCTGCGCGTCTCGTAGAGACTCACGTACCACCTCTTGGCCGCTCCTTTCAGTTTGGAGCCCAGGTAATCCACTCTGCAGAATTCGTCTGGGAAGGTGTGGCCCCAGTATGAAGCTGTTGGCTTGAATAGTAAAGTATTCGACCTCCTCTGGATCACCGTTGAAAGTGGCCAACTCTCACCCTCTCCCGTGATCCACCGGTGGGGCCGACTGCAGCGGCGGAGGTGGCAGCGGCTGCTGGCGTGGTAGCTGTGGTAGCTGCTGGGGCGCAGGTTGCCCCCATGGCGGCGCTGGAGGGTTTAGTGCCTGGTTAATCTGCAACCTCACCTCCCGGATCACGAAGCATGCATTTCATCCCAGAGGTTCTGTGCGATCTCCATCATCTGGAACCTGATGAGTTGGAAGAAGTCCCTGGGGTCAGGGTCTTGATCTTCTTCTTCCTCATCAGGGATCGGGTCTGTGCCTTGATCTTTTCTGCCATCATCCCCACTCGCTTCCGAGGTTTCCGGATTTTCCTCCTCGGACCTTACTCTCAGAGGTGGGAGTTCCAGGATCGCCTCTCTGCATTAGGGCCTCTCGTCCATCAGTGTAGTTGACTGGCGATAGCCCCAATCGTTTGGGGTGATGAACAAACGCTGTATGTGCAGCAGTGAACCTCTCTCGACTTGTCTCATGGCATCCAGGACATGCCACAGGGGAGACCTGGGGACTGCTTTGGAATTTGGATCCCCTCCTGCTCGAGTGCTTGGTTCTGCGGGGGCTTCTCTGTTATTCTCCAGGGAAGTCTTCTCAAAATGTCACGCCCAGGTAGTTGCAATAACAAAGTCCTTTGTTATGTTTCAAATGAACAAACATAACAAAGTCCTTTGTTATGTTTCAAATGAACAAACATAACAAAGTCCTTTGTTATGTTTCAAATGAACTTCTTTATTAAACTCCAAGGTGCATACAGAACATTGTCTTTGAGAAGACTAAGATATCAGAGGTTACAGGATGCTGTATAGGGTATCATAAAACGTTACAAAAACACAGCATTCAAATCTGGGGTTCAAAGGGCACAGCAGTAAATTTCCTCTACCTAGCAGTAGCATTCTATCACCAACCTGTGAAACTGATAAGTGCCTGGAATTGCAGGGGAGTTTGGGCATTAGACATAGCAAGACAGTTTCCGTTAGGTAAACATCCTTTGCCAGATGGCAGAAGGGACGTGGGAAAGGGGGGGTGTAGGGAATGGAGGAAAACTAAGACTCCTGCTTGACATTACTTCATCCATCTTAAAGGGAAAATAGCTGGGCTTGACAACCATCTGCAGTGATCTTGGATCCCTGCTCACTACTTCCATGCCTTCCCCTTCTATTTGCCAAGGAGTGATGGGGCCAGATGTCATGATCTTAGTTTTTTAAATGTTGAGTTTCAAGCCTACTTTTGCACTCTCCTCTTTCAACCTCAACAAGAGGTTCTTTAGGTCCTCTTCACTTTCTGCTATTAGAGCAGTGTCGTCTGCGTATCTGAGGTTGTTGATGTTTTTCCCAGCGATCTTAATTCTGGCTTGTGATTTATCCAGGCCAGCATTCCACATGATGTACTCTGCATATAAATTAAATAAGCAGGGTGATAATATACATCCTGGTTGAACTCCTTTTCCTATTCTAAACCAATCAGCTGTTCCTGTTCTGACAGTCGCTTCTTGACCCCTATACAGGTTCCTCGGGAGTTATGTGAAGTGGTCTGGTACTGCCATCTCTTTAAGGACTTGCCACAGTTTGTTGTGATCCACACAATCAAAGGCTTTAGTGTAGTCAATGAAGCAGAAATAGACAAGTTTTTCTGGTACTCCCGTGCTTTCTCCATAATCCAGCGAATGTTAGCAATCTGATCTCTAGTTCCTCTGCGTCTCCAAAACCCAGCTTGTACTTCTGGTAGTTCCTGATCCACATACTGCTGAAGCCTAGCTTGAAGGATCTTTAACATGACCTTGTTGGCGTGTGAACTGAGTGCAATAGTGCGATAGTTTGAACATTCCTTGGCCTTATCCTTCTTTGGGATTGGAATATAAACTGACCTTTTCCAATCCTGGGGCTACCGTTGTGTTTTCCAAATTTGCTGACGTAATGAGTGCATCACTTAAACAGCATCATCTTTTAGGACTTTGAATAGCTCAACTGGGATACAGTGCCACAGAGTGGTAAGCTACAGTACTGCGGTCCAAGTTCTGCTCACAATCTGAGTTTGATCCCGGTGGAAGTTGGATTCAGGTAGCCGGCTCAAAGTTGACTCAGTCTTCCATCTTTTCAAAAATTTTCCATTCTTGGTAAAATGAGCACCCAGCTTGCTGGGGGTAAAGTGCAAATGACTGGGGAAGGCAATGGCAAATCACCCCATAAAAAGTCTGCCATGAAAACGTTGTGAAAACAATGTCACCCCAAAACTGGAAACAACTGGTGCTTGCACAGGGGACTATCTTTACCAAGAAGTTCTCAAATATATTTCCATCACAAGAATTTTCAAATGTTTGTTTGGGTATTATTTTTTAAAACTAATCCTGATGAGCATTCCAACTAAACTGAATATTTAGAGAACTACACAGTATACAATTTTGGCAGCACTTAAACAAGTTTTAGGTAAACAACAACTCTTCATCACCAGCAAACATGATTGTTTTGTGTTTCTCGCCATAAAGATGAGTGGATCATGCTTCTATAGCATTTTCACAGTACACTATTGTCCTTCTTCCCTATATGTTCCTTGTCAAGAAGCTATATAAGTGTAACCCCTACGGGTTTTTTTGAGGCATCCTCTTTTTTGAGGCATCTAATGCATCAAGGCTGTCCTTCCACGGAAGACTCCTTCTCTAAAACTGGGATGGGGAGGGAGAGTGTGCCAGAAATAAACCTGCTGTTACACTTGCATGGAGCTGACCTTCAGTCAGGAAACACCCAGCAACAACACAACAAGGGATGTTAAACATCCAACAACTGTACAATTACGCCTAGAGCAAAACTAGAGAATAGAGCTCCCACCTTCTCATCCCTGTGTATTTTATTAGCATTCTCCATCTGGAAGTTATGAAGGCTCTGGATTTTGTCAATCTGCTCCCTCTGTTTCTGTAGCTCTCCTTGGAATTCATTCTTTTTTAGTTCAACAGCACCTCTTTCTGCTGCTGCCCTGCGGACTCTGCCTTCTAGTTCTATTATACGATTCTGTGAGGCAGCAGACACATAAAAAAGAAGAAAATATTATTATAAAGTATATTCTTCAGAAATATGTGCAATCAGAATTTATTTTCCTTTTTTATATTTGCAAAATGTAAACTAGACATACTATGACTGCCAGCCAGCAACTGGCATCAGTAGAAGACTGGGAAGAAGGGACGGGGAGTGGGAGGTGGTAATTTCCATTACTAGGGAAAACAGCAGTGATGACATGCTTTTCTTGGAACCCATAGTTTCTTGCAATTCCTAGAGAGGCATGGCATCACTTTAGTCTCTTAATGCTATTGCCCAATTGTGATTTTTTTAATGGAAAAATAAATCAAAATGTTAACATCTCATAAACATCAAAGAACATATCCAACACTCTACACATCTATAACCAATTATATAGATTTCCTGTAACATACAGTTAATAAAAAGTACCCATAAAGATTAATGTTGAATTAAGCACTTTCCTCTTTGTAAATAAGTAAGTTTTATGTTAACATAAATTTATTTGAATTTTCCTGTTCAATCATTGATATTTGAGTTTAAGACAATCCTGGCTGCTGAAATTGAATAAAAAAACTACCTGAAACCTCTCAGAAAATCTTGCTACATAGTTGAATGGAAAAAATGTCTGTCCTGAAAAGAATCTCAGATTCACAGTTCAGATCCAGTTTCTCACAATCCGCCCCCCCCCCCCCCCGCAAACTTGGTAGCATAATGACAATGCCACCACATATGGTAAAATCAGCCAGTGGAAAACTGCAGTATCAATAGTGCTCAGTGCAACTGCTATACATTATAGCTCATTTCTTTTGGAGTCATATAAAGCTGTTAGATCATTTTAAATGGATTTTCTTTAAGCAAAAGGGAGATGATGAAAGAAGATCCCTGAGAAAAGCACATCCATAAGCAAAGTATCAATACTATTATTCCATTTAGCTTTGTCTGAAAGTGATTAAAAAAAAAAGTTCACACTGGATACTAGAATGTTAGAAGGCAATGGGAACTGGGCATAGGAGATTTCTTGCCCCCAGCAGAAAAAAGGCAAACCTAGGGTTGCCAGCCCCCCCACCCAAGTCTGGGCAGAGGAACCCCACTTTTAAAGGCCCTTCCCACCCACAAATGCTCTAAAACACAGCACAATGACATCACCCAGAAGTGACGTCATCATGACATCACACAACAACATTCTAGTTTTTGGGCAAAACTTCATGGTAAATTTGGACAATGAACTCCCAGAAAAGGACCTTTAAGCCCCCTGCCAGATGGGTAGGACCTGGCAACCCTAGGGAAGCCTAAAATATACATGTACAAACACAGACAACCTGATCTGCCAGTCATCTATGATCCCTCCCCAATAATGGTTGAACCAATAAGACATCACAGAAAAGCAGAAAATCGTTGGGAGTAATGATAGCCAATGTACAGCAGATGCAGGGGAACAGGATAGTCATTTGAACTGGGAATGAACATCATACAGGTCTGAGGGTCAAAAAAAGAGGCAGAGGAACTGGGTAATAAATTTCACATTTTTAAAATTTAAAGTATTTAGTTCAAGCAATCAGCCTTTATTGGCATATAACAATTAAGATGAATAAATCCAATATCACCAAGATACAGAAGGAATAAAAATAAGAATGTATTACAGAACAATTAAATAATATCCTCAAGTATTTCTGAAGCTTCTACGGGTGCAGCTTTATGGCAAGTTGTAAGAACTTCGCCATTTTCTCAGTTGTATCAGAGGAAGAATCATTCAAAAGGCAATGAACCCGGCAGGAATCAGAGAAGCCAGTAATAATAGCTAAAATAGAGCTTAAATATTTAAAGCGAATATCTGCACAGAAAGATCAATAGCAGAAAACATGTGGGATTGTTTCAATGCAACTGGGTTACAAGGGCAATGTCTTGTTGAATATACTATCTTTTAAAATTTGCCATTTAAAATTGCAGATGGCATGGTGTTAAATCCAGTTAAAGAAAAAGCTCTGCGTTGCTGCAGAACTTGCAGAGAATACTGATATAGTGCCACATGACCTACTGCCAGTGAGATCTCCAAACTCAAAGGGGAGCAGGTTTTATCAGCCATACTATATAGATTTTAGAGTTCAATATCCAGAATTCTATGTTTGATAATTTGATATGCACCCGTTAACAGGATCACAGACAATGAGTCCAGAGTCCAGCAGTGATTTCCCCCTCCATACAAGTTAGCCAGCTTGACATTTCAGACATTTCAGAGCATTTGATGGATGAGGCTCAAAGAATCAGGGTTATAGTGCAGACGCAGCCAGACACAGTATTTAACAGTAATAAGCCACGCTCTTGTTTCAACAAAACTTAATTCAGCTTCTAGGCATAGGGCAACATATGGTTATACAATAAGGCATTTTTTGTAGAAATTTGGACTGAGCACATTCCAAAGAATGATTAAGTGCATTAATCCATATTGGTATGCTATACAGTGGGTTCATTTTGGCATTAAAAACTTCTAATGCAGCTGATACAAACTGGTTACCTCTATTTAAAAAAAAAAACCAAATTATAGCCATAGCACTAATGTTGGCCATATTTACTGCAAACTTGCATTGAATGGTCCACGACACATTCTATTGAAAATATAGGTCTAAGTATTTGAAATGTTGACCTGTTCTAGTCATCTATTATCCACTTAAATAATTTCCATGATTCTGAAAAGAAAATATTTTTTTTTATTTTTCACAGTTCAGTTGTAACTTATTGGTTGTAAATAACACAAGGCAACAATTCAGCAAGCGTTTCAAGCCCACTCTGGAGCACAATATTAATTCTGTGTCATCAGCATATAGTAACAGGAGCAAATGTATAAAACCAAGTTTAGGGGAAATATTTCATTAAAACGTCATCTTCTGGTGTACGAAAATTAGAGACATACTCAAAGGGAATATGACATTTGTATTTGTCAGTCAGACAACAGTGGAAGGATAAAGCTACAGTTTCCTGTACGGACAGGATATTACATTTAGCTACTGCAATTACAGTCTCTTTCTCAGGAACCTTCTTTCTCTTTCCCTATTCTTCTCTCCCTCTCATGGCCAACATCCAGATGTCTTTTTGAGCTCAAGAACCCTAAAGTGCTTTTTAAACTTGAAGCATTAATGGTGATTGTGAAACGAGGAAAAACAACTATGCCAGTTCAATCAATGTGGAAACAAAAAGAAAAGCAATACCTGCAAATCAATGCTGCGACAACTTGCAATCCAATAATTGAAGCCCAAAACAATAATGCAAGCCACTAATGCTGCTACTAGAAGAGGTGGAGACTTCATTGTCCGACGGCCGTTTCCCAGTCCAATCATCTCAAAGAAGCTTTAGATCTCTGTTGGGGGAAAAGATATAATTTTTTGTTTTATTGTAGCAATATCTGAGATTTAACTTGATTGGAGTTATCTCCCAAATCTTAATAAACCCTGTTCTCAAAATATAAATATGTCTTTAATGTAGCTGACTTTGCAACAGCAAATAGAAAATAGAACTAAACTATCATATATAAACAGAACAAATTTTCTTTAAAAGTTGTCTATATTTATCATTATTCTATGCAACTTCCCCTATGCAACTAATCCACACATATCAATGGATTATTTTCAAACTAACTCTGAGTTACCAGGTCTGACTCAGAAAATATCTGGGGATTTTGGGAATGGAGTCAGGAGACTTTAGGTGGAGCCAGAAGCAAGATTGTGACAAGCATGACTGAACTCCAACGGAAAATCTTGGCATCACATTAAAGGAACTATGCTCCTTTTAAATGTCTTCCCTTTGTTGGAAATAATGGAGCATGGGGGCACCTTCTTTTGGGGCTCATAAAATTAGACCCCCTGTCTAATCTTTTTGAAACTTGGGGGTGGGGGGGTTGAGGAGAGGCACCAGATGCTATGTTGAAAATCTGGTGCCTCTAACTCAAAAAACAGCCCACCCAGAGCCCCAGATAAAATCTCCATTATATTCTATGAGGACTAGTCTCCATAGGGGATAATGGAGTGCCCAGTGGACATTCAAACCCTCCCCCCACTTTCTGATAACTCTGAAGTGGGGGGAGGGCCTCCAAACTAGGGGATCCCCTGCCCCCAACCGGGGATTGTGAATTTGATAACAGAAAGAAATATCCTAGTAATCAAATACCATGGTGTATCTGCTTTCAGGATGCATATGTTCATCTTCTACTCTAATTTTTCAAAACATTCTTAGCCCACATTGCACTAATTTGCATATATGCTATATATCCATATCTACATTTTGTGTATTTGATTAAATATGGTCCATAAAAGCTCATGCCACCAGTTTGTTTTCCATGTGCTGGTTTATCATTTCAATGAAGAGTAATTAATGCTGAATTTAAATTCAGCTATATTAAAGAATTTAATATAATGCCCCACTGATTTTCCTGAGATAATGTTACACTTGTCAGAAAAAAGGTGGGACTCCAAATCCATGAATTAACTTACACTGTAGGTTCATGGAGCTATTAAACAGTACAATGATAAACATGTAATAGCTGGAGATAATTAGCACCCCCTGAGCTGCTTGGCCAGGAGAAGGCTCATTCTCCCAGGCTGAGAATGATGACTATCACTCTTCAGTATATGTTTGATGCAGTCTCTAAATGCAACTTTAGAATTATTTACTATGCATCTGATCCAGCAACGTGTGATCAGAAATGTAAATACTTGTGTAGTTCTTCTTGTACAAGCAAGCAGCCCAGTATACTGTAACACCTATCAGTCTCAATGATTACATGGACAACAGCATGTGTAAGTGAATATGCAAGTCAAGATAACAATAAACTGAACATAACAAGCCGCGGGTTTTTTTAGCAAGTTAATGCTTGTAGAAAGGTTCTAATGCACACAGAAATCTTTTATTAAATCTCAATATCAGACATGTTAAAGCCATCAATGCAATCTCTGGAGTGCTAAAGCACAGATAGGCCAAAAGAATGTGGAGGAACAGGGCTCTATGAGCCCACAGTGTTTTAAAAATTCATCAAGAAGCAACTCATGGGGCAGGGGGAATCCTCAGAAATAGAAAATCCATCAGTTCAGCAAATTCTCAGCCAAATTCACAACTAAGTGAGGGTTCCATAGGCAAAGATCTTTCCCCTCCTGGTACAAAGACACACAATACTATGCTAGAGAAAAGTCAAGGGATTCATAAAGTTGCATTTACTTATTATTTAGTCAAGTTTCCATCTTTAAAACATAAGCAGAAAGTTAATGAGTAACATATACAGCCTTCATAGCCATAACTGGTTCTCTAAGGAGCCTAAGAAAGAAAAAAGCATATTGAAATAGGTAAAACCTATCACATTACTATTTTAAAAATCTGTTTTTTAAATATATTTTCAGGCATGGACAGCTGTTTTAAAAGAGATGTCTTATTGTGCCTCCCCTCTTTTATCAGCAAATAAGATAATTTAACGCAAACCAATTAGGTGGATAGGTTTGAACAGCTACAGACAATGAGCTGGATCCAAGACTTCCTCATCAAAAAATAGCAGAAGAAGTGAAGTCTCCTCAATTAGCAGAAGTTAGAGTGTTCCATCTAAGCTGAGATAGTGTGAACTAGCTCACAGTTGTTTAGCCTCCAGTTCACACATTTTGTCTTAGCTCAGGAAAAATGGCCCCAGAGCAAACTAATTTATGCAGTAGCTCACAAAGCAGATTTTTTGCTTACAAGACTCCACAGCTTAGAGGGGCTGTAAGATACAACCCATTAATAACATAATTTGTACACAGCCAGTATTCCTGGCATCCTCGCCCTCTTTCAATGAATTACACACTCATCTAGCTTGTCTCCAGCTTCTGCTTTCCCTTCAAAAGGCTCAAGATGCCCACTCAACTCCCATAATTATTGCCCAGGAACTCAAGCTCTTATTATGACTCCCAAGCAGATTTACTGCTACTTCTTTTCTCCAAACTTAGCAGACATTTCCCATTACTAGAGAAAACACTTCCCTGTTTTACTTAGGAACTGGATTCCATTTGTAACTCAATACTCAAACTAACGTTCCCTTTGCCTGTCACGTTTAGGTTGTTTCGACACACAAACATAAAGAATCCAACATCCATCTATGTGCAACACAGAGCCAAACAAAAACCATTATCCTACCTTTGTATAATTCATTAATTTGAAATTCCAGTGGCCTAGCAATGCTAGCTTATTGCAGAAAAACAACAAAAAAGAGTTCTTAGTGACTAACGAATTTATTGTAGTATAAGATTCAGGACTTTTAAGACTTTCCCCCCCAAATACCATCAAAATGATTTTTGAACAAACAAGAAGTCCCCATTTTTCAATCAAAAAATGCACCCTAAAATACACTATATTCTAGGTTTACATATCTTGTCATATTATCAAAAAACAAAAGTAACAATATGCTTGAAATCTAATTAGAGTGATTTTAAAACATTTTCACCTGCTATACATTCTATGAAGTTCCTGTCACACCTCTGGAATGCAAGATCTATTTATGTACAGAGGAAAGAGGAACTGAAGGTTAAGTGGCTTGGGACTGCTGACAAATACTGAACATATAAATCAGAAACATTAAATTACT
Source organism: Heteronotia binoei (assembly GCF_032191835.1). Classification (NCBI taxonomy): domain Eukaryota; kingdom Metazoa; phylum Chordata; class Lepidosauria; order Squamata; family Gekkonidae; genus Heteronotia; species Heteronotia binoei. The sequence goes on from NC_083226.1 coordinate 76,286,398, forward strand.
GGGACAATGTTTTATTGGTATAGAAATATATTAAACAGAAGTTCCTGAATATGTAAACCTTAGATGACAATTAACACTTCTAACTACCTGAAAATGTATTGATTTGACATTGTCTAATTTCCAGAAGGAAAGCTTAGGAAAAAGCTGTGGATTGCAGACTACAAAATAAGAACTGTGATGCATTTTGGGAAATGAGTTCCTCTGCCAACTAGACTAACCAATGTGATCAAGTACTTTATTTGCTACTATAAACACACACTGTAGTGATAAAGGAAAGACTACACTGGCATCTTGTACTGTTAAGAGCCAAACACCTTCACCACTCACAAAAGAAACACTGGAAACCCCAAAGAGAATAATACAGAAACTGATCAAGTTAAATTAGTTCACCTGAACTTACACAAGGACACATTATATAAATTTTCAGCAGGAAAAAAGCATAAGATTTAAGAGCTTTTTTAAAATGTTCATTTCCAATTAACCGAGTTATATTTTCCTGTTTATAGTGCTGTTGTAAAACCAGTAAAGACACTGGAGGAGTTTTTGTTTGTTAGTTTGTTTTCTTTTGTTAACATTAGATATCTAGAAATCACTAGATATCACAGAGAAGTCAGTTCAAACAAGTAATTCAAATGTACTACACAGATATTTGATGGAATGCACATTTTAACTACTAGTCCATAAAACATTTGCTTTACCCATACAGTAGTACACAGGCATATTAACCTGAATAGAAGTCACAAACTCTGGAAAGCTGAATAACCAGATTATTAATAAAGCAATTCCTTATAATTACAGACAAGAAAGAAAGGTTTCCGTTTCATATCAATGCCCTCCCTTCTATTAAAACTTATTGCTCAGAGTTACGGATTTAGCACAACAATTAAAATTTATTTCAGTGAACTACATAAACCACTGGCTTGCTGGGAAACCGGGCTACCGATATTAACAAATGTCAAATGTAACATGCATTTTTCAGTCACTATGCATAAGGCCATACCGCATGATACATCTCAGGGTTGATTTCCCCATGTCTTTTACTTGAAAGTCTAGTGTGCCAATACCAACACTGGCACATTTCACAGCAACCATTACCGAGCAAGTTCAGTTTTCCGAACACTATGATACATTATGAAGGGCAAATTCCAACCTCAGGCAACTTTTTAATTATCTTCTGGGGCTGACAGGTCAAACTTTCCTTAAAGATCATCAATCCAGAAGCCAGATTAAAAACCATAACTCAACTGGGTGAGCCACTGTCTATATTAGATGCGTTGCTGATTTTAACCTTGGAAAAGACCAACCGACACTTCCCCTCCTTGCCAGCCCATTTAATCACTTCAGCATAAATCAGGTCAGAGGCAGCAAAAAGAAAGCGGGAAATGAGCCACTAGGCGTGACATTAACAGAAAGCCCCGTGGTACACGACAGCTTCCAGCTCTCACTCTGCTCCCTGCTGATTCTGAGCGAAGGGAATCCCCTTTTCCCCGCGTTTCCTCCACAGACGTTCTCCCTTCTTCCCCCTGGAGGGAACAGCAATCCCTCCATAGCCCAAGAGGGAAAGAGAGGAGGGGCTGCTGGGAGGGATGCCAATGGGGGGAGGCTTCATAAGACAAGCTGATGACTGGCCAGAAAGGCTGCGCGGCAGAAGGAGGGAGAGTCCAAAGAGAAGGAGCAAAGCACTCACCTTCGCTGCCCCCCGCGGCCCCTGTCCCTCGGCCGCAAGGCCAGCGCTTCTTCACGAAGAGAGGTCAGCAGGCAGCCACGCAGAGAAAGGTGGCCGCCCGCCTTCAGCAGCAGGGAGAGTTTGGCAGAGAAGAAAGGAGCTGCGGTTCCTGGAAAGCCGGACGCGAGGAAAAGGAAGAAGGAGCTGCCGCTTGAAGTGCCGCCGGTGCCGCAGGAGGCACTGCGGGCAGAGCAGGAAGTGCAGGCAAGAGGCGGAGAAAGCCCCGGCAGGAGCCGCCAAGGGGCTGCCAGGCAGGCTGGACGAGTTCCCCCTCTCGCCTCACTGAGGCGGCCGAGCACCTTGGGGAGGGTCCGGGGCCGCCTGTCACTCAGCGGCCAGCTCTGTTCGTAGCGTGCCAACGAGCATCAAGGCTTCCCCCAGCACGCCGCACCTGCTCCTCCTCTCTTATCTCGGAGACGCTGAGAGCGCGCGCTGGCCAGAGCTCCGCGAAGAAAGGGCCGCCAGCCACACTCTTGGGAGGCGGGCGGGTAGAAGAGGCTAAGTGCGCCCCCTTCACGTGGTGGGGGTACCTTGTCTACCCTTTCGAGGGCGATGCGCAGAATCCAAGCGCGACAAAACCAAAAAGCAAGGCTTGCAGCTTCTTTTAAAACCTCGCGTTTACGGAGGCGGGAGTTTTTGCGGGTTTAATTCACGGAAGTATTTTGTACCTCGCGAAACTTATGATTCCAGAAATCTGTTAATCCTTGAGGTGTCGAAGGGAGCCTTTTTGTGTGTGGGCAGAATGTACAACTTCACATATGCAACAATGCCCTCTGAATTGTTCGTGGCTAAGCAGAAGAGATCAGGGATAGATCAAACCATCAATCTGTGACAGCAGCTATGAAAAGAAAAAAATGCATGCAGAGGAGTCTAAAATAAAATGTTTAGTTATATCATATATTTCTGTGGTGTAACTGCACTGGGAATAGGATGAACAGTTCTGATCACTGCTTCTCAAAAAAGAAGTCACAAGGTCTGAAAAGGGCCTCACAATGATGCAATGATGAACACTGAACCTATGAGAAAATATGGTGTTTGGTTGGGACTTTTTGTTTATCAAAAGTGGTAATGGAGAGCGGGTATGCTGATAGACAGTTACAGAATTACTAAGGTGATGAGATAGTGGGGGGGGGGGGGGACTTCCCCCAGAGAAGACTCCTAACACAAGGAGAGTCGCCCAATACAAATTAATGAGTAATGGATCAGAATGGAGAAAGTACTTCTGTATACAACGAATTATTAACACAAATCTTTGTTGCCAAGTTTGTGGTGATGGGATGCTTTAAAATAATATTGGACAGAGCCATGGAAAACAAGTCTGCTTATAATGGCTAAATGCAAACACCAGAGTATGCCTCCAAATAATGGTTGCTCCAGGAACAAACTGCAAGGGAGTGATGCAGTTGCCTTCATGCACCATTTATATTCTTCCTCTGGGTTTTTTCCACACTACATATTTTCCCCAGGATTGATGCTGTTGGGAAACAGTATCCTGCCCGCCCACCCCCCACCCCCAGTTCCTCACAGCATCTTGGTATGCTTTTTCCTGGCTTTTCCATTATCTTTCCCAGACATTTCTCTAATCATTAGTCTGCTCCAACAAGACTTTGTATCCATGCTTTGAAAAGTCTTTGATTACTCATGGGCAATGAAATGTCATGTGATGCAGAAAACCATATGCTGAGTTGTGCTATGCATTGCAGTGGAAATGTGGAGATGATTGCATCCATGCAATAAGGTTAACATGAAGATAGTCCTTAGTCCCACCAAAATTTGTGGAAATTTACTTCTGCGTGACCATGCCTATTGCTCAAAACAGTGGAAGAAGGAAGAAACAAAGTGCTAAGTAACAGAGGGAAACCAAAAGCAACAGCAGGAAAGGGACAATATGGAGTTCTGTGAGATTTGAGCTCACTGATAGGAAGTAAAGAAATCAGACAGGACAAGAATGCTACCAGAGTGTGGATAGAGTGGTAATACAGACAGCAGTGAAGACAGGATGGAGCAGAATGATCACTATCTTATCTAGAGCAGGGATGAATAACTAGTTGCTTGCAGGTCAGATAAGGCCACTTGAAATCATGTTATCTGGCCCCTGGCAGCCTCTTCTGCTCATCCAACCACTATCTGAAAGTTATAAATGCCCTAAGAATATAAAACAGGGCTGGCTAAACTGTGGCTCTTTCACACATATTGTGTGGCTTTTGGCCAGCTTTGTCTCTTTAAAAGACTTCTCCAAGCCAAACCAGCTGGTGGCTTAGAAAGTTAAAGTTGCTTTCTTCCCACCTCACCCTCCTCATCTATTTGCCTTCCTTCTGTCTTGTGGCTCTCAAACACCTGATGTTCATGTCTTGCAGCTCTCAAACATCTGACATTTATTCTGTGTGGCTCTTACGTTAAGCAAGTTTGGCCACCCCTGATATAGAAGTTGACCTTCCCTGGTCAAAATCATCAAAATACTTGCCACTTATTAAGTGATTTAAATGGGAATTAAATGTAAAATCCACTGGCGATATATGTGGACGGCAGATGTTCATTTACATAAATCTACTCTCTGGAAGTTATGCATACATTAACATTCATAGATATAAGTACCAAAACCAAGGCAGACTGTCTCATTTTACCCTTTTTAGACTTGACAGCGCTTTATTTTATTTTTATTTATTTATTTTGTAGGGTTATATTTCGCCTTTTCCCGTAACCAGGCTCAAGGCAGATCACAACATAGAATAATAACAATAAAAACCTACAGAACAAAGTTAAAACACCACATTAAAATTAAACAGTAAAAACAATAAAAGGCACCACTAGCAAAAAGGGCACAGCATATCAAGTAGACAGCAATGTTCCCTGTAAGCTGCAGAGTCTTGTGAGCAAAAATTCTACTTTGTGAGCTACTGGCTTGAAAGTTGTGAGCTGCCACACAAATGAATGTGCTCTGGGGCCATCCTTCCTAACCTAAGACAAAAATGTTTGAGCTGGAGGTTAAAAATCTGTCTGCTAGCTCACGCTAACTCAGCTTAGAGGGAACACTGGTAACCAGTTATAGGCCCACATTTAAATGATGGCAATAGCAATAAGATAAGATAGTGCTGTGGTAAGGTACAGTGTCACCACAAGGGCGCAATGTCCCCACAAGGGAGGCCAAATGATGAATAATAGGATGGCCGCTGCCTCAACCTTTCAAAGCATGTTGTTTCCCAAGTAAAAGTATGATGCAGTATTCACATAGTGCTGATGGATTTTTTTTTAATTTTCAAACAATTTTATTAAGATATAAAAATAGCTCACAGTCCATGTAAAACTGAGAAATTTACAGTTAGAGTAATCAGAAATAACATCGTAAGCTTAGTAAACAAAGTATATAACAGTATCACCATATAAAAGCAAAACAATAACTAAAGATATTAATATTTAAAATTATTACAAAACAATAAAATAAAATTGGGAAAAGGAATAAAATATTATACTTGTGATTAGCTGTTGCGAAATTTAGCAGAAGAAAATCCTTATACATTTTGTTTTTAGTATAGGAATTAACATAAAACGGATCGCTATCAAGTTTTTCCAAAATGGGAAGCCAGATTGCCAGGTACTTGGAGTAGGCTTGGTATGGGTCATTATGATCTATGGCCGCCTGAATTTTATCCATTACAATGTGTTCCCAGACTTTAAGAAGCCAAGTATCAAGTGTCAAATTGTTTGAGTTTTTCCAGGACTGCGCAATCGTAGTTTTTGCAGCTGTCAGAAGTTTAACGACCAAGGATTTCTTAGGGGATGACAGTCGAGTTCCGGACCAATGATTAAGAAGTATCATTGTTGGGTTGTCAGGGATCAAAACCCCTGTCAGGGAAGAAAGATGGGCACAAATTGAAGTCCAGAATGGTCTGATTTTAGGGCAGTCCCACCAGCAGTGAATGTAGGAGGCTTTGAGCCCACAGTTCCTCCAGCAGTCGGAAGAGCCTAACTGAGTCATGTGGGAAAATTGATTAGGAGTAAGGTACCAACGTGCTATTAGTTTGTAGTTTTGTTGAGATATATTTATTATGTTAGATTGTAAGGTATCGCTTGCCCATATGGAGTCCCATTGGTCAGGGGAAAGTATAGTACTACAATCCTTATGCCATTGAGTGGTGTAGGAGGGTAAGGATGCTTCCAGTTTGGACAATAGAATTAGATATAGCCATGAAATAAGACTTTTAGGCGTCCTTCCTTCTCGGAGATGGAGAACCAGGTGTTCATAATCAGTCGAAGGGCGAGAAAATGAAGAAATCACTTTGGGATCCTGAAGTAAGTGCCTGATTTGGAAATATTCGAACCAAGGTGCCGACTTAGTCAATTCTTGGTCTAACTTAATTTTAGGTAAAAGTTGTTTAGAAGATTAAAGAAAAAAACTTTTGAAGACTCCCTCCAGACTTTAAAGGAAGAGGATATTTGAGCAGGGGGAAAATATTTTTGGCCTATATAGGAAGAAATAATGGAAAGTCCTGGGGCCAGAAAATGACGCTCCAAATCCCATACCGATAGGAGCGCCCTGAGGAATGGGTTTATGAAGTGCCATGGTGGGCGTTCATATTTCTTAAGCCATAATAGCTCGTAATATTTAAGAGGGGTGAAGTGGGCTTCCTCTAAGGGCGTCCATGGCGGTGGGGGATGTTGGTACAGTATTTTGGTCATTTGGGATAGAATTGCAGCTTTGTAATACTTTGTAATGTCAGGGACGGCTAGGCCTCCCTTTAGTCTTAATCGACATAAAGTTGATACTTTAATTCTGGCTTTTTTGTAATTCCAGATAAAAGAGGTCAGTACTTGTTGCCAGGATTTTAACATGGACTGAGGAATCTCAATAGGGAGGGGCCAAAATAAGTATAAAAATTTGGGAAAAATAAAGGATTTGATTGTGTGGATTCTTTCCATCCAGGATAGTTGTAAATTATCCCATTGTTTTAATGTGGTAGTGATTTTGGATACTGTAGCCTTGTAGTTAGTTTTTAATAAGCCAGCTATATTTAAGGGGATTTTTAGCCCTAAGTAAGACCAGGATTCTGAGACCCAATGGAAAGGGTAGTTTGCAACTATGTCCTTTTTAGAAGTAGCGGAAATTTTAATCGGGTAGAGAATTGATTTCGAATGGTTAACAGTAAGGCCTGAGAGTTTACCATAATCAGACAAAAGTGAGGAGATGGCTTTTATAGACTGTAATGGGTTTGTGATTTATAAAACAATATGATCAGCAAATAAACTTATTTTGAAGGTGGAATTTTGAACTGAGACTCCAGGAATCTCTGGGGAGAGTCGTATCAGATTTGCAAAGGGCTCTATAACAATGGCAAATAGCAATGGTGATAGGGGGCACCCTTGGCGAGTCCCTCTTTCCAGAATAAGCGGAGGGGACTGTTGGCCATTAATTTGTATGAACGCAGATGGGCGGGAGTACAGAGATTCTATGACCGTCCTAAACCTTGGACCGAAACCCATGTGGTATAAGACTTTTTTAAGGAAGAGAGGCTCTACACTATCAAAAGCTTTCTCTATATCTAGAGCAAGGATACAGGAGTCATATGGCTGAAATGTGCAATATTGTATTAAATTAACTGTTTGTCTAGTGTTATCCGTGATGTCACGATTCGGAATGAATCCTGATTGGTTGGTATGAATGTAAAGCCCTATGATTTTATTCAATCTAGCAGTCAAAATAGAAGTAAATAATTTATAATTGTTATTTAATAAAGAAATGGGACGATAAGATTTGGCATTTAGTGGGTCTTTGTCTTTTTTGGGAATCAGAACTATCTTCACCTGGGACCAAGAAGGGGGCATACGGTCGGAATCCAGAACAAGATTACAAACAGTGGTAAGGTGGGGTACCAGGGAAAGGTTAAATTTCTTGAAAAATTCTGAGGGTAGTCCATCCCTACCTGGGGTTTTATTAATTTTAGAGGCCTTAATAGCGTCAGCAACTTCAGAGGGGAAATCGGAGAATCTAAAAAGGATTGGTGTTCGTGTGACAATTGAGTGAGGACCTTCTGGTTTTGAAAAAAGTGATCTATTAGGTGGGAAGGAGGATTAGACGAAGTGTATAACTGCTGAAAAAACTGATGGAAGGTGTCCAGGATTTTTTTATTTGATGAATGTATTTTACCTGTGTTGTATCTGACACAATTAATCTGTCTTTCACCTAGCTCTTTCCTAAGTTTCCACAAAAGCAGCTTCAATGAACGAGGGTGATTATACCAGTATCTTTGTTTCACAAATAATAAGTTTTTTCTAATATTAGATGTTTCTAATAAATCTAATTTCTGTCTTTCAAGAACTAGTTTTTGGTAAACTTTGTTTGAGCAAGTTTGCTTGTGTTTTTGTTCCAAAAGTTTAATGTTGTCTAATATAAGCTGTTTAAGTTCTAATTTTCTTTTTTTATAGGCCGAATGCAGGGAGATACATTTGCCTCACAAAACTGCTTTCATTGCGTCCCATACAATTTCCTTGGAAACCCCACACTCAGAATTATTTTCGAAATAAAAATTAATCTCTTGCTCAATTTGTGTACAAAATTCTTGGTTCAGGAGGAGTGACCTATTTAGTGTCCAATTAAATGTGGGTCTGTCCTGAGAAACAGTATGCAGTGTACACTCCAACCAAGCATGGTCAGAGAGTGTCCTGAGGCCAATATTAGTGTGAGTAACTTGATTCAGTAGGGAAGGGGAAATAAGAAAATAGTCGATCCTCGTAAAGGTGTTGTGTACTGCCGAGAAATAGGTGTAGTCCTTATCCCCAGGGTTGTGTATTCTCCAAATGTCACATAGATTAAAATTTTGAAGAACAGATTGCATAGGTGCTAGGGAAGAGGTCGAGGGAGAATGCGGCTTAAATGATCTGTCCCATTTGGGATCTATTATTTGGTTAAAGTCCCCCCATATAATGACTGCCCCTTCTTGGAAAAGGGCAAGTTTAGTTAGCGTGTCTTTTATAAAGGCAATTTGTGAGGAATTGGGAGCATATAGAGAAACCAAAGTAAAAGGAGAATCATTGAGCATACCTTTTATAAAAATATACCTTCCCTGGGGATCAACTTCTTGAGCCGACAGAACCGAATATTTTTTGAAAGTAAGATGGCGACTCCAAGTGATTTGGATGAACTGGGAGCTACGACTGTGTGTGAAACCACTTGGAACGAAGTATGGTAATGCTTGCCATCTTGATATGGGTTTCTTGTAGGAAAAGAAGATCAGGTTGCAGTTTAGTCAGAGCAGAAGAGAGCCTTTTAGCTTTGATAACATTATTAAGGCCTCTGCAATTAAGAGAAATTAACTTTAAATCAGACATACTTTAAATACATTGAGGTATAAAAATACTGTTAAACTCCATGTGAAGCCTGTAAACCCCAAACTGGGACTCTTTATAGCAAAAATGAGAAAAAAGAAAAAAACAAGTGGCAATGACAGCATTTTCTACCCTCACATCACAGAATGAACAAGTTAGGAACATTGGGGTGGGAATACCAGAGTTAGTAACCTGAGTATGCAAATCCAAGTTAACAGCTACTACCATATTTGTCAGGCCAAAATTAAAAAAACACAAACCACTTTTCAGGATAGAAATAAAAGATTCCAAAAACCAAAACACCACTGAAAAGAACCACTGATTTCGTGGGATATAGCCAGAGCATACCAAAACAGACCAATACTGGTTAAAGAATGCATTTTGAAAAAGGCTGTCCATAGGCAACAGTAAGAGGTAACTTTCCCCCCTGAAAAAACAAATCAATATTAACAACATAAATCTTACTAAACTGTTCATTGTTTCCAAATAGGGAACAATACAACTTTACTCAATATTTAAGAAATATACAATACAATATGAGGGGAGCAAGAAGAAGGAACATCCCGACTGTCCCTTTGTAGATGTAACAAAATATAAGAAAAGAAAAACCCGCTCCCTTAAACTGGCACAGTATGGCATGGGTGTTGTAAATACAACAGTTCTGTAACAGGAGATAGAAATAGCAGGAAGTGAAGTGAACATCTATAGTGGACTTAACGTCTTCTTGGCTTGAAGGAGAACGGTAAGTTGGTTGGGCAAAATGAGGTAGCCGCGCTTGAGTCAGGAGATGAAGGAGAGTCAATGTTCAGATGCTTAAGAAGGTCGCAGCCGGAGGTGAAATCAAAAGCTGTCAGTCGAAGGCCCTGGTGAACAACCAGGATTTGGGTGGGAGAAGCCCAGCGGAAGCGAATTTTATGTTCAGTTAGTAGATTTAGAATTGGCTTCATTTCCTTTCTGTGCTGCAAGGTTTCCGGTGAGAGATTGGCCAGGACCAGGATCTTTTTCCCTTGTAGAGTAGGCCCTCTTCGGAACGGGCTCTCTGTAGGATCAGGGTTCTGGTCCTGGAGTCTAGAATCATGGCTAATATGTCCCTTGAGAAGTCTTTTGACTTAGGTTGCAGTGCCCCCAGACGATAGGCAGAATCAATGAGGGGAGCGACGCCATCTTGAAGGTGGAGGGCGGAAACAAGCCATGATGCAATAGATTTTTACCTCCTGGTTCTCTTCAGCCTGTTCTGGCAGGCCTCTGAATTTCAGGTTTGCGGCCCTTAATTTGTTATCTAAGCAGAGCACCTTCTCATGGAGCCATGAATCAGAACTTTGCAGGGCTTGTACAGCGTCATGAGCCACTGTAGCCATTTCAAGCGCCAAATCTGCAGTTTGGGTGACTGCTGTTAGTGTTTCGTTTATTTTTTTCAGTTCTGATTGTATGGGGGCAATAGCTTTACAAATTTTATCCCCTATTGTATCTTCCAAACATGAGATCACTGCTTGGAAGGTTTGGGTAGTCAGTAAAAAGCCCTCTTCCGAAGCGGGGCCGGGGGAAGGGCTGGACGCCATTTCAGAGTGGAGTGAGGGCTCGGGGCTCGTTGGGAGGAAATTGAGTACCTCTGATGGATTATTAACAATACACTAGCCATTATCTTAATATCAGCATAGTCTTCTAAAAAGATATTTTCTGGAGTCTGATCATCAAAGCTGAGGTTTTGAACAGATGGAAATCTGTTTAGGAAATGATGGACTGTGGCTGTAATACTATGTATTCTTACCCCTGAGTCAACCCCATTGAATTCAGTGGGATTAACTGCTAAATTAAATCCACAAGATCATTCCATTACTAAATAATTCAAACTTTGAATATAGTAGGACTGATCTCATCTACTCCAAGCAAATAATGCAGGTGAAACCTTTAGCCTCCCTCTGTCTTCAGTAGCTACAGGATCATATGTTGCTCAGTTGCTCATTAGATTTGGCAACATTTTACATACACCCCTAAGCACAATGAGTCTGACCCATTATAACAAGCACCTAGAATTCAGTGATGAAGAACTGCTTTTTTAAAAATGTGAAAGAAAGATACACAAAATGGTACATGTATTTAGGAGCTGAGTTTTATTATTCACCATTGATCGGTGCCACAAAAATATATTCTAGTTTCCTGTATTATTTACTCATATTCCATACTGCAATTGTAATATATGTAGCAAATTTCTCCAGGGTTGTATTATTGCACTTTGTACAGTGTGTAAATATGATATTGTTGGAACAGAAGCACTGTCTTCAGGGGAGATGTGAGGACTAATGAAAAATAAACATACCTTTATAGCTCAGTAAATTACATGAAAAATGAGAGTACCAGTCTTGAGCAGGATCTCCTGCTGCTAGGGTTGCTGGCCTCCAGGTGGGGCCTAGAGATCTCCTGCTTTTACAACTGATCTCCAGCTGGCAGAGATCAGCTCCCCTGGAGAAAATGGCTGCTTTGAAGGGTGGACTCCATGGCATTGTACCCTGCTGAGGCCCTTCACCTCTCAAATCCCACCCTCCCAGATCCACCCCCAAAGTCTCCAGGTATTTTCCAGCACAGACCTGGCAACCCTGCCTGCTGCTGTGTGTTCCATGAGTCTTATAATTAAGCCACAAAATGCAACTGCTAAAGTGAAAAACAGTTATGTTACAAATCCTTCTAATTTTATGTTTTAAAATTCTGTATATAAGTTATATAGTGGTAGACAATGCTCTTTTCTATTATTATTATTATTATTATTATGTTTTGAAAAATACCAACTAGTTGTTTAATAAGGAAGTTATGAGAAACCTGACCATTACTTTAAGGACTCACTATCTGACAATCTAAGACAAAACTAAGCAGAAGAAATGCTTATTGAGTGGGCTTAATAAACGTAACTTTTCCTCTGGAATTTGTGTGGAGCTGCAGCCATTACAGAGAACTTATCCTTATGTATGACAGAAATGTAGAGCGTTATTAAATTGATATAACTGCAAACATTTGCAGGATTTGAGCCTTGAACTCAGCAGAGCTACCCTATTGTTTGGTGTAGTGATTAAGTTTGATGTAGTGGTTAAGTGTGCGGACTTTTATCTGGGAGAACCAGGTTTGATTCCCCACTCCTCCATCTGCACCTGTCCGGCTGGAATGGCCTTGGGTTAGCCATAGCTATCGCAGGAGTTGTCCTTGAAAGGGCAGCTGCTGTGAGAGCCCTCTCAGCCCCACGCATCTCACAAGGTGTCTGTTGTAGGGGGAGAAGATATAGGAGATTGTAAACCACTCTAAGTCTCTGATTCAGAGAGAAGGGTGGAGTATAAATCTGCAGTCTTCTTCTTGTTAATAGTATAGGTCAACATATATAAATAACTTCGGATTCAGTTTTCAGTTTTGACCATAAACCATCGTAATCTCAGTCCTGCACTGGTATTTTAAACAACAGAGACTACTGAAATTAACATTTGCCAAGGAATGCTTGGGTTCTCAGTGCTTAATTTGTCAACTAGAACACATCTGATAATTGCTCTGAAAATTTTGCATCAACAGGATACACAGATAAGGGAGTTGTTTTCAGATATTTTCAGATATAATTTCCTGATACTAGTATAGTGATATGGCATTTTATTATTTGTTCAACTGCATGCTGGGTGAAGCCTTGGCACACAGCGATCTACCAAGTTTCTGATGCCAGTGAGAACAGTTTGAGTATTATTAATGACATTACAGAACACTTCACCTAGACAGGGTAGGAAATCCAGAGGATGTCAGTTAAAGTTTAAATGGTTTTTATTGGAGTGACCTTCAGATCCAGTGTAAATTACCATCAAGACAACCAGATACTTCCTTATCTTGAATGTGGGGTTATAAAATCTTTCTTATAACACCTAATATCTGGTTTTTAAATTGTCTATATATGTTTTCTATTCTTTTATAATTGTAATTTAATTTTTTTTATCATGACTGTTAGCCGCCAAGAGTTAGGGTTGCCAATCCCCAGGTGTGGGCAGGGGATCCCCCAGTTTGGAGGCCCTCCCCCCGCTTCAGGGTCATCAGAAAGTGGGGGGAGGGGAGGGAAATGTCTGCTGGGAACTCTATTATTCCCTATGGAGATTTATTCCCATAGAAAATCATGGAGAATTTGGACACCAAATGAGTCTGCTGTTTGGACACCATATGTGTCCAAACAGCAGACACACCCCAATGCTCTACTGACTCTGTGCTTCACACAGCAGTGAAGGTATAAGAGTGGCTCTTAAATGAGATTTTGTGACCTGCATCAGGAATTCATTCTGACTGAACAATACAAGACCATTGTCCAGCTAATGGCACTCTTTGCTTCTTCCTTATTTCTAATACCCAACATGCAGTAATCACAATAGGTCACCTCCTCAGCACCTACATTGCTCTGGAGGGATTTTTTTAAAAAAAATGCAAAATGCATCTGCTGTGTTAGGCCAGGAGATTTGAAGAGATAACTTTTTGATACCTTCCAATTACATGATCCTGTTGCTTTTTAGTTAAGTAAAATCAGGCATTTCCCATTTGAGAAATATATACCTTTACCAATAGCAGCATGAATTCACCTATTTGTCTCCATCTCCTAAGAGAACATAAGAGAAACCATGCTGGATCAGGCCAGTGGCCCATCTGGTCCAACACTCTGTCACACAGTGGCAAAAAACCAAGTCCTTACCAACGCATGGGGTGATGTCGCATCATGATTTTTTTTGGCAGACTTTTTATGGGGTGGTTTGCCAGTGCCTTCCCCAGTCATCTACACTTTAACCCACTTTAAGCTGGGTACTCATTTTACCAACCTAGGAAGACTGAGTCAGCTTTGAGCCAGCTACTTGAACACAGCTTCCACCAGGACCAAACTCAGGTCATGAACACAGCTTGGTCTGCAGTACTGCAGCTTACCACTCTGCACCACAGGGTTCCCAGAGGACCATCTAGCCTCTGCTTAACCTCCAAAGGAGGAGAGCTCACCACCTCTAAAGGAAGCCTCTTCCACTAAGGAACTGCTTTAACTGTCAGGAAGTTCTTCCTAATGTTTAGTTGAAAACTCTTTTGATTTAATTTCAATCTGTTGGTTCTGGTCCAGCCTTCTGGGGCCACAGAAAACTCAGCACCATCTTCTATATGACAGCCCTTCAAGTACTTGAAGATGGTGATCATATCACCTCTAAGTCATCTCTTCTCCAGGCTAACCATGCCTAGCTCCTTCAGCCTTTCTTCATAGGACTTAGTCTCCAGACCTTGTTGCCTACCAGGTATCATTGTCCTCCTCTGGCATTTGCACAGGGGACTACGTTTACCTTTAAGATGGCAATCTGACTCTGTAAACTTAAGCAGATCATAAGAAGGAGGTCAGGAAGGGTTGCATAAGTGCTTAGTTCTCATGGTCCTTTCTTATATCCAGGAAAATGCTGATTGCCACTTTAGGGTCAAGAAGCAATTTTCTCTGGACTAGTTTGGCCAGGGATCCTGGAGATCCCCCCCCCCCATATTCTGGGCATGGGGCAGGGGTACCTGGGTGTGAGGGTTTCCTACGTTGTGCAGGGAGTTGGACTGGATAATGCTTGAGGTCCCTTCCAATTCTATGATTCTGCCCTTCACCTGCAGGAACAATGCAGACAACAGGCTCATGAATCATGAAGAGGAAGTGCAATGGCAGAGAAATGCCAGAGCTATTCTTCATGTTCCTACTACTAAACCTGATAATTGCTTTGTTGGAAGTAATTGCTTAGGCTATCCTACTTGGAAATAAATCCCATGTTATTCAATGAATCCTAAGGAGAGAGTCCTTAGGATTGCAGCCACAGTGACTTATAAAGTTAAAACACAAACACCACAATAATGTAGTAAAATATGCCCCCATCATATAGTTATAACTCCCTAACAGCAAAACAGTAACATATCTAAGCCCATAGGTCACACAAGAGAACTAAAAACTCCTCTAAATAAGCCACTGGGTGGCAGCATCCATATATTATCAACATACTATGTAGCACCAACCTGATGCTTATGGATGGTGTCATCTAGTGTTTTTATACTGTATTACAGTATAACATAGATTCAGGTGAGGTAGCTGTGTCGGTCTGAAGCAGAACAAAGTTTGAGTCCAGTGGCATCTTTAAGACTAATAAAGTTTTATTCACAGTATAAGCTTTCATGTGCATCATATACATTGAAACAATTTTAACATGTTACTCTAATCTTAGCTGTATTTTTTGCTGTTACTTAGGCATCTTGATTCTTATTAGCTCCTTCTGGTGACTAACCCCCCCATCTATATATAACATTTGAGGAAATCTGCTTCATTGAATCTGAAGGAGTGCACATACTAAGTCTCACAGTTCTCGCTTGCACCCAGAATTGAACTTTGACTTATAGGTGCCCCTGGATTCAAACCTCATTCCCACATCTGTCTGTTAACTCTTGTAGTTGTATTCCAATTTACTGCCATCCAATCTTAGCTAAAATCACCCAGCACTTATGCATCTTGATTCTAAGTTGGCCTTCCTGACAGCAACCCCGCTTCACCTCTAATCAATAAGGCTTAAGGGAACTGTTTCAATGTATCTGAGGAAGTGTGCTTGGACAGGAAAGCTTATACAGTATACTGTGAATAAAAACTTTGTAGGTCCTTAAAGGTGCCACTGGGTTCTAACTTGGTTCTCACATGTGTTAACTCCTTTGTTACTTGTATGCCAATTTACTGCTATTTACACATTTTACCTAATCTGTTATTCCAGGTTTAGCTGTATTTATTCCTGTTACTTTACTACCATTCACGGATCTTTCTTGCATCCAGTCTCAGTTATAATCACCCAGCACTTATGCATCTTGAATCTAAGAAGCCCTTCCTGACAGCACCCCCCAACCCAAGAAGTAAGACTTGAGGGAACTGTTACAATGTATCTGAGGAAGTGGGAAGTGTGCTTGCACACAGAAGCTTATACCATGAATAAAACTTTGTTGGTCTTAAAGGCGCGAAAGGGCGTCCGCCAAAAAGTTTTTCGTCCCGGGGATGTGCCTCAGCACAAAATTGAATTTAGAAAAAAATCCCACCCACCTGATCTGCTTTTCACTGAGTTTACGCCGACCGGTGAGCGCTTCCAAATTCTTGTGGTCGGTCCAAATTTCAAATGGTACCTTAGCACCTTCTAGCCATGTCCTCCAGGTCTTTAGAGCATAAGTCACAGCAAAAGCTTCTTTATCCCATACTGACCAATTTCTCTGCTCTTGGGAGAACTTTTTAGAGATATAGGCACAGGGCTTTAGCCTCCCCTCCTCATCTTTTTGCATGGGGATGGTTCTGACGGCAATATCGGAGGCGTCACATTGCACAATGAAGGGCTTCAGCTCATTAGGGTGGTTGAAAACTGGTTCACTAGTGAACAATCGTTTGAGCTTATTGAACGCCTCTTGGCACTTCTGTGTCCAAGTTAGTTTCACCCCCGAAAATCAGTACAAAGTCTGAGCGAGCCGTCCTTTTTCCTAAAAAGGATTGGGGCTGTAAGGGGGGCTGTGGCGGGTCAGATGAAACCTCGTTTCAAGTTCTTATCTAGGAATTTCCGCAGTTCCATCTTTTCCGCCCACCCCATTGAGTGTCACGAGCTGGGGCCAGGCCAGGCAAAGTCCAGGGGCAGTCCAAAGTCTGTAGCTGGTGAGCAAAGAGGGTCCAAAGCGCCAAAACCAAATCACAGTCCAGGTATCGCAGGTCAGAGGTTCAGAAGCCAAAGTCAGGGGGTCCAGAAGTCAAAGTCAGAAGCCGAAGTGGATGCTAGAATGTCAGGTAAGTGACTAGTTGCTTCCACAAAGCCTTCTCCCAAAGCCCACAGCTATATAGCCCTTTGCTGTCTGTTGCCCATTTGGACTAATTGCTGACTCAGAGGGTGGCCAGGATCCTGCTGAGACTCAAGCATCCTCACTCCTAGAGAAGCCAGGATCCTTTTAGAACTCAGGGCTCAGGGAGCGTCTTGCTTGTGAGCGTGCCGCCCTCCTCCGATCCCTGAGGTCCTGACGAAGGCGGTCACGTACACGAGCCACCCGAGAGGGCGAGGCAGGGGGGCTTGGATCTTCTCCAGTAGGAGGCAGGGGCACTGGTGCCAGTGGCAGGGGCACAGTTTCTTCTGCAGGCTCAGCTTCTTCTGCAGGGTCCCCAGCACCCATGACATCGAGTACAGTTTGGCCTTAGGTAGGGTCTGCCCCGGGATCAGCTCAATGGCGCAGTCCGTGTCCCTATGAGGCAGTAGCTCATCGGCCCCCTGTTCGCTGAACACCCCCCTCAGGTCTCTATAAGCTTTGGGGATCACCTGGACCTCCTCCATTGTCAAGCAGACCTTCTCATTTCGTGGCGGTAGACTGGGATCCCATTCCTTAGTCCAGTGATGGGCTTTACATCTCGGGTCATTGAATTCTATTGACGGGTTCCCCCACCAAATGTCTGGCTCATGCTTGGCCAACCAACCTACTCCCAAAACCACATCGTAGGAGGAGGAAGGGGCAATTACAAAGGCCTCCTGGTCCCAGTGGTCTTTGATGCCCACGGCACTAACTGAGTCTCTAACACACAGGGCTCCCCCCTCATCACTGACCCATTCATCTGTTCAAACTGGATGGGGTGCGGCAAAGCCATCATGGGAAGCCCCAATGTGTCCACCAGTTTATGGGTGATTATGTCTCTGGTGCAGCCCGAGTCAATCAGGGCTTTGCATTGCACGAACCTCTTGAGTTTGCTGTTTAGCAAAATTACTGGCACAAAATATAGCGACCCTGTTACTCTCACCCTGAGCGGTGCCAGTTCATTGGCGACTTGCTGGCTGGCACCATTTAGAGCAGGTCGTCCTCGTTTCCTGACAGCTCGTTGGCCTAGGACATCTCACTCAGCTCATTGGTGACGATGGTGTCATTGTCCACCATTGAGCTCGCAGCCGCGCTGTGCTTCCTTTGGGCGGCTGGCCTACTTCTTTGGAGTCGGAGTGCTTGTCTTAGAGGCGCTTGATGGAGGTCAAGGGGGGTTCGAACAGCTGCTGGCCAGGTGATTTGGATCCCCACACCTGAAGCATTTGTGGGTCTCCGTGGCCTTCCTGCTGGCTCCCCCCCTGAGGTTTCTTCGTCTCCGCCTTCCCTCCGGGTTTCAGGTCGCGACTCGACTTACTGCTCTGATGTTGGCATTGCATGGCCACTCTTTTCATGTTCATCTCCACCTCTCCCGCCAGCTGGATCCATCCCACCAGGGTGGTTGGTCTGGCCTGCTGCAGGGCTCGATCCAAGATGCTCGTGTTCAGCCCGCGGGTGAAGTGCTCGATCTTCATCAATTCACTCCACCCCCTCACCTTGGCCGTGTTGGTACGGAACTCAGCCGCGTACTCCCGAATTGTCTTGGAGCCCTGTTGCAGGCCATGGTCCGAGGTCTTGCAATTTTGCCACTCTAACAAATTAGCTGGCCACTTTGGGTATGTGAAGACACAATTAATAGAAAGTTTTGGTGACCTTCCATAAAAAAGGATGTGTCTGAGTTCGTTGCTTCCTGCCCAATCTTCTTAATGGCAAAAAGAAGGGGGGAAGCCCCCCGGGCTGTTAAAACCTTTAGAGACAGCTACTCGTCCTTGGTCTCTGATGTCAATGGATTTCATAGTCAAACTACCAGTCTCACAAGGCAAAACCGTAATTCTGGTAGTAGTGGACACCTTCTCCAAACAAGCACATTTCATTCCCTGTGCGCAGCTGCCAACAGCTAAGGAACTAGCCTACCTGTTTTTCCATCACATTGTGAAACTACACTCGTTTCCTGATAAGATCATTAGTGACAGGGGGCCACAGTTCGTTGCCAACTGCTGGCAGAAGTTTTGCAAGGTATCAGGCATAGAACAAGGGTTAAGCTCAGCCTACCACCCCCCAGACAGACGGACAGACGGAATGCGTGAACGCGCTGTTAGAACAATATTTACGGTGCTATGTGAATCACCAACAGTCTAACTGGGTGGATCTCTTGCCGTTTGCTGAGTATGGTTGCAATAACAATGTGCACAACTCAACCAAGGCTTCCCCGTTTCAGATTGTGAATGGGTATGAGGGAAAGCCTGTTCCGTTGCTGCTAGCGGAGAGCGAACCTGTGACCCCTCCTCATTCGAGCAATGGTGGGAAAATTAGGGAACAGCTGGAGGTGGATTCAGGAGAATTTGGAAGCTGCTAAGGAGGCGTACAAAAACAGTATGACAAATCCCACGTACCCGCTTGGGATTTTAAAGTGGGGGATTCAGTATTTGTGTCAACAAAAAATCTCCCACTGAATCAACCCTCCAAGAAGCTGGCGTATAGATTCTTGGGTCCTTTCAAGATCAAGAGGGTGATTAACAAAGTGACCGTGGAATTGCAGTTGCCCAAAATGTTTAGTAAAATACACCCTGTCTTTCATTGCAGTCTTTTGCGAAGAGACCCGGGTGGTTCTCCTTGGCACCCTCGACCACCAGCTCCACAACCTATCCAGATTGGGAATCAGAGTCATCATGAAGTACAAGATGAAACGTGGGATTTTGTATTATTTGTTTAAGTGGAAATATTTCCCAGCCAGTGAAAATGAATGGGTAGCAGGAAAAGATGTTTTAGCCCCTGATTTAGTAAACAAGTTTCATAGAACATTTCTTCAGAAGCCCCGAGGTTGATTTTAGGGGGGCCAGTATGTCAAGCATGGTGAAATTCCATTGATAATTTTAGGGTCCTGCCTAACCTGGTCTGTGAAGTATCATGGAGGATCCAACTTTGCTAGCTTGTTATTCTTTCCCTTCCCCCATCTTGCTTTATGGCTTATAATTAGAAGTAGTGAGAACTGAAACCAAGTAATCAGCACCTTCCCATACATTCCTGTAAGGGATTACGAGCCATCTGGGGAAAGCAAGTACGCAGTCCTGATAACACTATGGGAACGTAGACATTTAGGATAGTTTATGTGTGAATGCTACCCCGCAATCCCATCCCTTGGAATCCCTTTGAAGTAGGCCTTAAAAGTATTGTATCAATGTATTGTCAGCATTACTCTCAAGAACCTGTTACCAAAGTATTGGTCTATCAATAAACGTAGTCTTTGTATCAACTTCGACTCGTCATTGAACCCGCATGCTTGACACCCACTAGACTAAAACTTTGTTCTAGTATTTCATAGAATTATTTTGGCTCCAAGTTCAGTCCCATTAGAATGACTATTCCTGGGCCGAAAGAGATCAAGCTTCAGAGCACCCGAGCACGGGCCTTTTCAATAGCGGCCCCCGCCCTATGGAATCAGCTTCCTGAGGAGCTGCGGGCCCTGCGGAACCTTGATCAGTTCCGCAGGGCCTGTAAGACTGCCCTCTTTAAACAAGCATACATCGACTGCTGAAAGTTGTTAATTAAGGATCCGCCAACATGGTCCTGTCCAAGGACCTATGTCAACATGGAATTAATCACACCAGCAGAAATTAGCGTCAGAATGTCACCACTGCTGCCAGATTAAATTAAATTATGAACTTTTAAGTATATTAACGGGTTATGATGTTAATTTTAAGTTTTATTGTTAAATTTAAAGTTTTTACATTTATCATTGTATATGTTTAAGATGTTGTTAGCCACCCTGAGCCTGCCTAGGCGGGGAGGGCGGGATACAAATAAAATTTTACCCTACCTTACCTTACCTTTCCCTTCATCAAAAAAAAAGCTTTGACTCTCACAATCTTATATCCTGAAAATCTTGTTGGCCTCCATGGTACTTTTGGACTCAAAACTAGCTTTTCTACTGCAGACCAACATGGCTGCCTTCTGAAACTATCCTGGGAAACTGAGGCAGTTAGGCTTCTGGTATTGCTGAATCTATTTGAAAAAGAGGATGAGCAATCTAAAAGTTCTCCTTTTTATTATAAAGGTTTGGGAAAATCAAAATATTTTTGTTAGTCATATCTGCTTTTTGCTTGCACTGAGTCTTTTTTTATTTAAACAATTTCTCTGCTGCCTTTCTACCCCAAAAAAGGGTCCCCAAGGCAGCAAACATCAAGGCATTAAAACTGCATTTAAAATGCATATGCAAAATATTTAACAATAGTTATAACATACAAGCACAACACAACCAGGGAGGAGGGTCTATAATAATATTCTGGAGACACACCAAATGAAGCAGAAAAGTCTTGTTGGTAGAAGGCAATGACAGATAAACCTCCCTTGGGAGTTCCAAAGTTTCAGCATCATGACCCAGGAGGTCCTCTGTTGAGCTGCCACCCATTTAGCTTCAGATGGTAAATGTCACTGAAAGGATGGCCTCCAAAAACGAATGGAATGGATAGGTTTACATGGAAGAAGTAAATCTGTAAGGGTATGCTGGCCCCAAGCCATATAGGGCCAACAGACTGGAACTCCAATATGGCCAGGATGCTTTTTTCCACCTTCGGATTTGTGAGGTGATTTTCCTCCCTCCCTGTTTTGGATTTATTCTTAAGTGTTAACGGGAACCATTAATGCAAATATGCCTTTTTAGATTGTTGAAGATATAGCCTTTTTAAACTTTGACCTAAGATCAGAATTATTGTACAATCAACGGTGTGTGTGTATATATTTATTAAAATATATATAACCTGCATTTGCTTGGGCATGAATTGGAAAGAAGCTAAAGGCAAAACTATGAACAAACATACAACTACTGTTTACTGATTTTTATATTTTTGTTACATATTTTGTGATATATAGTATATTACTAAGCCAGAAAAAAGCAGGATATAAATACTTTGAATAAATAAATAGTATGAGGCAAACTGCAGGACAAGAGAGGAAGATACTATATGATCCTGCCTATAATAGATGTAATAGCACCATTGTGATTTTAATCGCTTTGTTTTAATATTGTCTATTAATGTTGCTTTTGTTTATCTTTTGTTAGCTGCCTTGAGTCTTTGTAGAATGGGTGGGATATAAATAACATAATAAAATTAAAACATATAGTCCATATTTCAGTCAATTAGTTGCCAAAATGTAAACTTGTACTGAGACGCTTTGTACTTGTACTGTATTGTGGTGCACTGAGAGGATTAGCATTTTGCAGATATATTTGAGGTTCTTGAGAATACCATTCTCTGAGTCGTGAATGTGTCTGCTCAGTCATGATTTGCTCACTGCCCTCCACAGCTCTCTGAGCATGGACCAAGAGGGTACAAAACAGTCCTGGCTACAACTTGACTGAATTTCGAGATTTTTTTTTTTAGTGGTGTACCTCTCCTCTGAGGTAGCTCCTTGGTTCTGTTTTGCTTCCTGCCCTGAACAGGAAGACATTCTTCTTGTTCTGAATCAGGTCTGGTTTTCCCTTTAAAACATTACTTCATTTTTTGCTGTGTATGTTCTTTCCTGGAAGGTTGGGAGAGAGTTCCTATTGGACTCTTTTAAAAAAAGTTTTCCTTGGTTTGTTTTGCACCATTTTTTAAAAGTTTGTGTTGTTTTGATGGGTTCTACATTTGAAAGCTTTTGGCCAGCAGTTGCTCTTGTGCATTTGGCTGTTGACTCCTGGAGAAAGTGTTTAATATTTTGTCTCTACAAGAAGCAACAGAGACAAGTAAAACAGAGAGAACTAAAATGGGTGGGGAATACAGCCAGAGGGAATACTTTCAAATCATCTGTTGCAGCACCTCCTTTACATCAAGGGAAGCACAGAAATCTGTTTTTCCTGTGAACTCCTACAGGATTGCCATCCTTCAGGAGCAGCCTGGAACTACAGCTGATTTCCAGAAATGAGTTCCTCTAGAGGAAATGGAAGATTCACAGGGGAGACTCTATGGAATCACATACCAGCTGAGTCCCATTCCCTCTGCAAGCTTCATCCCAAAATCTCCAGGAATTTCCCAAGCTAGAGGTGGCAACCCTACCTTGCCCCCACACTGTTCATGGTAGAGATGTCATGGACTTTTCAAGGTGTACTTTGGGCATTTGGCCACTATGTTACAAGAAGCTGATCATATAAAATGGCTGTCTGAAACAATGTCATTTTAATATTAAGAACCCACTTGTTCATGGTATGATAATCCAGATGACAACTACAAATAAACCAGAATTCAATAATTCTCATTTATTCTCATTCCAGAATTCAATAATTCTCATTTATTCTCATTCCAGAAACTCTGGAAATGTGTTTTTCACATTTCACCAAAAGACAATATTATTTATTGCAGCATAATTCTACAACACAGTATTGCACACACAATGTTATGATCTTCCTTAACTATTAATAAAAGTTTACTTCAGACTGTGCGCTTGGTGCTTAAATATGACAATTTTTTGTATTTTCATAGATGGTAGTGCACTATCATTCAAGATGTCTCTATACGAAAAGACTACATATCCCACAAAGTTTAAAAGATTAAATGCATCAATACCACTTTTACACAGAACATGTTACATTCACAATTCATTTTTCATCCACCCTAATAAGGCTCAAACACCAGAGATGTTCTCAAAATGCAATTTTAAAAGGCTTCTAAAATTCAGAGGGTGCAAGACTGTAGTAGTTGCAATTCCTATTTATCAATGTATTAATATACCTTTATGTATTTTGAACAACAGATCTTCTCTTGGTAACTGGAAATTCAGTATGCTATGCAAGAAGTGAAGCCTTCTTCCAGTGACATGTATATTGCAATATACCTGGCCTGTGGCAACTGATATTACTGTAGCCAGCAATCTTACACAGCAATATATGTATTACTGGGAGGAGACTACAGTTGTCTCTCATAGCATAGATGGTATGAATGTCTGCCTATAAAGATAACTAACAGTACAATAAGAACACAGAAGGCCAATATGGCGATATCTCTAGTTGAGAAAGTGGCTTGGTTTTATATTAACAAGATGAGAAGTAAAACCATCATTTTGAATATAGAAAAGTATAACTTAGTTGTAAGAGGGTGCAAGCAGGCCGCTGAAGAACTATTTCACTCATGATAGGTACCATAAATAATCCTGTTGCAATAGAAATCAAGATCACCCTTTAAGTTATTCCTGCAGTACACAGATGAATTTGCAAATAAAGGCCCTTGTTCTTATTTAGCTTGGCCCTTTAACAGATTTATAATTAAAACTGTGCAGTGCCAGTTAACATTGCATAGCCCAGAAATCAGACTCCTTTGCTGCATGACTAATAAAAAGAGACTTGAAAACATGAACTGAAAATAGAATTTGTAGTCAGAAGTAGGCTCCAAAAACGTTAGTATGAGGAAGAAATAATGCAAACAATGGAAAATATGGTAAAACACCACAAGCAGATTCTGCATTGTCTGTTGCAAAATCATAGTGGTCAGAAAGGCTACCTTACTCCTTAAAACACTGATGCCTTCCCTAATGGTAACAGAAAGGCCATCTCCATCTCATAAGGGTTGGAGGAGGAGAGGGGGGACAGATATCTAGGAGTAAATTATATTTAACACTCTCAAACCTTAGCTGTGTGCTCCTCTCATCATTGAGATGATTTCTGAAGAGTTTTATGCAATACTACAAAAGAAAAACTCTTTAAAATGTCCATCACAGGTAAGGTTTAGTGTTGCTTCAAAGCGCAACAGGTAATTCTTAGGATCTATGATACATACACATAATTCATTCAAATCCAAAATAATATGACTTCACATGTCTTTTAGAGTCCATGTTGTGAATAACCAATAACATGCTGAACAAGACACCTGAAAAGTAGCTGTACAATTTTCTGCCAATCAAATTAGAAATGTTCTCAGGTTTTGCAACAAATCTTTGTCTTTCCAACCTGAATGTGTGAGGGCTGCTGAAATTTAACACACAGATTACATTTTCAAAATGCAGTGCTTTTATTCTCTTGGAAAGGCAGCCATATTTCACAAAGCCTAAAGATATGAAAAATGTCCCAAGAGATTAGTTTGGAAACCAGTTTGGTGGTGTTAAAATCATGGGATTAGTCCTGAGATTTCAAATGTTGAAACTTTCTCCACAACCACAAGTTCCTTTGATGTTTGGATTGTTGAAAACAAATTCACTAGACAGCTTGTCTTCTATATAGTCCATTTCAGTTCCTAGCAAGGTTAGCTGTGCTTTCTTTTCAATAAACACTCTAACACCTTGACAAAGAAAAGAGGAAAAAAAATCTGATGAGAGTTGCAGAGACTGTGCTTACTCTAAGCAGCCCTAAAGTTTTTTTCTCCTGCAGCTCCACAGTGTGCATTGTCATAATCCAAATTGCTATCCTCTATTAGCATTCTTTCAATCCCTGTAAAAACCCTTAATAAACAATTCTAAAGGATTTTTCCCAGCGCCCAGGATTATGAACACAGACATGCACTTATGTTTACCTCAAAAATAGGGAACTTACTCACACGAAAGCAATTCATGGAGCTTACTAGTTACAGAAGTCAAATGTGAGTAAGCATCCTAATTCTAAACAAGAGTACTGACACTATACTATGCTCACTTCAGATACTTCTTTAGTGACTCATGAAAGCTCATCTGCCTCAAATTTTGTTACTCTTAAGTTGCTACCTGACTCTTTTCTGCTGCTACAGACTAACACAGCTACCCATCTTGATCTATAATTAAAGTCAGATTAACTAATAAACAATATTTTAAAGAACTGCAGCAGGATTTATCATCACCTTTAGCTGTCATAACATACTTACCATCCTGCACTACTTCTTCATCTGAATCCCCCTTTGTTTTGGTATATTCTAGGGTGTAAGAGAGTCCATTACAACCTCTTGTACGGACACCAACTTTAATTCCTACCTGAAATAAGTTTTAATTAGGAAACACATTAATATGAAACAATATTCAGCAGTGTGCATTTTCCAAGAAGTAATAGAAATTTCATTTTCAAAACACTCTTTTAGTGCAAATCTGTTATGACTCCTACTACTTTTACAGTCTTCAGCAGAGCTGCATCACTGAAATCAGTGAACTTAGAAAGGTATCACTGGTTTAAGACTGCACTATACTCAGTAAACCTGCAAATTTATAAAGACTAAGATCTCCTGAAACGTTATGCCTCCACAGTAACTTCTACAGTAACTTCCAGGTGTCTCAATTCAGAGAAATTTAACTATGTGTAAATCCCACTGAAATTAATTATACAATTTAGAAACAGCAAAAATCCCACTGATTTAAATAGCACTTAAGAATGATTAATTTTTGCCAGAATCTGAAATAAGAGAATGAACTAAAGCTAGATAAGCATAAACTAACAAAGACTGAGAAAATTTTACATCAAATACCTATATTGGGGTACCCAGCCTTTTTGATCAGGCAGGCAACTTTGGAATTCTGACACAGTTGGTGGGCACAGCCACAAAATGGCTGTTTTAGGAGATGTAGCCAGCCACAAAACTGCTACTGCATCTTACCTTTAGTCACATAGTGAAGATACTTGTGCTGTGGTGGCAGATACTGCCAAAATTATGTTTTTAATCTGCATAGCCAATCAAATCTCCAATGGGCAATAAAAAGCCTTGCTGGGGAAAAGCCCCACCTGGTCCTGCCTACTTTCTACAAACATTTTGGAATTGCCAAGAAAGGTGATGGTGGGCGACATAGTGCCCACATGCACCATGTTGTGGACCCAAACATATGCTATTTATATTGGCTCTTCTAATAACCATATGTATATATATATTTAAAAATATTAATCCTAAACTTGCTAAGAATTAAAATTATCCTAGTTACTTCAGTTAAAACATACATTTTCAAAGCTTATTGGACTTCAGCAATATCTTGAAAACCAAAAGCTGATACATGACCCAGTGAATGTGACTGCTACAAAAAAGTTTTAGAGCTTGTATCTTTCAACATACAGCTCACACTCCAAAGTCTCAGCAACACTTCTGTTTTCATAAACTGTTGAATGGGCAAATTGGAGAGGGGGGACTTTTAAAACAGTATGTCACTCTCTATTTTAAGTTGTATTAAATGACCACATCCCTTTCTCACAGAGGCAGTTGCTATCATTACACCATCAGCAGCTTGTTGTGAGTTATTGTAAATGTATGAGCAATGTCACAAAAATCTTTCCCTTCTACTTACATGGTCAGGTTTGTCTTTAAGCAGCTGTTTTATCTTATTTACAGCAGAGGGAGTCTGAAAAGAGATTTTCATTAATGGTTTTGAGTTACATGAGTACACATGCCTGGAAGCAACTGACAAGCCAAATCCCATTTTATCTTCATCTACACTGCCAGCATGCCTATACCAAACCCAGCTGACCTTTCAATTTTACAGTTCATGCAGTTCTCTTGGAAAAACACAGCAAAAGAGGCCACTCCAAACTACAAATTAAACAGGAATGCTCCTTTTCCAGAAAGTCTACATTTTAGTTTCCCTCTTAGTAAGGTTGCCAGAACACAACACAAAGATGCTTTAAATACACAGCTAAACAGGGAGATACAACAGTTCTTGCTTCTTCCATCACTTTTTTCCTTTAGCACTTTTGTCATTGGCCTCTACACACCCAAAGTACAACTTGCCCAAGAGAATAATTAGCTATTTATAGTTGAAATACAATCACCTTATAAAAATCACACAGGTATATAAAGTGGATATGTATACACCTGCTGCATAAATACAAGCCACAAAGAGTTTAAAAACATTTTAAGAGCAGAATTGCCATGTATTCTCCCTTCAAATAAGCTTCTACACACTCAATTATTTAAACTGTAAGAAAAACAACTAGTACTATCCTGTAACTCATTAGAAAAAAGGTATATATATTGACCAGAAACGAGCTTCTAGACTGGGAATTATGAAGGAGCAGTTGAAAAACAACAGGGCTATCAGAAAAGCGCTTGTCGGAACCAGGCACTACAAAAGAAACAGCCTGCCACTTTTGTGTGTACGAGGTAGCCTTAGTTGCAGCTGAGGTAGAAACCCACCAGATAACGCCTTTTCACCAGCTCAGAGACCAGAGGAGGAGGATGGTAGTCTTTTTCCCCCTACCTGTTACACAACCGTAACAGCAGTACTGGGGGGAGGGGGGGAGGAAAGAGTTGTGTCGTGCAAGGAGAGAGGAGGAACACACATTGCGGACTCAAACTAATATAGAGACTTCACAACACCCCCTCTAAGCGTCGCCTCCAAGAAAGCACCACAGGTGCGCCTGCGCATCATAATTGTTTATCGTCGGGAGCAGCCCCGCCTCCACTATGGGGTATGCTAGGCAGAAACCTCCTGCTCGCCGCGTCTCCTTCAATACTGACCAGTGTCAGTGCCGCTCTGGTAGCTTGAATCTTCCGCTTACTCACGGCCCGAACTGTAGCTCTGACCATTGACGAGGCCATCGCCGCTCCAACTTCTCCCTCAGCCCTGCCCTCTGAGGTTGGCCATGGACACCAGGGACGCAACGCAGGACGTGCCGGCGCACTAGTGACGTCACGAGGTGGGACGTAAATCACCCCTGCGTGGCAACAGAGAGATGTTGCGCTTTCCACCGTTATAGACGGAGTTTGGTCTCCCGCCTCTTTTCACCACGGCCAACCAATCAGCGGAATAGGAAGGCGTAAGAGGGGCGGGGTCTGGCGAAATTCGATTCTGCTGTTAACGGCTGGCCGCCTGGGAAAGTGGGTTTTGAATCGTGTTGTGGGGATCTCGTTCTTTGTGTTCACGGAAATTCACGGAAGAACCGAAGCTGCTGAAAATATCTCTGTTTTCTGAATTGATTTCAGCCCGGCCTGACGATGGAATGCTCTGAAGCGCGGAGAAATGAAAAGATCCCGGGCCAAGTCTTAAAGCGCATTACCTAAAAACAGACTTTATTAGGGCAGATGATTTCTAGTCAATGCCACATTGCAGTCTACAACTATGCCATCAGCCTCAAGTAACAGAGAGTAGGAATCATTCCCTACATCAAAAGCCTCGTGCCGATTCTGTCCCCTTGAGAAACGTGACTCCATGAGGAGGGCCCTCGTAACGTTTTGTTGTATTTGCGGGACCTACTAAAACTAGGAACAATGATTGCCCATAGACTATACATGATTGCCAATAGAGAATCCACACTTGCCTATGGGGATTAATGAAGACCATGGTTGCCCATCATTAATGAAGACCACACTGACCCATAGAGAATAATAATGAAAGTGATTACCCATAGACTACATCAGCAGTATCTAACATTTGTTATGAGGGCCATAACCCTAATCCTATGGGCTGATTCAGTACAGTGATTCATAGGCTATAATGGAGAATGGAAGAACATCCAAAACTTTTCCCCATCAACTATACCTTTCCATGAGGTATGTAAACTACTTCTAACCCAACCCTAAATCTAACCTCTGTGACTCAAACCGTAACCCTAAGGGCCCATTCACTGTAATGATTTGCATAGGCTATAATGGAGAATAGAAAGACATCCAAAAAATCTTCCCATCAACACATGGCTCCTCGCCAAGATTATTTATGGTACCTACCGTATCATGAGTTGGGAGGCCTTAATTATTGTATGGCATTGATGTGTGTCTGAAGAAATGAGCTCTGACGCACAAAAGTTTATGCTAGAATAAATTTTGCTTAGGTACTGCAGGACTTGTTTTCCTACTACATATTAACAAGGCTAGCATCTGGAATATTGACCTGATAACATCAATCATACCATCGAGTGTTCAATCACTTGCATATTTACACTGGCCAAACTAACTTCCTATAGCTGATGACTGGACTTTGGTTCACAAAATCTGGGTAGTATTTAGGTACTACAAAGATTTATAAAACTTGAGCTGCATTCTCTCTCAAATGTGACAATAACTAGCTGTGGACTCGTTTGTAACAACCATATAACCTTGAAGAAACTTTCTTTTAAAAACTCACTAAAATTGTTCTTATAATCACAATGAAGAAAAGCAGGGTTGGCCCTGGTTAGTATCAGGGTTGCTGTGTGGCAGGCAATGGCAAACCACCTCTGTTAGTCTCTTACCTTAAAAGTGCTTCAGGGTTGC
This sequence comes from Heteronotia binoei, assembly GCF_032191835.1. Taxonomy (NCBI): domain Eukaryota; kingdom Metazoa; phylum Chordata; class Lepidosauria; order Squamata; family Gekkonidae; genus Heteronotia; species Heteronotia binoei. Next base: position 76,316,392 of record NC_083226.1, read on the forward strand.
CATAAGTCAGCTGCAACGTGATGGCAATAAATAAATAAAAAATAGTATATAGTCATTAGTACATGTCTAAATGAGTATACTACTAAATTGCATGTCATATTAATATATGTTTAAAGTTGCCACCCCTTCACCTAATTTTTTGCTTGCCAGTTTTTGTAGGTTTATTTCACGTATCTTCTCTACATAGGTGCACTCAGATGTCCCTTCCTGGCACAAGGTTATCCCATCCTTCTAATCATTACAAGAACAAGCTTTGTGTAGTGCAAAAAAAAAAGCAAGCTAACATTTAATCTTCACCTCAAATCAGGTTCCATGTTTGTTACTAAAGTCTGCCCTATTCCTGTATTAAGCTGTGGGGGATTTTTATTTTTTCCAGCACACAGCATATAATAATTTTCTTCTTCACAGATGGAATCTATAACCCCCATGTGTCTCTTTGCTGACAAATTTCTCTCATGCTCACTCCAAGTCTTTGCAACTTTTCCTGTAGATAAAAGATTGGGGGTGGGAACAAATTATTGTATGGACCTTTTTTTTAAAAAAATGTCAAATCCAAGTGGAATATTTCAGAGTCCTTGCATACATACTGGAACTCACACCACTGCCTGCTAGAAGCACCTTTGGTAAATTGGTATTTAGAAATTTACCTCTGGCATCTCAAAATTTTCCTCTCAGGAGAAATCTGACTAAGATTATGAACATTGTTCTCCTGGCCTGTAACTTTTGTTTTTAGTGGATACTTGCAGTACAATCACTACACCAGGGGTGGCCAAACGTGCTTACTGTAAGAGCCACATAGAATATGTCACATGTTTGAAAACCATAAGACATGAACATCAGATGTTTGAGAGCTGAAAGACAGGGAGGAAGGTAGGTAGATGGGGAGGGAGGGAGAAGTGGAAAGAAGCAACTTTAACTTTAAATGCATTATCCAAACCACTGGCTGCCTTGGTGGTGATTTAAAGAGACAAATGCCTTCTCCAAGCTGGCTGATGGGGTAGTGGGAGCTTCAAGAATCACACAATATGTGTCAAAGAGCCAGATGTAGCTCCCAAGCTGCAGTTTGGCCACCCCTGTACTATACCAGTTTGGTGTAGTGGTTAAGTGTGCGGACTCTTATCTGGGAGAACCGGGTTTGATTCCCCACTCCTCCACTTGCACCTGCTGGAATGGCCTTGGGTCAGCCATAGCTCTGGCAGAAGTTGTCTTTGAAAGGGCAGTTGCTGTGAGAGCCCTCTCCAGCCCCACCCACCTCACAGGGTGTTTGTTGTGGGGGAGGAAGGTAAAGGAGATTGTGAGCCGCTCTGAGACTCTTCGGAGTGGAGGGCGGGATATAAATCCAATATCTTCTTCTTCTTACCATCTCCTGTCCATCTTCTCATTCTCCTAGTGGGAGCTCTTTCTTCTCCCACAATGTCTGGATAAGCTCCTAAAATGCTGAAATTTATTCCAACCCTCACAGGAGCTACTTTTGTCCTACTTACTTGAAATGTCCCAATAGGTTAAATAAACTTATTACATAGATCCAATTTTGGATTGCTTGATGAAGCCAAGAAAGCTCCCAAACTTTTTATCATTCTGCCAAATATGCAAAACTGAACTGTTCAAGAGGGTATTTTTTATAATCAGATATAAGTTTGTGAAATTTAATCAGTTTTTATTGCTTTGATCTTTGTAGCCAGTTTGGTGTAGTGGTTAAGTGTGCGGACTCTTATCTGGGAGAACCGGGTTTGATTCCCCACTCCTCTACTTGCACCTCCTGGAATGGCCTCGGGTCAGCCTTAGCTCTGGCAGAGGTTGTCCTTGAAAGGGCAGCTGCTGTGAGAGGCCTCTCCAGCCCCACCCACCTCACAGGGTGTCTGTTGTGGGGGAGGAAGATAAAGGAGATTGTGAGCCGCTCTGAGACTCTTCGGAGTGGAGGGCAGGATATAAATCCAATATCATCATCTATATATTACAGTGTTATTACATTTTTCAACAATTTTGAAATTTAGCCTAGTTTTTTTAAATGGAAATAAATTTATTAATAATCAGAAAGACCCCAAAATAAATATGCAAAAACAAGGTAGACACAGACTATATGAGGGGACAAAACAAAAAGATTTACTGTGCTCTCCCCGTTTTCATTATCTAAGCAGTTTGAATGAGATAGAAAATTAATAACCCTCCTTGAGATGATACTGATGCCCTTTCCAAGTACCCCACAAATTGCTTCCTGAGATTATAAATACATCCACATATTGAGAAATTTTCCTCATTTTAATTTCTAAACCCAGTACCAATCCTGGCAGAGACAAGGGGGTCATGGCTAGGGAACACCAGGAGAAATCCATGAATACTGTTCAGAGAGAGATGCGATGCGGCAGTGGGGAGGGAGGAAAAAGGAAAATATATAGGGAAAGGAAGGATGGGACAATTAAAGGGGGAGGAAAGGCAAATAACTAAAGAAAATTGGACTGCTAGACAATCGGTTATCAAACTGTTCATGGAGGGGTTGTGAAACATTCGCTTTCATATTTGCCTCAAAACATTCTGGAAACCTATCAAAAGCCAGAAATTTAAACTTGTTTTTTCCCTTCCTATGCTCAGGGGGTGAAGAATAATCTATGTCATCAACTGCTGATTCATCTTTCATGGAGATTTCAGCTGCATTTTCATTATGTATTTACGGGTTCAGCTGTCCTCTGTACCTCATGATCCAAAGATTTAATAGAGAGAGGGATGGAGTCCTCCACCTCTTCAGTATTTTTAGGATCTTGGGAGCATGGATCTCTTCCTGTCTGCTGGTCTCTCTATGGTACAATAGTGGATACGCCCTACCAAGACTCATTGCGTTTGGGTGTTCTTCAAATTGCCTTGCGTAGAGGCAGCACAGACTTGCTCATCTTGGACAGTCTCTTTTATATAGATAAATTTAGATGTAGAAATTGGGATTGGTTTATTCTTTATGCTCAGAAACAGAATAAAATTTGGGGACTGAGATGCTACAGAAGTATTTCTTGACAAAAGTGGAAGAACTTTCACATCTGCATATACCCAAAGGACACAAAGTATGTTCCCATTGCTAGTATCATCAAAGGTATTGTTGAGGAGATAAAAGTTCAAAGCAGTCTAAACCCTTGAGAATTATCAAGGTGTCTTTTAAACTTTAAAAGATCAACTAAATGGAACTTGACAAAAGCTGACTCAAAAGTATGTTTCTTTTATTGGACCAGCAGTTGCAGTCAGGTGACATACAATACTTGAGTTATTTGAAAACTAAGAGGAGAACCTACATTTTCCCCTTTTGGAATATCTTCTTCTTGAGGGTTAGGGTAAGGTTGATATTTGCTTTAGCTTTGAAGATGAATTAGAGGATTGCAAATGTGACCTAAAAGGTCTAGAAACTTCACTCCTTTGTGGGTAATAGCACATCTCCTCATTATAAACCTTTACTGTGTTAATAAGTGTCTAGTTTGTTTGAAATGCTATTTCTTGAAAAATAGTCATTACTGTTTCTCCAGTTAGTGAGCAATGTTCTCCTATAAGCTTCATCAGAGTGTTTTAAGAGCTTCATAGCTGACTCCTCACTCTCTAGAGCAGGGGTGTCGGACTCATGAGGGCCAGATCTGACATAAATGAGACCTTGATGGGCCAGACTATGTCAAGTTTGGCCAAGCCATATCGGGCTGGGCCATGCGTGTACCTATTTAAGATTAGGTAGCAGATATATAAATTTTGTAAAGAACACAAACACACACATATTTTTTAAAAACTTAAAAAATGCTTAATATATTAGCACTCATTGGTCTTGAGGATGCTTTCTTTGTATTTCTCCCATGAGATCCAGGAAACTGGGCAAAGGAAGCTCTGGCTCTTTCATTCCTTCCCCAGCGGACTGGGGAAGGGGAGCCTCAGCCAACAGAGGAAGAGATGCTTGGCTCAGTAGCTCTGTTGTGCAATTGAGAGAGCCTGGCAAAGCAAGCTATTCCTCCCCCTGAGGAGCCTCAGCCAATAGAGAAAATAGAGGTTTTGCTCTGTAGCTCCTGTGCAATTGAGCAAGCCTTGCAAAACAAGCTGTTACGCAGAAGGAAGCGAGAGAGAGGAAGAAAGCAGATGACAGCCAGTTGCTCAGGGGCCTGATAGAGCCTTCCGAGCATCTGATCCGGCCCCCGAACTGCATGTTCGACACTCCTGCTCTAGAGAAAGCCTTTCATTATGAGGGGGTGTTAACTGTAGGGGAGCTGGTTGTAGTAGTCCCTCTTCCTCTGCATTTAAGACACTGAACCAATTGTAGGTAGAATGAAGAGATGTCACTATTTCATTCAAAGGAGAATCATCCATTCATAGTTGTTTTGATGGGGAGTTAAAGTCCAGAGGTCTTCTTTTCTTTCCCCCCATTTTGCTCTTAGAAGTTGTCTATAGGAGTTGCATCTCTCAGCAGTTTTAGGAATGGAGCCATAGCAGTATCAAAAGCCAGGCACGCAGCCAACAACTGATGGTTTTAGTTCTTGTAGTCAGTTAAATAGTTCAAATTATAGTCTAGCAGGAGCTCCTTTGCAAATTAGGCCACACATCCCTGATGTAGCCAATCCTCCAAAATCTTAAAAAGCTCTTTTTTGTAAGTTCTTGGAGGATTGGCTACATCAGGGGTGTGTGGCCTAATATGCAAAGGAGCTCCTGCTAGAATTCCACCTCTGCTGATAGATATGTTAAAAGACAGAGGAAAGCAATTAAAAACAGATAGAAATGGTTAAATTGTAAAGTGACCTAGAGACACTACTGGCTTGCCACCATCTTGGATCTCTCCGATCCTTCCTTAGCCCAGTTTTATTCACTTTTAGCTATATGTATTGTATGGTTCTTTCTTATTGAATTGTTTTTAACTATATAATTTTTAATAATATAATCCACTGAGTCACAGCAGGAAGAGATTATATAACGTATTCTGTGTTTGTGTATGCCTGTGTTCTTTAATTATATCTTGGTTTCTTAGCCACCTTAGTGGTCTTTATGAGAGCAAAAAAGGCAGGGTATATATTTTGTAACATAAAATACATAATATACGAAAATAATATTTCTATTACAATAAAACAGTCACCAATTCATGGAAATACAAGTGCCATATCCAGTGAAAAGTAATCTACTGAATATTAAATCAGTTAAATGTCAGGAAGCAGTGAAGGAGTAAACAATTTTCACAGTGCAGGAAAGTAAACAGTGTGATCCCACAAGGATCTGCATTGGGGCGAGTACTGTTCGATTTGTTTATAAATGATCTTCAACTAGGTGTGAGTAGTGTAGTGGCCAAGTTTGCAGAGGACACAAAATTATTCAGGATGCTGAAAACCAAGGTTGACTGTGAGGAGCTTCAAGAGGCTCTCCACAGATTGGGTGAGTGGGCAACAATGTGGCAAAGTAAGTTCAATTTTAGCAAGTCTTAAGATGATGTAAACTGAAACAAACAAAAAAATCCCAAATTCATGTAAAGGCAAATGTAGTCTGAAATTGCTGATTATGTGTGGAGGGAAGGTGGGGGTGGATCTTGGGGTCATAGTAGATAGTTCAATGAAAATGTCAAACCAGTGTGCTGCAGTGGTAAAAAAGGACAAACTCCATGTTAAGGATTATTAGGAAAGAGATGGACAGTAAAGTGGCTGATAATATAATGCCCCTGTATATAGTGCAGTACTGCAGACCTAAGCTCTGCTCACGACCTGAGTTTGATCCCTGGCAGAAGCTGGGTTTTCAGGTAGCCGGCTCAAGGTTGACTCAGCCTTCCATTCTTCCGAGGTCGGTAAAATGTGTACCTAGCTTGCTGGGGGGAAAGTGTAGATGACTGGGGAAGGCAATGGCAAACCACCCCGTAAAAAGTCTGCTGTGAAAATGTTGTGAAAGCAACATCACCCCAGAGTCGGAAATGACTGGTGCTTGCATAGGGGACCTTTCCTTTTCCTATTTAGAATACCGAATACAGTTCTGGTCACTATATCTCTAAAAGGATGCTGCAGAACTAGAAAAAGTCCAGAAGAGAGTAAACAAAATGATTAGGGGGTTGGAGCACCTTCCTTATGAGCAAACACTGAAGAGATCTGGACCTTTCAGTTTAGAAGGGACAATTAAGAGGGAACATGGTCTAAGTTTATAAAATTATGCATGAGGTGAAGAATTAACAAAGAAAATTTTGTTTCTCTCTCTCAAAATACTAGAACTTGAGGGCATGCATTCAAGGTAATGCATAGTATAATCAGGATGGACGAAAGGAAATACTTATTTACACAGAGAGTGATTAAATGTGGATTCCTTCTTGGCAGTTGATTTAATGAGACCTCTAAAGCAGCCAAATTCTGTGCTTAGGCTTTGGCCATAAGCAAGCAGATCTTTGAACTCTTTTAGTAACTTTTTATCTATAATCAGTTATACCTAAAAGGTTGTGAATTTTAATCATTGTATTTTCATTTTATATTTGTATGTAATCTGAACTGGTAAACCACTTAGCTGATCTTTGATCATGTGCAGCCTAATGCAAGATTCTCACACAGCATTATTTCATTGGGATACATACCCATACATGCTGGATGGAAATATACTTTCCACTGAAAGAAATGCAGTGGAGGTAGCTAATTTCTGCATTCAGTTCACATGCTTTATACTTGCAGTTGCTATTAAATGTGTAGAGCTGCTTCTAGACACAGATTTCAGCATTGGGGCAAGTGTTCTAGTACAGCTGTGTTTTTTTTTTTTAAATTAAGGCTGACTATAAAACTCCTCTGAAAACATTTAAGGTTATTAGACTGGAACACAATTACAGCAAATGCTCCCTATGTATTTTTAAAAAGTCTTATGAAATATTCAAATAATACAAAGAAGCAGGTAGGAAATTACACTTTTCATGTGGCTGTTTATTTCAAGGTCATAAATAACAGCAGCTTAAATTTATGCTGTATAGTTTCCTTGAAAGGAGGTATTGTAGCATCTCCAGAAAATCCTGACGTTAAGCCTTGATGACAATAAATCCTTGGTTAGCAAATGGTTCTTTATTTTTCAATAAAACAGTGTATTTTTTAAATTGCCAACATATCCTTTTGCTTTTCTCTTTATGTGTATGTGTGTTATAGACAATGGGAAAATATATTATAGCAGCAGAAAACAACCAACCAGCTTCTCAGTCTTTCTGTGCACAAGGACAAGCAGCATATCATAAAACAACTGAAGGAAGAACTCACTCAATGGCACTGCTTTTCCACAGAGACTTTACATAAAAGTTTACTTAATGTCAATGTTTAGTTCCCCAAAGATTAAAATATTTGTAAATTATGGCAGTAGCAGTCCAAAAATGTTTCAGACATTTAACACAAGAAATCAGTAAAGGCTCATCATTAATAAATACCCCTTTTTAGCCTTCAAAAATAATATTTTGAAGGTGATGCTATATTTGGCTTGCACACCATTAAGTGCACTCAAACATTCAGGCTGAATACAGAAAACTTTTTGATGTGGCTTGGATTGGGGAATTCCCTGATCTACATGTTTTACCTAGTAAATACAGACATCATGGTTTTCTATTAAAATGCTCAAACTTATTATGAGCAGGGAAATTCACGGTAAGAACAAACATTAAAATCCACTGCTTTTTCCTCTTAAGCAATTTAATTAAAATAAAATGCATTCTCTTCAAACTTAATTTGAAGACTGCTTGTGCTGCTGTTTTGTGAACCTGGAGATTATAAACAAAAATAAACGGATGGCCTGTATTGCAAAAGTAAACGATTGCTTCAGTCTCTCATGAATCTTGATGGGGCCTCTTCTGTGAAGCTTTTCCCTGAGTCATGTATTTACTGGAAAGGCTGCCTGTGTATGAGGAGAAAATATCACTTAATTGAAAATATAACCACAAAGGAAGCAATGTACACAACTTTCCATTAATGTCTTTTTAGTTTACAATGATAGGAACCATTCTGCAGCCACAAAGAGAAACTGGATACTAGCTAAACTTGAACTAAAAGTCTCTCAGAACTTCTAGAACAGTGGCCCCCAACCTTTTTAGCATCAAAGACCGATTTTTTCATGGACCAGTGTGGGGGGGGAGGCACTGGGGGTTTTGCCGTCCCAGGCTGCCCCCCCAATTGTGCCTGTCCCTGCCCCCATGGGGGGGTCTTTAAATGGAAGGGAGACTGGGCTGTTTATGCCACCCCCCCCCAGATGGCCAGGCAGCAGAAGGCCAATTTCCCTCCCCCTCCCATTTAAAGACCCTTGCTGATCACCTGATGACCCCTGCCGATCACCTATAAATGAGGGTTAGGCTAAATTTGTAGCAGCACTGCTCCTTTTGCAGCCTGCAAGGGGAGGCAGTCTCAGAGCGAGGCCACACTGCCTCTTTTGTCCATCTGGGTCCCAGGAGAAAGGGGCAGCGGGGCTGCTCTATGGCCCGGTTGCTAGCAGGCCACGGACCAGGACTGGTCCATGGTCTAGTGGCTGGGGACCCCTGTTTAAGAACTCCTGTAAATCATTCCATGCCACCCATTATGACTTTGTCCAGTACACATTTCTAAACAGCTATTCTTCCATAAGAAAGGAGGTATATCCTAAATCTGAAGTCATACCCTTCATCATCAGCATCATCAAAGACACTGTGATGCATACAAGCAATGACTTCAGCATGCTATGACACAACTGGTTTTGATTACAAATTGTACAGAATATATTTTAGAACAATATTTCAGCAATTCAAAAACATACATTTTATGAAGGACTGGAGAAGCCTATAAGGTGCTCATAGTAGGTGAACATAGAAAAATAGATGCCATTTCAGTATGTTGTGGAAAAATAGGTTTTAAAGTACTTGAAAGCTGAGCATCTAAGTAGTAATAAAACTTCTTTTAAAATGTGTGTTAGCTTTTGTTGGAGCCCATGTAATTAGCCACTTGCCAAGGGAAATTAGCCTGCCCAACCCAAACTTTAAACCTCTAACTCTATGGGTGTACCAGGGAAAGGGTGGGGTGTGTATGAACTTATAAATAATAGATGCTATAAAAGAAAAAGTGTAAGTTACAAACCTGACTGGGGACTCAAGAATATCTTTCCTTTCTGTTTCTTTCTTTCTTCCTGAAAAAACAGTCCCTTAAAAAGGGTTAAAGAATGGATGAATATATGAAGTTAGTTACTGAATTATGCAATTTTATTTTAAAAAAAATATTATTTATTTATACCTTGGCTATCTCCCCAGTAGGGACCCAAAGCAACTTACATTATTCTCCTTTCCCCCTGTTTTAGTCTGAGAGTATGTGAACGGCACAAAGTTACCCAGCAGGCTTCCATGGCAGAGTGGGAATTCAAGCTTGGGTCTCCCAGTTTCTGGTCTGAAACTCATAATCACTAAATGCAGAAACAGTATACTACTTGAAACATCTAGCCTGTGGGGCACCTTTAGAATTCTGATAAAGTGTGATGTACACAGGCACAAAATGGCTGCCACAACTTACCTTCAGTTAGACAGTGAAGATCATTGTGCTGCTTCCAAAGCAGTAGTGACAGCTGCTTCCAAAGCAACATTTTCTTTTATTTTCTTTAAAATATGAACAGCTAGTCAATCTTCCAGTGGTCAATCAGACACCTTGGTGAGCAAAAGCCATACCTGGTCCTGCCACTTTTTAAAAACACTTGGAAGGTACCAGGAAAGGCGCTGGCAGATGCCATGGTACCCACAGGCACCACATTAGGGGCCCCAGATCTAACTGAATATGTAATATGAATTATGACACTTAAAAAAGAATATACTACATTATTTACCTGATTTAATTTACCAGGGTGTTTAACAGAACTGGATAAAGGGGACACACATGAACCTTCAGATGTCAAAACACCTAAGAAAGTAGGGAAAAAGAATTGTATAATGGTAAAAGGAAATGAGATTTTATTTCCCTTCTAAAATGAATCTATTCACAAACTTAGGAATTCATTCATATAAAAAATGTAAAATGTAGTTCCCTGTGCAAGCACCAGTTGTTTCCGACTCTGGGGTGATGTTGCTTTCACAACGTTTTCACAGCAGACTTTTTGCAGGGTGGTTTGCCATTGCCTTCCCCAGTCATCTACACTTTCCCCCTCAGCAAACTATTTATTCATATACAGCTGAGCAAAAGTTTAGCAGGCGTTTTAACCCACTGGAAGGTTTTAAAATGAGATGTTTTAGTGTTTAAAATACAGCGCAAATAGTATATTTGGGGAACTAAAGAAACCGAATAAACTTTGGTTCACAATAAATAAGGTCAATGCATGGTGTAGAAGTAAAAGGAAGAGATTGTTTAAAAATGTTTGCAGCCCCTGGAATTTAGCTTACAGGTGTAAAGGACCCAAGCTGCTGGTTTGCATCAGTTCCATGCACATTCCCACCTTTCTCCATGGCTCTATCCAGATCTCATGGATCAGCTGTGACTAAGGTGACTGCATGACCTTAGTTAGGCACCCAGCCATACAAGCGATGGTTTGTTTGAAAATCCCAGTTAATCTAATTGATTGTCTCCAAGATCAATCACATATTATTCGGAGCTCTCTTGCACTGCCACACTACTGGCAAAAGCCTCATTATTGGTCAGCTGCAATAAATGGGCAGGCAAAGGGCAATTTTCAGAGACATTCAGGCTGGTCTCACATAAGCCAATCAGTCCCCCTCCTGATTCTGTCTAGATCAAACCCACAGAAATCCCCCCCCACACACACACCTGCCCTCACCTTATGAAACTCTGAGGCTGCTGATGACATTCCCAGCTCCTTCTGCCTTGCCTTTGCCTGCTTCAGCTGGGCTTGCAAAGAAAATGCAGAATGGATTTTTCATTAAGGTCTCCACACCCAGAAAGATTGGTCTGCTTGGGTTCAGAGACCTTAATGGAAAATCCTTTTCGTATTTTCTGTGCAACTTTGTGCTGCAATGTATTTCAATCAAGTGGAGATCAAGCAGTTTCACTTCTGCAGCATTTATGGCCAGTTGAAGCTCCTTGCAAATAAAGCGTTGATGCTTTAAGCCAGCTTGTCTTTGATGAATGGACAAATGCAGATTTTTTTGTAGAAAAAGCTCAGCATGAATTCATTTGCATATCAGGCCACACCTTCTGACATCACCATTGTTTCACTTTTTTTGTAGAAAAAGCCCAGCAGGAACTCAGTTGCATATTAGGCTACACACCCTGATGCCAAGCCAGCTGGAACTGCGTTCCTGCTAAAAAATAAAAAAAGAGCCCTGGACAAATGAGTTTGACACCAACGGTCTAGATGCTTCAGTGCATTCCCTAAAGATCTGAAACAGATCTTTTACAGCCCTCATATATGCCTTTTCTCTCTTGTCATTTTCCACATTCCCTAGCCTTGTTTCCTCTCAGAAATGAAATAAAAAAAATTAGGAATAAACACATATGGCTGGGTTACTCCTCTAAATGGAGAGATGGCCTCATGGGGAGAAAGCTTTGGCAGCAGGTAGGTTGTGAACTGTTTTCAACTGCAACAATGATTTGTGTGGAACCATTACTGCACATATTGGCAAACTGAATAAAAGCAATAAAAATATTTTTGTCCCTCTGCTTTTTGCCTTTCCCCCTCCTGAAGCTGCAGTATCCTACTTGGTGAGTCGCCCCTAGCAGGGAGGGGGACCTGCAGGGAGAAGACAGGGGGCAAGAATATCCTGGAAAAAACCCTTTAACAACTGAATGCCTCTGATGTCAGCCAGGTTTTTTTGCTGCTCTGTGTAGGTGACTATGTACCTAGATTGCACTACTGAACAGACTGCAAGTTTTCAATTCAGGCATAATGAGAAACCACAGCTGAACAAAAACAGGTTTATAGTGTAATGTTAAACAGAGTCACACCCTTCTAAACCCATTAAACTCAGGAGTCCCCAGTATCAGATCTTGGAAGCTAAGCAAGGATGGGAGACCGCCAAGGAATACCAGGGACATGATGTGGAGATAGGCAATGTCAAACCACCTCTGAATGTCTCTTGCCTTGAAAACCCCATGGAGTCGCCATAAATCGGCTGTGACTTGATGGTACTTTAGCAGAATATTAGCATTAGACTGCATATAGATTTCATACCTGCAGCAACTTTGTGCTGTGGGCACTCTTTTTTAATGTGGCCTTCCCTTCCACAAATAAAACAGCGCTTCTCTCTTAAATCCCTGTCCTCTTGTCGCTTCCATTTCTCTACTGGTAGCTTAGTAGTCTTGTCTTTTGCTATTTCCATTGTTCCCTTGCCCAATTTGGTTTTATCAGGCATACATATCTGTAATTTCCCATCCTTCAGCAAAACGTCTCGGTCTGCAGCTTTAATTGGTGTCTCTTTGTCCTCTTTACATTTTTTTTCTTTGTTTTCTGTATACCTTTGGTTTTTGGAATCTTCACTGTCATGCCGTCTTCTTAGTCTAAGAGAACATAGCATGAATTATAATCTTAAAAGTGAGAATTCCCCATATGCTACACTCTTATCTTAGCTGTCTAGAAAAAACAGACAGTCAATGCAGTCATAATCCTTTTGCAATTGGATTTATAAGCTTTTGAGGTTTGATTTATTACTTCCATTTTGTCCTTCCATTTCCTCACTTTGTAATTTGCAGCCAATATACCTTGCAGCAATATCATTTGCGAAAGAAATCAAGCTCCCCACTCCTTTGTTATTTGGGGGCATTTTCATATCACTGTTCTATCAGAAGATCATTATTAGTAAAGGTATACACTGAATATCTATAAATGAATGCACAAAAACGTTTATATTTTGTGTAAACTGGACATTCATCGAGCAAACGAATAACAAAGTCCAAGTGTAGTATCTTATTGGTAGAAGCAGAATTAGTAACATAAAAAAGGGATCTTTTGTTAGAAGCTTCTGATTTTTATTAGAGAAATATTTAATCCAAATATTTTTGTGAAAAAAATCACCAATAGTTTTTTACACAGTTACAGAGTTTTTCCAAGAGTTGCACATTCAGGGTGCTATAAATATTTAGAATTACCAAACAAATGCATCTGACATGGACATGCATGCAGCATGCACGTACACTTCAAAAGAGCAGCAGTGCAATGCAAGTGTAATGCTCCAAATTTCTTAATAACAGTTAGAAGACTTGGAACATAAGTTTAAAAATATTGATACTATCAGAGGCAGATTGCTTCTAGACAAACAGGAAAAGTACTCACTTCCTCCGCATAGGACAGTCTTTCATGAAATGTCCTATTTTACCACAAATTCTGCAACATCTATCATTTGGAGCCAATTCTCCTTCTGTCAGGACTTCTGGGTCAAAAAAATATTCCTAACACACATACACAAAATAACTGTTAGCATTTGACTCACTGAAAAGAACAATTATTTTTACCCAATAAAGAACATACATACCATTTTAAATGACCATGCTTTTCCTAGAATTTAATTTAAATTCTAGTAATACTCTAGAAAAATCACCCAAGAGACCTCCAGAATTATAAGCCTAGACCTTTTTCTGTTTATCCCACTTCATGCACACAGGAATGCCAAACCACAGGGATCTTCAAGGGACACCTTGTAGATAAGACTACCCAGAGTATACATATGCTTTTGTTATTGTCACTATTTTTGAGTCCAATGGTTTATGAATAACCCTAATTCCCAATCATATGAACGTAACGGCATAATATAACTTGATTTGGGGTACTTTTTCAGTAATGGTGAATACAATAGGCTGTAAAATACTTAGATTCAGGTGGGTAGTTGTGTTGGGCTGAAGCAGCAGAACAAAGTTTGAATCCAGTAGCACCTTTAAGACCAGAAAGTTTTATTCAAGGTATAAGCTTTTGGGTGCACACAGAGGAAATAATCTGCACAGCTAATTGCCCCACTTCAAAGAAGATGCTGTAAGGTTGCCTCCATGCTTGAGAGGAGATGGATGAAACATAATGGCAGGGTCTCAGTTAATTATTTTCAGCATTCCAGAATGAAGACTACATCTGCCCATCAGTCTCCAATTCTGACATATTTATTTCCTTCATTATGCCCCCCCCCCCCAATTAAATCCAAACAAATGGTAACTTTATGAACGAAGATTGTTATTCCTGCTTGGCCCTTGAATCTGTTTAACATCTTCATTATATTGTATGCTAATTTACTGCTCACCCTCTACCTATGGACTGGTAACTTCTATTTCATTGTATTTGAAGAAGGGGCCATGCACACAAAAGCATATACCTTAAATAAAACTTAACTCAAACTTTGTTCTGTAAAATACTGCATACAGGAACTGTGCCACACAGGTTTAGTGCAGAGGTGTCAAACTCATTTGTTACAAGGGCTGGATCAGACATAAATGTTACTTTGTTGGGCTGGGCCATGCATAGGATAAAATGTAGCATGAGGTACCAGAGATATAAACTATATAAAGGTGATTTCAGATATCAAATGGCAATAGCAGGTGAATGACAATAGCAGGCTTGATTGAATTAGGTGTGGTATGCTGAGGGGTAGTAGGCATGGAGATACCAGTGTTGGTAATGAGACAGGAAACCTAGGTCTCAATTCCATCCAGGAGGATTCAGTCCAGGAGGATGCAAAGAGTAAATGGACATAAATCTGACATCTGAAGCCACAACATTCATAGAATCATAGAACTGGAAGGGACCCTCCAGGGTCATCTAGTCCAATCCCCTGCACAATGCAGAAAATTCGCAAATACCTCCCCGTAAAACCACAGGATCAGCATTGCTGTCAGATGGCCATCTAGCCTCTGTTTATAAACCTCCAAGGAAGGAGAGCCCACCACCTCCCAAGGAAGCCTGTTCCATTGAGAAATTGCTCTGTCAAGAAGTTCTTCCTAATGTTAAGCTGGAAACATTTCTGATTTAATTTCAGCCTGGAAACTCTTCTGATTTAATTTTAGAAGCTGGAAACTCTTCTGATTTAATTTCAAACTGCCTCATTTTGCACTAGCTGCAACTTCTGTATCAAGTACATGCGCGTAGGTTAAAACATTATGCGGTTATGCGCATATAGCTAAGTAGTAAAAAAAAAAAAAGGCGACTGTAAACCGGATGTCTGAGGCTTCTTTTGCTCCAGGACAGCCTTCAGACAGGTAACAAAATACTCTGGTTCCGAGAAGGACCAGAGGGGGGGGGGGATACTACGAGTTAATATCGGGAGGCAGATGTTGCTGTCTGATCAGCCACTTTTAATCTGGTATGAAACAGCAGCCACAACTGATTATACTGTGCGTCTGAACAGCCCCTCGGTGTAGTAACAATAATAGGACAAAGTGATAAAAGTTTGGAACAGTAATCTCAAATATTACAGTAGTTAAAATGGTTATAGTAAAAAGCTTAACTATCCAAAGAGGAATCATAGATACACCTTATTTCTCTCACTCACTCTTCCTGCCCTTTCCTCTTCCCTCTTTTCTTTCCACTTTTTCTTGGCCCCCTGAGTACATTTGTCAGGAACTCTGCCACCTGCTCAATCATTTCAGGGTTTTTGTCTTCTAACAAGAATTCAATGCCTCTATTGGTCACAGTCTTAGAGAGTTGAAAAAGAGGACTAATCAAACATGAACATAGCTGAGTAAACAGCAGGCAGTTTAAGAGGATATGCTGAACAGAGTTGGGTTCTTTACAGAGACATTTGTAGAGTCTTTCCTCATAGGAGATACCCTTGTATCTGCCTGTAACCACAGCCGAATGGAATATATTGAATCTGGCCATCATAAATGCTTTGCGTTGAGAAGGTATTGTTAAGCTTGAAATATACTGAGCCACAGAGGCTCAGGCCTAGAGAAGGCAAGGCCCAGGAAATGGAGGAAACAAATCCCCTCTGCTCCAGCTTTTGTAAGTTGTAAATCAATGTCCAGGATTCTCCTTTGAATTGTTCGGAATATATAGGTTTCATTGGAGTTAGCTAGGGAGTCTAAATCAATACCTAAAGAGTTAATTTTCTCCCGTATTAATTGGGACCATTTAGAAACATACGGGTCAGCAGGTAAAGCAACAATAAGACTATTTGGAGGGTTTGAAAATAAAGATGTAATATTTAATAGCAGCAATCCAAGCTCTAGATTCTATGGTATAGAGACCCAGCTCAGCACATAAGGTGAAATAACTAACCGAGTTGGGAATGCCAAGAATACGGTGTAGGAAGATTGCCTTAACTTGATCAACCTTTTTATTAAGGTCCTGAATCCACACGGGAAACCCATATAGTAATTGGGGAATCACTGTAGCCCGAAAAATCCATAGAGCATCCGGGACAAATTGGTTACCTTTTTGATAGTGAAAATGAATTATAGTAGCCATTTTAGATTATAATTTAATCACAACTCTCCCACAACGCCCCCCCCCTCTAACTGTACCTTCCCCCAACTCCTTGGTAAGAAAAAACAAGTATTTACCTAACTAATCTTAATGGATGGGTTCTTAATCTCTAACTAACTAGCTTTAGTAGAATATTTAAACCACAGTAAGATTAAGATACTTTCAGTTTACAGGCAGCCACTGGCTGCCTCTCTCCATCCACTGTCTCTCCCTTGTGTTGTCCAGGAATAAAAAATTATTTGTACATATTCATGCTGTCATATTCCCAATACTCACCATTTTGGAAGGGTATTCTTTAGGAAATCCTCTTACTGGGATACCAAATACCCTCCTGCCATTTATAAAAGCCTTCATTATAAAGTTTGTCACTAGAATAATAATAAAAAAACATTGTTTAAATGGGAAAATGAGAAGTAGTTTTGTACAGCATACTTAAACCAAGAAGTCTTACTTTTTCTTGATAATCCAGCTCCAAGATTATGATTCAAGTCAAAAGGATCTGCAAAAAGAATGTTACTTCAGCAAAATATATATAAAGCATATGAACAAACAAGAGCCCAGTGGACTGAAAACCAGTGGAATGCACTATACAAAATCAAAAAGATTTCACCCCATTAAAAAACAAAACAAAACATGCAGACAAAACTGAACTTTTTGAAAATGAAAAGTTTTCAGTGAGGAAAAGGTAGAGCTCTAAAAGTTTCAAGATTCAGCATAAGGAGCAGGGATAATTGAAGCACAGCAACTTTAAGTATGAAGGAAAAAGGACTAACAGGAAAGGGTGTCCTGGACTGAATAAAGGGGTGGAGGATCAGCAGCTATGCTAATGGTGGTTTGTACAGCTCTTGGTAGCTGGTATGGAGAACTTTTAAAAAAAGTATGTCTGTGCAAGGGATAGCTTGAGGCACTGCAAATTAGCCAGCAAAATACACAAGAAGCCAAAACCATGATGGCTTCTTTCTGGTTATATCAGAAATTCAGGATACATCCTGGGAGATGGGAGTTGAAGCAGGTTCAGGGTACAAAACACTTGCAAAATACCTAAATCAAACACCAACTTAATTATACACCAAGTTAATTGTCACTTTCTGTTTACTCTCCCCCTCTGTGTTTAATGTCAACACTTACTTGCAATAATTGTTCAAAGACATAGATGGCGTAGCAGCTATTATGCCCTGCTCATAACAATAATTTGCTAGGATCAGACTGCTATACAAACAGGTATGGAAGTTAAATAATTGTTATTCCAAAACAGGATGAGGTAAATAAGAAACAAGAGATAAAGTAGTTCTTTAAGATAAATGATACTCAAGAGGTTGACTATATGGTATATAAAATTTGACTTTAGCAGCATAAATATACACTAACACAGGGGTATCAAACATGCGGCCCGGGGGCCGTATCAGGGCCCCAGAAAGCTTCTATCAGGCTCCTGAGCAACCAGCTGTCATCTGCTTCCTTCTCCCTCTCTCTTGCTTCCTTCTGCATCACATCTTGCTTTACCAGGCTTGCTCAATTGCACAGGAGCTACAGTGCAAAACCTCTATTTTCTCAGTTACCTGAGGCTCCTCCCCTCAGTCCCCTGGGGAAGGAAGGAAAGAGCCACATTTCTTTGCCCTGTTCCCTGGATCCCATGGGAGAAATACAAAGAAAGCACCTTTAAGACCATCAAGTGCCAACGTTTTAAACATGTTCTAAGTATTTTTTAAAAAAAAATTAATGTGTTTGTCTGTGTCCTTTATAAAGTTTATATCTCTGCTACCTGATCTTAAATAGGTATACATGTGACCTGGCTCGACATGGCCTGACTCAACCTGACAAGGCCCGGCCCAACAAGGTCTCATTTGTGTCAGATTTGGCCCTCATGAGTTCGACACCCGTTGGTATAAAACTCTCTCATAAATGAAAGCTCTCTCTCATACCTTCAATAACAATGTATTTTGAAGTCCACTGTTTCTTGAATGTTGTAAGTAAATTTCTTCTTCTGATGCAGATAACATGCTCTTTAAAATCAAATTCTTCAGTATAAAATCGTAAAAGTCCTAGCCATAACTCCCCAATGGATTCATTATTTTTACCAAAGTCTGGCCAAAATGATGGCTGCAAATGAAACACACAAATACAATGCCTTCAGTGTTCAGTGCTTCAAACCAATTAGCTACAATGAAATATCAAATAACTGTAGTATTTTGAGAACATATAATTGTACACACATAATTCTCTGTTTCACTGTAAGATATCTAAGCTGTGTAATGCAACCCATGCCCTTCTTCTACTCCAAGGCCTATATCAGAAAAAGTCAGAATACCTGGCTGCTGGCAAATTTCCAATGGACTGCTATGCTATAAAGAAAAGCTCATGCTGTTGCCTCTGTGCTCCTCAGGTGCCACTGCCCTGCATGTCTGAGGAACACAGAAGTGGAGAAGGCAATATCTTCCTTGAGAGCTCATGCTGTGTTTTTGGGCGCAGGCTTGTATTTGTCCTTACTAGATCCAACAGAGTGTGTTTCTTGGCAGCTGATTCCATTTTGAAATGAAAAGTGAAGAAACAGCGACAATGTTAAGCCTTTCAACACTTTCATCTGGCATCCAGAACATCCACCCATCCCCCAGCCAGTTGAATCTGGTCCAACTCCAATAGGCCAGCTGCCAGACTATAAAAATGAGATCCTGGATCCAGCCATATTCAATCTAACTTCATCCACCAGCAGCTGTAGTGGTCAAGGAAGGGAACTATTAAGTACCTTCACCTGCTCACTGTCTAACTTCTGACACCTCCAGCAAAACAGCTGATAGTGAGAGTTGGATTGAACAGGGTGGAGCCAAAGGGAGACAGCTTTTTGGGATCTCCTCCTTATACTCTCCCTCCAAAGCAAACATGCGACTGAGCACCAGCCATCCAGTACCTGTGGCAGCAGGCAACAGTCTTTGAGGAATAAATTGCTGAGCATGAAAGTGAAAATATTGTGTACAAGTCCACATGTATGTATGCCTGAGTTTAAGGAAGGGAAAGGAAACTGGTGCTGAATTTTCTGCATGTTTATCCAACAGAGTCACCAGAAGCATTTTGTCACTGCTAAATATGATTCACAGCATGTCTTTACCATGTTTTCAGACCTTCACAAACAAAGAGAGGCAGCAGAAGTGGTGTGCAAGTGGGCCACCTCAAGGAGCTTATTAAAGACCCTCCCCCCAAATTGTGAAATTCAAAATTTGCTCACCCTTGCATACATCACAAGTGCAAGCCAGTATGTTTCCCATAACATACTGAGGCTTCATTCTGCAAGAGGACCTTCAACAGAATATCTATAGCTATGCTGTTACAATGATGAAGTTGCACCCTTGAATCAAGAATGCAAAACAAAAACCTTCCATTCCACATTATGACATTATCTTTGTTCCAAATCTCAGAACGTCCCCCCCCCACTCCCGCAAAACAACAACAACCCCTTAACTGAGGGTTTCTTAGATCCACAACTGCAGGATCAGCCATCAAAACAAAGCTGAATATTACTATCTGTCTTCTTTTGGTAACATGTCATGTGTTCCATCACACATAAACCACCATCAGAAATAACTTACAGCATAACCAGTGGCAAAGTGCATACTATGTGTCCTACTAAAAATAAACCTCACAAAACCATGCAATCAGACATTATGAAAGAAACTACTTTGTTAACTCTGCTCTGCGACAGCGAACACCCAGGCTTGCTGCCTGTTCAGATACTAAGAGTCTCCCTTCAGTTCTTCAGCTATTTCTGATGCATATGTAAACCACTTATTTTAATAGCAATGCACACAGACTTTGTCTACATAGAATACTTTCAGTTGCAGTGTATGCATATAATCTTTGGCACAGAACTAATATTTTACCACTGTTCAAATATTTCATTGTACCTGGGCCTATCAAGGTATCATGTTAAACTAACAACTGGAAAAGAGAAAAGAATTGTTACTAAGCATGTAGTTTCAGAATGTAAATGTATCCATTAGGTAATGTGGCAGTATGTTTAAGAAGGGGAGACTTTAAGGCTACATATGCAAAAGAAGAGACTCACCAATTCATCTATTTTGTCAAAGAAATAGACATTCCAGCCATCAACTAAAATCTCAGGCTTCTTTTGGTCTTCATAAATCTAAGAACAGATGTATTAGACCATCAAGTTTAAGACTTGCTGTTTCGAAATTATTTTGTGAGCATGCAACTGTGCAAAAAATAAACATGTACTGTACCTCTTGAAGAACAGGAATGACAGGTGGGTTTCTCTGCTGAAGAAAATAAAGCACCATAAGAGTATATGCATAGGAGGACAGACTGCCCCTAGATGCATCACCAATATCACACATCTGAAGAAGAGAAAAAAATAGTTAAACCACACTTGACTGGCATTGGGTTTTCTTTCAGTATCTGGAATAATGCTTACCTTTGTAAAGACTTTCATTGTATAACAGAGATGTTTTACTCTGGGATCAATAGATGCATAAGAGGATAATAGTCTTGTGTTATGCAGGGCCTATAAAAATACAAATATATTTAAAGTGAAGAGAACCAAAAAGATTTTCTCTCTGCAAGGCTATAGTTTGGAAAGCTCTTCCAAATAACTTCATCTAAAGCAGCTCAGCATGTTTCAGATGACTCAAACTGGAATTCTGAGTGACGAGTATGCATTTGAGACGTGTATATTCACATGCAAGTGTGTGTGCACACATGCACAGCCTTCTTACTTTCTTGATCCTGATAACCCATTAGTTAAATAAAATATCTCATTGGAGAACAACAGGATGCCAACAGGCATAATTTCAAAGAAATATGCTTGTAATCACATGGATTGTCAGAAACATATTTTTAAATATTTACAATGTCTACAGTTTAATGCCAGTCCTCATGTCCCCCCCGGCACCAAACTCAACCGATCAACTATCCATGGATGGCACTTCAGTTCCGTATTCCTGTTTATAAACTCCCACAATGTGTGTGTTCAAGTACTGTCAAGTCACTTCCAACTTAAATCTACCCAAAGAATTAATGTCCTCCAAAACGTCCTGTTGTTAACAACCTTGCTCAGGTTTTACAAACTGAGGGCAGTGGCTTCCTTTATTGAGTCAATCCATCTCATGTTGGGTCTTCCTTCTTTGCCTGCTGCCTTCAACTCTTTCTAGCATTATTGTCTTTCCCAGTGACTCTTGCCTTCTTAAAATACGATAGCCTCAACTTAGAAATTTTAGCTTCTAGAGAGAGTTTAGGCTTGAACTCCCATAATAGCTAGTAAAAAAGGTTAGCAGTTAGTGGGTGTTCTTACCAATGTATTGTATAAGCTGATATCTACTTCAAGACCACTTCGGACATGGAAAAACTTGACAATTGGCACTTTAGCAGTGGTTATGGGCAAGATATTTCTTAGACCTAAGAAAAATACGATACTGATTTATACCATTCCATTCAATGGCATAGTAAATAACAATTTCAATCCAATGTTATGTGTTCACTGAGGTTTATGCTGCAAATTTATACACACTTGCTTAGGAGAAAATGCCACAGAATTAAGTACATTTTGCTTTAGTACAGTTTTCAAACTAAACAGCCATAGTTTTCAAACTAAATTCCAGAGAAATCTGAGACTCCTTGGGAATCTAATCAGAGGTTTCTCAAATGAGAAAGTGGATGTACTTTCCTGAAAGATGGCTTCTGATCTTTTTTTCTGCAATTCACAGCCACAGGAGAATATTGGGTTGACTTTAGGGCACACTCTCCAATTCACATGTAGTGTACTGAAGTCCTACAGGTCTGGCCTGGCCAGTGCACCATGTGAAGAGTTTATCTTAAGATGTACCTCAAAATCTTCAACAATAAACGGCTTTCAAAGCAAACAAGTCCGTATGGAAAGGCCTGTCCTGGATAACCAGTGTTTTTGTGCATCAGCAATTTAAAACTCAACAATAACCTATCACTGAACCTACATTCCTCCTATTAACTGTGAGGAAGATGTCAGTAACTGAAAAAAAAAAACAACAGCCAGAATCTGTACAAAATAGGCCAAGTGTATTTATACACTTTGGAAAAAGCTATAAAAGTACTGGTTTGTCAGACTATATTTGGTCTGAGCCTGGACAAAGGAGGAATGCTCTGCTGGTTGAAGTGTAAGTTGTTTTATTTTTTGTTTATAAAACATTGTTTTAAACATTTGGTATAACTTGTTTACACTGCTTTTGCATTGCTGTTACTCACTTTAGATTCTTGGATGCCTGGGGAAAAGGTGGGTATATAAATATTCTGAATAAATAAATTCGGTATTGCTGCTTCTCAAGCTATTGTCGTAATTCCCCACACTCATTATAGGTCCACAAAAGTTATGCTAATGAATCTATATGAACACTATGATATTAAACAGATCTTGTGCTCTTCTTACTGCACTACTGACTGCTTGGAGAAGAATATTCAAAAGCTACATAAAAGTAAATAACATTGTATTCGTTGAAGTAAGACTCATTTATTTATATCTTCCTTTTCTTCCTACATGGACCCAACTTTACACTTCATATTACAGAGTAAAAGATTTACAAAACAGACCAGGTCATTAATGTTATTTTGAATTTAAATACAACAAAATCTGCATACAAGAAAACAAATGTGTATTTTTCATCTGCCTCTAAATCTAAGTTTTATTTGGAAGTGGGGGGCTGGTAACAAGCAACAAGACAGAAGCAGAAACAGGCACACAAGCATTAAGGAGATATGGCTATGAGAAGAGACTGAAAACTGAGGTACAAATATCTAGAACACTGGAGCTCTTTGGAAAAGAAGCCATATGCATATCACAGCACTTTTCAGAAGGGTTAGAAATGTAGTTTCCTCTCTTTAAAACCTTGGTTAATATTTTGCAAACAAATCAAATGTATGTATACTCAATCATGGAAAGCAACAAGTCCCACCTACAACTATAAGCAAAATAGTATCTTTTTAAGGCTATGTTTAGGTAAACTGAGAAATTAATACAAGCAACTTAAAACACCAAACTGACTTTATTAGCGGCTCTCAGACAAAGCATCCCTGATGTGTCAATACACAAATCATTTATAAAGCCTGCTTCTCCAATTAATTCCTGAGACAAATCTATGTTTAAAGTTTGGAAAATCTGCTGCTTAATCTGAATGCTTAGATATGTTCATTATAACTGCTTATTAATTCTGCAACCATCTTACATAACATGCTCCAGTATGTGTAAAAAAAATCGAGAGATAATATTTAACCAAAGTTACCTGAATGTTTCTTGAGCACTTTTGCAAGTTCCTCAATGATTCTTATACAATCAAGACCCTGTGATAGGAAAAAAACACAGTGTAACAACAATGGCTATTTCGATAAAAGAAAGCAAATATTTTTATTTACTTATTTATTACTTTCAACTTTTATCCTGCCCTCTCCGCAAGCGGACTCAGGGTGGCTAAATATTACAATTATAGGTTTTAAAACAATAAAATACATTTTAAAACATTTTATGGTGCTTCAATGTAGGCAGGATCTTACTCTCCTCTGATAGCGATCTTCTAGTGATCATAATTTCTCAGCAGTGTAGGATGGCAGTCCATCCTGGTTAGATATTGAAGGTCTGTTTTAGAGGTCCTGTGGAATTGAGAAAGATCCTGCAGGGCCTTTATGACCTCCGGGAAGGCATTCTACATTTCTGGTGCTGCCACTGAGAAGGCCCTAGCCCGTGTAGAAGAAGAAGAATTGCAGATTTATACTTCTCTCTTCTCTCTGAATCAGAGACTCAGAGCGGCTTACAATCTCCTATATCTTCTCCCCCCACAACAGACACTCTGTGAGGTGGGTGGGGCTGAGAGGGTTCTCACAGCAGCTGCTCTTTTAAGGACAACCTCTGCCAGAGCTATGGCTAACCCAAGGCCATTCCAGCAGGTGCAAGTGGAGGAGTGGGGAATCAAACCCGGTTCTCCAAGATAAGAGTCCACGCAGTTAACCATTACACCAAACTGGCTCTCTGTAGAACACAGTCTGGCCTCCCTTGGTCTGGGGATGGACAGTAGGTTTTGTGTCCCTGAATGCAGTGCTCACTGGGGGACATATGGAGAAAGGTGGTCCTGTAGATAGACAGGCCCCTGACCATATAGGGCTTTAAAGGTCAATACCAACACCTTGAAACGGACTCAGAACACAATAGGTAGCCAGTGCAGCTCTTTCAGCACCGATTGAATGTGCTCCGATCAAGGAAGCCCCATTAACCACCGAACCACAGTGTTCTGCACTAGCTGTAGTTTCCGAGTCGGGATTAAGGGTAGCCCCATGTAGAGAGCATTACAGTGATCTATTCTCAAGGCAACTGTAGCATGGATCACCATTGCAAAGTAGTCGTGCTCTAGAAAAGGGGCCAGCTGCCGCACCCGCCAAAGATGAAAAAAGGCTGCTACTTTTATTGATTTTTCCTCTTTGAATGCAGTAGATTAAAAAACAGATAACATCTGTTTAGTGCATATGGACAAATTAGCAATACAAAAAACAAAGATGAAAGGCATCTAAATAACTGAGAATTTTAATTAGATTAGTGATGATTCAATTTGACTAATATGCAATTTGTTCAAAAGTGAAGTTTAATGTTACAGAAATCGCCTACATTTGCATTTGTCTAGATGCCTAGATTTACCTCAGCACTCTCTAGACCATCAATTGTCATGCAGATATCAAGATCACTTTGCTTAAAGCCAAATCCATTCTTTGAAGACCCAAACAAGCTTAATTTGGTGCCTGTAGGGAATAAGCACAATTTTTAGTATTTGTTGTAGCACTCACCACGATCAGGTCATTGCAGAGTATGAATAAGCTGCTTTGTAAGGAAGGAATAATAAAATAAAGCACTTACACTTTTTCTGCCATGTTGCACATTACATAGTTTTTATACTGAGTGAACATCATTTTAAAACTCTGAGTTGGTGTAGGTCAGACAGAGCTCAGTGAGAACTCCTCAGGAGAAGAGGAGCCCTGTGTAGTCAGCTCTGAATCAGCAGAAGCCAGCAGGCAGGAAGACAAACTGCAGGCTTGTCAGGACTCACAGCCAACAGCTAGTGCAGACCCACCAACACCCTCCAGCCCTGACTGAACAGGTGCAACTAAGTTAATCATTCCCAGCCCTCCAGTATCACCCACACCCTTTGAGTGCCGCATGTGCAGGACTACAGGAGAGTACTTGCCTCCTGGCTCGATACCAGCTGCTTGAGTAGTTGCAGGATTACTCCTGAGAAGCTGGCTGCAAGCATGACCATTAGGCTTATGCCTATAAAAACCAGTCAAGTGTGGAAGCAACATGTCCTCTTACTGCTGACTCTGCAACCACTGTACCAGACCTTGCTTTGATCATGTGACTTCCGGACTGGCTCTTGACCTCGCTTCTTAGCTCTGTGACCTCTGCTTGTGACTGCCTGATTACGCCTCATGGACAACCCTTCAGTAACAATTTCTTCAGGTATGAACTCTGGAACTGAGCCCTTGACTTGGCTTCTCACATTCAGACCCATGCTACCCACACTAAGTGTGTTCACACTACACTAAATAATGCATTTTGCAACTGGATTTTTACTGTGTAAGAACAGCAAAAATCCAGTTGCAAAATGCATTATTTAGTGTAATGTGAACGGGCTCCACCTGACCACAACAGTTCAATCCAAAAATCACAAGCAGAACTCTGCTTGTCAAACAGATTTTCCAAACTTCTCTATGCAGCTCTTTGCACCACCACTTAAAAAGTGCTGCTGAAGGCTGGGGGGACACTTGGGAACAGTATGGGATGATGCGGGTGGGGCTACATCTTAAGTGGAAAGTTCACTGAAATTGCAGACATTCTTCTCCTTTTCCTGACAAAACTTTGGATCCTAGCCTATGGCATTAATAAACAAATTTGAAATTTGAAAAAAAAAAAGAAGAGACACCTGGAAATTCTTGTCGGATGAAACTTTCAAGATTTTGTCTTATATGTTCACGCGCCTGATCTTCTATATTACTTGGAGCAAAATCCTCTGTTGAAAAGTAAATCAGTTTCGAAACAGAATTATGACAGCAGTTAAGCAATGTAAAACAGACATTTCTTCCAAAATGTTTAGCATGTTATTCAGGCCCGTAGCTACAGTGGGGCCCAGGCCACTCCATTTAACCCCCCCTTCCATCTGTACGGCCGCTCCATTGGAGGGCCTCCAGAGATCTGCCCCCTTTGCTCACCGCCACTTGGAACCATTCTGAACAAGTGCAGCATTGCTACTGTAGGGGCTTCAGTGGCATGGGGGGGAGGGAACCTACATACAGCTGGATTCCCCTGAAAGGTTTACTGAGTTAGACAAATGGGGGGGGGGGGTTGTCACTTTACTTGAGAAGCGAAGTGTTTAGGGCCAAATCGGGTGGCTCCCTGCCCCGCCCCCGCCCAAACAACAAATGCTGATGCAGGCCCTACTAAACATAAAATCCTGGCTATGGCCCTGATGTTATTGCACCACACCTTTGGTTGCATCCCATGTAAAACCTTAAGATAGGTGCAATATCTGTCAGTGGAGTGGGACTTCCCCCCT
Source organism: Heteronotia binoei (assembly GCF_032191835.1). Taxonomy (NCBI): domain Eukaryota; kingdom Metazoa; phylum Chordata; class Lepidosauria; order Squamata; family Gekkonidae; genus Heteronotia; species Heteronotia binoei. The sequence continues at coordinate 76,343,250 of NC_083226.1, forward strand.
CCCCCTGCAGCTCCAAACATCTCCCAAATCTTGCTTCAGGAACAATATGGGAGGGGCATGAGATATCTGCTGCTGGAGAATGAAAATCATCCCCTCCCTTCAATATGTGGAAACGTCCAATGGATTTTACTGCTTAGATTTCCAGCAGTTCTGGGAGCTCTAGAAAACTGCTGGATAATCAGATGTGTTCTATGATGAAGCAAATATAAAATTTGTGATCTAATGGATGAAGCATTAGAATCTGTGTGAATTTATAAGCCTAAACCTTTGGAGGGAAGGAGAGTATATTTCTCTCTCTACAGTAAGCAAGCAAAAAAAAAAAAAATTAATGATCTCTATAAGGTTTGTTAATAAGACTAATTTCATGTACTTCCATAGTTCAGGACATTCAGTGGCAGAACTTGGGTCCAAAACTCAAACTACCAATGTTTGGGAAGGGTACTCTACAGTAGACAAATGGCACAGGAGGGGATACTTAGCCCCTTTCCATGTCCACAGCTTCTCCAGTTCAGCACTCTTTGCCCTTTGCCATGTGTTTTCTTGTGCTTCTGCAACTGCATATCTGAAGTGGAGCCCATGCATAGGAAACACAAAGTTTCTGGCATTCTTGTAACTTCTTTGTATACTTAATCATTTCCAGAAATGTGCAAAATATAAAGTTCTGTCAACTTACTGTAGCACTGGATACACACTTGATCTAAAATTGCAGAAAACTTGGGTGTTAATGGTGGCAAAGGATCTAATTCAATTTTTTTGAAGTCTTCTGGACAGTCCCTCTTTAAGTGACCCTCTCGCTTACATAAGCTGCATACAACTGTAGGAGACTGTATCAAGAGAAAGCAGTACAACATTAAACATTTCTCTGCTGAGTTCACTTCCTCTTTCTAGTCTGTCAACAGCTATGGAAGAAAGCTCATGTCATAGAAAGCCAACAGCCACCCATGGGATATATAGGGGGGAGGAGAGAAGATGAATTTGTCTACACCAGAAAACAGTCAACTTTTATATGCAGGGTAGTGGGGGGAAGGCATCTTATTCTCCAAAACCTAGATAAAAAGTCCAGAACAATTTGACTCCTCTGTAGATAATCAGGAGTTATAAGGAATATATTTGAGGACTTCCAAAGTAGTCAGCTTATTTTAGGAGATTAATAATTTTTGTTACTAGACTTTGATTAAAATAGTGCTCTCAGGGCCCAGATTCAGCCCACCAATTGGTCAACCCTGGCTTATACAATACAGAAAAAAAATAACATTTCTCCATGGTAAGGTAGAGGGTCTCAGGAGGTCAGTATAACTCTGGATAAAAACTTTCATTTTAGTATAACTTCATCTTTCATCTGACATCCAAAGTATTTAATATGAAGCCCATCAAGTCCTCTCTCAGACTATGAAGGCATCCTAGATTCTGTCATGAGGCAGAATTCATGCTAGTTAATATGGTTATAAATAAAAATTGTGAATGGGAAAAAAGATTCACAGGAAAAGAACCATGGAGAAAAAAACAAGTTTAGATAACAGGTTTTATTCCAAATTCATCATTCTGAAGTGCCACTCCAAGGTCTAAACTCAAATAAAACCTTATTTCTACATATCATGATGCAGAAAACTTAAAACACTGTATTTTAAATAATACTTTGATACTTAGATATCATTACCTTGCCTTTTGTGAAAGCAGCTTTACTGAACTCATAGAAGAATTCAGATGCACTATATTGGTCTATAGGTAAGCTGCTTTCACAAGTCTCTCCTTTCTCAACAGCATCTTCTGTGATTGAAGATATCTTCGGAAACTCATCAACATTCTTTTTGGGCTCAGTGCCTTTATATTTAACTGACATGAACAATTCTTCCTCTTCAGAAAGAGCTTCTTCATCACCAGATCCAGTGTAAATGTTGTCCAGCTCATCCTCAGTATTGGTAGTATTGCCATGCTGTTCCTGACTTATGCTCTGTTCTTCTTCCTCTTCCTCTGAGTGATCTATTCCATATCTCTGTTCCTGAGCTGGTGGTTCCAATTTGATCAGAGAATCTTCCAGTTCATCAGTATCCTCTGTGCTCCCTTCATCAACGTTAACCGTTTCATTAAGTACCTCCCCACATTCTAAATTAAATTCATCAACAGCAACCACAGTGTTTTGAAAATTTTCTAAATCAGAAATGCTGTCCGTTTCAATATCATATTCACTAGTTGGAACTGCAAGATCTCCACTTTCACTGTCTTCATCCAAACCTTGGTTAATGCCCAAATGTGTCTGCCACTTTCTGACATGTTGGTTCCCTTCTTCCTCTTCATTTCCACTTTCAGTGTCTTCACAGCTTGGTTTAAATTCCTCATTGTCACCAGAAATAAATTCTTCAATTATGCAGTCTCCGGTGGCAATTCCTAAATGTTCTATGTCATCTGTCAGCTGCTCTTCTAAAAGGCTTTCAGTTCCGAAAACCTGAGAAAGATCAAATACATGTTCCTGAGGAACATGTGAACTTTCCTTGATAATAGTTGCAGAGCTGCCCATGACTAGTTCTCCTGCTTCTTTATGTGCCTCTTTCATGCCAGAGATGCTATGTTTCAAAGCATTCTTTTCATGCTTTTGCACTATGGAGGATTCCAGAGGTTCTTTTTCATTGTTTTTTGTACTATGCTTGGGAGGCAAAGCAAAATACTTGTAAGTTGCTCGTAAACAGTGAAGGATATACTCATACACTAGTTGACTATTTAGTGTCCTTGCCACATTCCTCTTCACAGAGTAAGGATCTGCCAGAAACAAAAGCCAAAGACCTTTCTAAAAAAGTGTATATTACTGGAGATATTACATGTTTTTCTGCTATAATTTAAGACACGAAGTTACTTGATTCAGAGATACTCAAGACAATGTAGATAAAAACAGACCCATGAATAAAAATGTCATTAAAACAATATTAAATACAAAATCAGTTGAATATAAGAACAGCAAAGGATTCACATCAATCACATTTAGCAGAAATCAAGAAATACCTGAAAAACAAGTCTTTAGCTGGTAGCAAAGAATGGACATGGAGAGGATCATTACATGCTCCCTCAAAAGGCAGCCGCAAAGAGCAAACTGCAAAGAGCATATATCATAGCTGAAAATGCTCTGCTATATGCCCCATGAAAACTTACCAGAGTAAAGGGCAGAATGCAAAGAAGAAATAGCATGGTATAGTGGTTAGAGAAAATAGGATCTGGGAGATCCTCATTCTGCTATGGAAGCCTGCTGGGTGACCTTGGGCCAGTCATATGCTGACAGTCTAATTTACCTAAAAGGGTTTTTGTGAGGATAAAATGGAAGAGAACGGAATAATGTAAACTACTTTGAGTCCCAGTTGGGGAAAATGGCCACATATACCCGAGGTAAATAAATAAATAACATGATCTGGGTCCAAACTAGATAAGGCATACATAACATTTCCCTGACAGCATTTTGCAGACTTAGAAAGCCACTTCCAGAGTGGTGACCGAGATTAGAGAGATAGTGTCAAGCATGGTTGAACACTACTGCCAATTGACTGCTTTAGGGTCCTGTCTATATCTGGTCTGTGAATTGTCATGAAGGACCCCAGTTCATTTGTTTGTTATTCTTTCCCTTTTCTTTTCCCACTTTATGGCTGTTAATTTAGAGTAGTGTGAAGGGAACAAAGTAATCAGCACCTTCCCATATATCCTCCGGAGGGAGGATGAGACATCTGGCGAAAGCAAGGACAAAGTTCTGATAAACGTCCTGGGAAAGTATACAGTCTGATAGTTTAGATGTGAACACTTCCCCGCGGCCCCCTCCCTTGGAATCCCTTTGAAGTATGCCTTAAAAGTTTTGTATCAATGTATCAGTTTCATCACTCTCAAGAAATGCCTTTGGCTAAAGTATCGGTCTATCAATAAACGTAGTCTTTGTATCAACTTCAACTCGTCATTGAACCCACATGCTTGACAGATAGTGGAGCATGTAATCTTTCCACCCGCGAGGATGAAAAGATGTTTGGAGAATGACTTAGAGAGAGTGTTATTTGCAGGAGAAAAATGACAAAGAAAGGTATACAGATCCTCTAGCTTGGTATCTACTCCCCGACCCCCCGAGATTTTTCAGATTACAAAAGGCAGTTAAAATGTTATGCACATCTGTGTGCAACATTTAGCTTGGTCCTAAAAGTCTTATTTTGCAAACACAGAATTGCATTTCAGGTAGTGACTTGACTTGTGCCCCTTAGTAAGCCAATGAGTGAGCATATGCTTAAACTCATATCTCTCAGCTACAAGTTCAACATTTATTCACCAGACTACAAAAGGCTCTCTGAATAAACCTGTTTGTTTAAGTTGTTGCACTGCAGCATGAGCTATATGGAACAGGGTGCATTAAGATTAAAGCACAGAACAAACTTTTCCTTGGTTTTTTTTACTAGTTTTCAAGCATTTGCAGGGTTTCACACTTCTTTTCACTGGATCTTCTAATCTGAATGTATGAGATCTGATCACAAAGTCCCAGTGACTTATTGGCAGACACCATCCTATATATCTGGAATCACTGTGGTACAATCAGACAATATTTGCCAGAAACATTTTGCTCAAAATGAGAATCTCCTCAACTTCTGTGGGTTGGCACACATGCAGCTGCTTTACATTATTTCTTATGGAAAGGGAAGGCAAAAGGAAAGTCGCCAGATGCATATGGATCCAGTTATATACAAATGACTTTCCACATGGGAGACAGTCAGGGACCAATGCATGACAGCCTCTAACTAGCAGGGTTTTTTGTGTACACCTTTCCTAAAACAGAATTCATACTATTAAGCCCAAGTCACTCAAGAAAAAACTTTGAATTTCCTCTGCTATAAATAACAGCCCCACATGATGTTGACCATTTAATGGGATGTCAAAGTAACTCAGAAAAACTCACAGTAGCTCAGAAAAACTAAAGGTCTGTAACCCTGCCCCCCACCCCAAGATCTTCTCTTTGTCCCTTAGCTGAAACCAAGTTTATTTCATTTTATTTATTTATGGATTTTTACCCTGCCCTACTCCATAGGCGGGCTCAAGGTGGCTCATATAAATCCACAGAACAATTAATTCATAAAAACATAAAAACAATAACTTTAGCCAGGTTAAAATTTAAATTAAATACTTAAATATTGATTAGCAGCTTGGTAATTAATTTCCATTCCAGTATGCTATGCTTATGCCAGGAAGACAGTAGATCATTTGGTAGAATAAGTCTACTGCCCCTAGTGCTGATGATCTAAATCGCATTATGGAGTGCATGAGGCACTTGAGGTTTGAGGCAGGGGAGGCTGATGTTATTTGATGTTTGCTGCCTCAACCAAGGGTCTGGCAGAACAGTTCTACTTTCAAGCCCTGCTAATTACAACAAATCCTGCAGGGTCCTGATCTTAGTTGGGAGTATTTTGCACCAGGCCAGGGCTGAGAAGGCCCTGGTCGAGGCAAAGCAGATGTCTTTCAGGCCAGAAGTACCAAATGGTGCTAGGTCTAGAAAGCACAAGGCTCTATGGGGGACAGATGGTTCTACAGGTATGCTGGCCCCTGGCTGCATAGGGCCATAATCTTAAACCTGATTCGGTACTCAACCAGCAGGCACAACACAGGCCAAATATGTGCCCTCATAGATGTCCATAAAGCAAGTATGTGACTGCATTTTGTAGCAGCTGAAGCTTCCAGATCAGGCTTAAGGACAGGCCCACATACAGCAAGCAGTAGTCAAGCCTGGAAGTGACCACTGCATGGACCTCTGTGGCCAAATCACAGGAGGAAAGGTAAGGGACCAGTTGCCTGACAAGCTGAATATGATAAAAGGTTGACCTAGCAACATTAGTGAACTGGGTCTCCATAGAAAGTAAGGCATCTAGGATCACTCCCAAATTTCTCAACATTGGCACCAGCATCAGTGGTGCCCCACCAAAAGTTGTAAGTCGGATTCCAAAACCAATCCCCCCACAACTCAGAAACAGGACCCGTGTCTTAGCTGGACTAAATGTCAGCCGTAACCAATCAGCCACAGCTTCTATAGCTCTAGGAAAATATCAGGGGCGGAATCTGGCTGGTCATACATCAACAGATACAGCTGGGTGTCATCAGCAAGGGAGCCATGTTGGTTTTAAATAACAATTAAGTGTGTGTGAGGGGTAAGGGCTAGGAAAAAATACAAAGTGATGCTTGTGCAACACACTGATTAGGATGCAGGAGGATACCACTGATGCATATGCAAGTCAGAAGCTTCTTGCCCCTTCCCTAGTTTGTTTGTAGCTATCTCTCACACACTCAAAAACTGTGGCTCTGTATTGAAAATTGCACAAATAGATTTCTCCAGTATTCAATACACCTGCACGCTCTTGAAGTTAGCAAATTCCAAATACCTTCCACAGCAATCCGTTTTTTAGGCCAGTCCTTGGATTCACGAGAGACTTTTTCTTTGAGGCGTATGCTGATGACCAAATCTGCCAAATTAAACTCCAGGGCATAGAAACGAAGCAGTTCAACCCAGAGCTGCCCAACTGCAACTAAACACTGATGGTTTGACTCAAACACTAAAGGAACCTGCCAATTAAAGCAAAATCTGAATTATTCTGTATGTCAAGGACAAAACCATACATTATCAAACATTTCAAAACAAAACACAGCAATATCAGTTTTCTCTAAGGTTTAAAGGTGCAAGGCAGAAAGGAAAGAAATGGAAAATAATCCTGTGTTCAGCCAGTATTAATATATGGAATTGATTTTTATATAACAGGAAATTAAGTGATTTTATAAAAAAAGAAACAAAATATGAGATCCAGCCATACTTAGCTATTTCAAACACAGCAAGATTGGCTACAATTTCTATCACAAACATTAGTACAACTTAGTTACATGGCAAGTGCTCTCCCTCAAACACACACCAGAATGTGATGATATTACTAGCATAAAGAGAGTATTTCTGAGGTAATCAATGGTTTTCCTTTTTTTAACTTGTATTCCTGGCATGAATGTGCTTACTCCATTACAAGTGCTCAGTTGTTCTGACATGTATTAATCAGTACAGTAATTAAGATGCTACTCTATCTTAAAAGTGCATTACATAAGTACCAAGTTACACACCAAATATTTAACAGAAAAAATAGCAAGAGTAAATAGTATTAAACAATTATGTATTTATTCAAAGCATTTCTATTCCACCTTGTCTCCTGGGACTCAGAGTGACAAACAATGTAGGAACCAAGTTCCAAATATATTCCCATTTGAATTAGGAATTCTAGTGTTTTCTTTAATAATGACTAAATTATATTACTTGGCCCTAAGGAAAATACAATTATTCATTATTTGTTTCTAGGAGCTGAAAGACTTGACTGTTTAATTCTTCAATTCTCCAATCTTGTGGGGGTCCACAGAATCAGTTTTATATTGTGGCAGCTATCAATAACCACTGAAATAAAGCGCAGCCTCAAATATATTTATGATGCCACTTATATTTCACCATTACCAATGTAATTGCTCCATGTTACTTGAAGGTTTATAAGCTGAAAATTACAATTATAGCCAACATCTTCATTTTAAAAACTCAGCAAGCAATAAATGTTTTAAAATATACTCTTAAATTTAATTTCTCCTCCATAGAAATAGATTAACACACCTTGCCACTCTTGGGAGAAGGCACCTGCGAGGAACTGGGTTCATCGACAGCAGGACTGTGCTCCCACACCACAATGTCATTTTCAACTTCCTTTAGATTAAAGTTCACTAATTTGTTTAATGAAAATCCTCCAATCTACAGAGAATACACATAATCAGAAGTAATTACATATGGAGATAAAATTCAGTATTGTAAATAAATATACATACTATATATAATGTATAATTATACATCATATACAGCCCCATAGCCAGAAACGTTGGGGTGGGGAGGCCCAGGGGAAAAATTTTGGGGTGGGGAGCCCGGAGGCTTGGCTGTTTCTTCCAGCGGCCAGCCACCTGGCTCCAGCTCTCTCTCTTGCATGCACTCTCCCTCAGATCCACTGAAAAAGCCCCCACCACCCTGCCCCGCAGAGAAGGACACCCTCGGCAAGCCAGCAACTCTCGCTCACTCTCTTCTTCCTCTCCACACTGGAGGGGGGGGGGGCATGACGACGACTCTGAGCAGAGCAGGTCCCGATCGATCCTCTGGACTGGAGTCGGGAAGGCAGGCGGACCGGGAGGAGGATGCGGGGAGGGGGGGGGAGAGGCAGAGCTGCAAGAGGGAGACTGAGAAGGAGGAGAGAGAGCATCCAGCAGGGAAGGAGCTGAGCTGCAGGCCAATGGACAAGGAAGACGGCACCACGACTGCTGCCTCCCAGACGCAACAGTGGAATCCAAACCATGCACCCCTCCCTCCCCCCTCCAGCGGCCCCTGGGATCCCCCTCCCAATCAGGCTTCCCGTGGCTCTTTGCCTGCTAGGAATCTCACCAGCTGGAAGACTCCAACAGAGGGGCCATACAACTAAAGAGGGGGAGTGAACAGAGGGGTCTCCCCCCCCCCCCCGTGGCTATGGGCCTGATCATATATATATTATGTATAATTATAATATTATAACATAAATACAGATATAACATAAACATAATATAGAGGACACAGTACTATAAGTGACACTATTAGACAGCTACTAAAAAGTGTCATGAAGAGCACCCTTGCTGTATCGGGTCAAGACACAGTCTACTTTACAAAGAAACTGTATTCTGGTTCCTCAGTTTAGATTTGAAATACGACAGAGTTTACTTCTCTCTATGTTTATCATCTCTTTGTTCAGCAGTATTTAAGGAATATTTTGTTCAGCTTTTTCTCTCTTCATTGTAAACAAAGGCTTAATTCAGGGGTGGCCAAACTGTAGTTTGGGAGCCACGCGTGGCTCTTTTGCACATATTGTGTAGCTTTTGAAGCCCCCACTGCCCTCTTGGCCAGCTTGGAGAAGGCATTTCTCTCTTTAAATCACTTCTAAAAACCAAGCTAGCCAGCAGCTTGGATAATGCATTTAAAGTTAAATCTGCTTTCTTTCCACTTCTCCCTCCCTCCTCCCTCCCTCTATTTTCCTTCCTCCCTCCCTCTCTCCAACATCTGACGTTTATTCTATGTGGCCCTTACATTGAGCATGTTTGGCCCCCCAGGTGTAATTACTAATAAATTGCAAAATTTCACGTACGTTATAAATAGCTCTTTTGATGAAATTAGTGTATTCTAATCACTCTGCTCCTACAATTCTGGGCACACTACCCAAGGGGCAAAGAGAAGAATGGGGCCTCCTTTACAGTTTTTTCTTGCTAAAAAAGTATTGGCTTCCTGAGTTTTTTCTTATGTTCACAGGGAACTGGGACAAGAAGCAAAGAGAGGAGGAGTCTTATGAGCTGTTTTTGTCACTTTTGAAAATTATGTCAATCTAAGTTGGTTGCAACTTGTCAAGTGCCAAAGGACTTTATCAGTAATACTCTTCTGACCTATAGTGGTGGCAGTGATTAAAACATTTTGATTCTTTCTGATATTAAGAAGGGAAGTATTTCAGAGGTACTGAATCAGTTGTAACCTTGGCTTTCTTGGAATATTCATCAATGGAGCAAAATAGGAAAGTCTGTAGAGAGCATATTACCTCTAATAATATGAAAAGGGGAGATGGAGACAGAACTTTCTAATTCATTTGCTAGTATTCGTTCCAGTATTGTGAAAGAGTTCTCTCTTAACATCATTAACAATTTTGGAAACTTCTACTACATTTTCCCTTAATCATCATTTTTTCTCTGGTGCAGCCAAATCTAAAGCCTTAGACCCTTTCATTGTGACAACTGACTATTTATGCATAACAACTGTCTATTCATATCTATCACTTGGCACTGGACTCCAATTTTGTTTCACTCGCTTAACCAGTTATCAATTCATAAGACTTTTCCTCTAATCCCATGACTGCTAAACTCTTTTTATGAGAAAGCAGTAAGGAACTTTGTCCAAAAACTGTTTGAAAAATCCATATGTCTACTTGGTCACGTATATTTAGAAGCCTGTAATTTTGTAAATACTTAGAATTAATTCACTTAACCAACCACTCATTAGAATGCGGTTGGAGATGGTTAAATCACCCTATCTCCAAACCACAATCTTTGCACTTCCACCGTAGTGTTGATTCCACAAAGTTTCTCAAGCAAGTACTTGGATTATCCAGACAAAAATTAGATATGCAGGCCACAGGAGTAGGGCACGAACTGGTTCACATACTACAATTCAGTTTGGGCTAGTTTGGGAACCGATGTTCAGGGAAGGCACCTTCCTCGAACATTCACCAGACTTGTGGCTGGTTTGGCTGTTCTGGGCCAGCTATTTAAAACTGACAACTGAGTGATACATGGTCAGCTGTTAGATTTCACTCCCCTCTTTGAAATGAGGGGAAGCAAAAACAATGGGTTAAATAGCTGCCAGCCATTTAGAGCCAGCACATGGAGTAGGCCACTGGGCACCCCCTCCCCTCAGTGGAGCTGGGGCCGGCACTTGCATAGCATGCTCCTTGCAAGGAGCGCGATATGCAATGCAGGAAGCCTGAGCAGGGCCGGCGCTTATGTAGTGCACTCCTTGCAAGAAGTGCAATGGGATGGTGCCGCTTGGCCATGTTCAACCCAAAAGCAGTTGGGCACCGCTAAAACAGTGCACTCCTTGGAGATTTCCAAGGAAGCCTTCAAAGAGCATTCTGCAGGGGAATGTGGCGGTGTGGCAGCACTGTTGTGCACTGCCTGTCACTCCCTCATCCCCCACTCACCTGGCCTGCATGATGACATCACTTTCCGTGTGCACGCAAAGTGTGCATGCAAAGTGGCATCAGGGCTGCAGCTATTTAAGCCTAACAGAAGACTAGCAGACTCAACCAGCTGTTAGATTTAAATGGCTGTGAGTCATTAAAACACTTTGTTTTCACTCCTTCCTCGACTTTCAGGACAGCCTCAGCCTGCTTTCTCCCAGTGGCAGCTCATCATGGTTGGGAGAAAGGGGGACCAAACTCATTGGACTGGCTTGGTTCAGGTGGGGCCCTTTTGGGTTAGTTCAGGGGCCAACCCTAACCACTTTTGGGGGGTTCGTGCCCATCTCTACACAGGAGTGACAGAAAGAAAGTGTCAGAAAGGTTCTGTACTTTACATAATATTCCTTACTGTATACTCTGGGAAGGAATACATGAGGTACTCATGTAGGAAAATTAATGTTGTGTTATGATGAATATTTCCTGATTAAAAAATGAGCAAGCAAAAAATTGTATGTTATCTTAAGTTTATATACATAAATGTGAATTCAAATTTTATAAGCATTTACACAAACTTTAAGCAAAATACACATACCCATGATCCTAAATAAACAGGCAGAAAAGGTTCTCTCCTCTGTTGCAGAAAGAAAATGACCATTAACGCAAACACATAAGGTGGTAAGCCACCTTCTTCAGGGCGATCTGCACAACATAGCTATAAATGGATGAGGAAAAACATTTTAAAAATGCCTTTGTCAGACAAATATTCCAAAACAACAGATCTTCAGTAATAACATAAACTAAAAGCTTTATTAGGAAAACTAATAAATTAGGGAAACTCATAGCCTAATCCTCTTCCGCCCCTTAAACTGCACCAACTCAATGGACACTCCTGCAATACAATAGCTCTCCACAGAAGACAAGTACAGCAGAGCCATGGAGCTGTATGTATGCAAACACACTCTCTCCTCATTACTTAGTTTTGGTGATGCACTGACATGCCAATGATAGGGCTTCATTGACAGCAATGCCATTCCTTTTCATCATATCTTGTGCTCCACTGCAGAACACAGCATTCATAACACTTGAGAACAGCAATATTTTGATTTTATTGTGACTAAACATGCATAGATTATAATGAAGTCAGATCAACAATCACACTAATCTGTTAAAGGATGTAGCACTAAGTATTTATAGAAAAAATGTTTCCATTATTTGCACTATAATGCAGTGTTCACTGTACTTAAATTTCTGTGAAGAAACACTGTAGACCAAGTATGCAAAAAAATACAGTCAGGTAGAAGGAAATGAAATAAGTCTCTTTGAAACTGTAGGTGAGAAAAATTCACAGCCTAGAAAAATCTAGCAAAATTAAGCTCACTGTACATCACTGTTAGTTCTGAAAATGAAAGGGATGGGAGAATTCCTAGATGTCACAGGAAGGGAAAAACTCTGTGTGAGCCCAAGCAGCAGCTAACCTCCTAAATAAGTGGTTATAAAATCAGGAAGCACTATGGCTTGAGTCTTGCATACAATTTTCATTTTCATAGGTCTGTATAAATTATAAAAATTAAGTAGATGTGCATATATTTCCTTATTTTCCTTAACTGATAGAGAAATCTAGGTGGTTTTTTCCAGTTGCACCTTAAAGACCAACAGAATTTTTATTTAAGGTGCAATTGATTTGAATTTTGTCTAACTACTACAGACTACCACGGTTTTAAGAACAGAGTGCATTCCGTTTGAATTGAAGGGAATTATCTGTTCCAAATGTGTAATGCTTCATGCCTAGCCTCAATCCTGGTTAGACAGATAGGAGGAATAAGCCTTTACACTTCCAAGATCCTGTCCAACAAAGAGAGAGTCGAGAAATATCCACAGCTCTTCAATACAGCTAAAATAGATATCACCTGGAAGAATATACAACAGATAAAATAATACCAATTTATATATTAGTTGTATAAATAAAAAAGTCACATTTACCTTTGCCCAGTACCTAAAGGCAACAACAAGGGACACCAGATGAGATTCTAGCTTTCCTAGAGCAGCCAAATGATTTGTTGTCAGACATGCATTTTCATTCCCTGCACTTACTCTGCAAACAAGGCCACTAAAATGATGAAGACAAAAATGTAAAGATCTTTTTTAAAAACATCATTTAAAACTGTGGATACAACTACAGGCGACTGAGGAAGTTGTGGTTTTGTACTTCCTCTTCTCTCTCCCTCAGTAATGAGTAGCAAAAGTGTGATATAACATGACCCTGTAGTCAGGGGTGTCAAACTCATTTGTTATGAGGGCTCGATCTGATTGGGCCAGGTCATGTGTGTCATAAAATTTAATATCAGGTAGCAGAGAGACAAACTTTATAAAAGATATAGACAAAAAGTTTTTTTAAAACATACTCAATGTAGGGAATTACCACAATAATAAATAACATAAATCAGAGTATGTAAGCACATTTGTACTTTTTAAAATTGATCCTCCTTAGTAGCTTTGTAACACAATAGACCTATTAGGGAAGCAGTTGAGGAACTGTGACACAAATGTTAATATTTGTATCAAAGTGCACATTATGTTTGACAGAGGGCATGTTATGTTTTCTGGTGAATCTTTTTTATTTACTAATAACTTAAAACCTTTAGTACCCATAATCAGATGCATATTTATTAAAACTGGCGGCTGCTCTGGGACAACAGGGCTCTCCAGAAGCCAAGACAGGAGGCAGACAGTTTCCTGGCCCTGGGGAAAAGTGGGGAAGTACTGGCAGTAACATTGTAGAACACAAGCTAGATGCTAGACGTGGCTGCAGTGCAGTCACTAGGCTCTTTCACTTCTGGGTCATTTTGCAGCTCACTGATGGGCAAGAAACTGGCACAGCAGCTGCCAAACCTGGCAGAAAGGAGTGGGGATCAGTAGCAGGCACCTGAGTCTCTGCCCACACCCCATCCATGAAGGCCTTCCCTCTAGAAGGGATGGGATGATTGCTAGGCATGTACATTCTGGAACAGGGCTTTATTGGAGCAAAGTAGGCAGACTTTCACTCCTAAGCACAGAAAGCAGGCTGGAGACCAGGAGGATTATCAGAGTAACAAACCAACCCTTTTCTCTCTCAATTCAGAGGCCTTACTGAAAAAAGTTTCAGGAGCACAAGTATGCCTTGGGACAGTGTGGCCAGGATCCCACTCCTCAACAGCGCACTTATTAGGAAATGCATTCTACTGAATGCAGTACAGCTTACTTCCAGGACAAGGTTATATGTCTTCACTTACATACAAGGTTCACCCCCCCTCCCCAATATGCCGATTCAAGGGAAAAGAACAGAATGAAAACAATGATTAGAGAATTAAGTAGTACAGAAGGAGTAACAACCTTAATTCTAAACTAGAAATGATTTAACCATATAATTATTTTTACATGTAAAGAATATCAGTTACTACTACAAAAAGAATCCTTTTCAGGTATGGGGATGTGTAATTTCCATTTCCATATGCTGGAACACCAGACAAAATTGCAGAGACCTTTCTTTTTCTTTGCATACCACCACAGGTACTCTAGCATGGAAATCTGCATCAACATCGATAAAGGATTCTAAGGGAAAAAAAGAAAGCCACAATCTTGATATCAATGATAACTAGGATGTAAAATCTTTTGCACATTAAAGGAAGATCTTCTACTCCTTTGCTTGCCTTTCAAAGATAGATTCACATTAATTTAATTTTCATGTGATATTTAAAAGTACTGATTCTGAGACCTGTCTATCTAAAACTATCATTTGCTGCTTCTCCCCAGGATATCTTTTTGATACATGGAGTCTGTATTTGCATTCACATGAAAGCATATCTGTTAGAATGCAGATGGTATTTGTGCAATTCATACACTTATACAAGTGTATATGCAGGAAACAATTTGCCACCTCGCCCCAACAACAGACTGTACGAGATTTTGCTCCTTTCTAGCCAACCTTATACACACTCAATATCACTTTAACACAGCTGCTTTTAATCCCTGACACTTCATAGCTAATATACCCCACTGAGTGGGTTTTTCTCCCAGTCTGAATGCATGTTTATAAATTCAATGGCAATTTTAATCCACATTTGTGACCAATTATGGAGACAGCAGGCAGTAGCTATTCCAGATTAAACAAGGATAAAGCACAAAGGTGGAATTCTGCATACACTCCAAAGTGTATTATTCTTGCTATGCCAGGCCATAGGCAGGACAGGGACAACCATTCCAACATTCTCGTATTTGTAGTAATTCTCATGGAACTTTTCCCACTTGTAATGTTAAAAAAACAATAGCCACCCTAATCAGTTGCCTTACTGACTCAGTAGATCTCTCTGTAGTGCTACTTGCACAGAACTGACTAACTCTCATGTGGCGTGAATGACCAAATATAGCTAGCAATAGATCAGAATGAATGCACCTTACCACTGTTCTTCAGGCTTTCCTGTACAAGCAAGAGAACATCTGGTTGGGACATCTGTGAAGGATAGTACAAGCTATAGAATTTTGATATTTCTCAATTCACTAGGTATTTATACTTTGCAGAAGTATTTTGAAATATTGGTATAGTGTATTTTTTTTACATTTAGCATGCTAATCAACCAAATACAAATTAGTTTTTTAATCCTTTTACTGCAATTTTGAGATAGAATATTTGAGAATAAAGTAAGCTAATTTCACATAAAAGGATAGTCTTCCAATAATCATATTGAAAAGAGAAATCTTAGATTTTAGTTTACATCAAGAGCTAGGAACCTAGGAAATGTATGTATATGTGTTACACCACCAAAAAACAATTACTTTTATTTTGCTTTAGGAAATGGCTCAGATTTAGACATTTTTTTCAGAATATCAGCTAATAGTAACATTATGGCAGTTATCAATCATTTTTAATTCAAAAAAAATTAGTGTAGAGTTGCCCCAATTTATACAATATTTATTAATGAAAATCATCACACTTACACTGGCTGGAAACTGAGTATCAAGATTTACATCAGAATTTTTGAAACCAAATCGGCTACAGGATGAGCCATACAGTCTTAGAGAACAATCTATAGGTGAAGGGAAATGATATGTTTTAATTCGAACTGTAGAATCAAGAAGCAAACCTATGTTCTCTATAACAGTGGCCCCCAACTTTTTTGGTCCCAGGGACCAGCCCCAGGGCCGGCCAGCTCACCGCAGCCCCAGGGTCAGCAGGGTGGGGGCACCCAATTCGGCCTCCCCCCCCGTGGAGCCTCCTCTTCCAAATCCCCCTCCCCCCCTGCAGCCTTGCCCCCCCCCCGTTTTCACCATTTAAAGGCCGGGGAAGGGGCTGTGAAGCACTTCCCAGGCTGACCCCCCCTGTCGATCACCTGATCTGCAGGGGAAACGGCAGCAGCGGTGGCGAGCAACCCACTGAAAGAGTGGCACTGCCCTTGCCCCTTACTGCCGTGGTTTTTCCCACCAATCAGGTGATCAGTGGAGGGGGGGTGTTGGCCTTGGAAGTGCTTCAAGGTCCCTTCCCTGGCCTTTAAATGGTGAAAACGGGGGGAGGAGGCGCCGCGGGGGGGGGATGGTGAGGCTGCTCAGGAGGGTGGGCGACAAGGCACAGCCCAGTTGAAAAGAGGCCCGAGGGGCACCCCTGCTCTATAACACCAGAGTTTTACCAGTACTGGTACACAAACTGCAAGAGGCTTCACTTCCAAAGCCCTCCAGTGTTTATTATGGTTCAGGGAAAATATACACATGGCTGAAACTTGATAAACTCAAACTGAAAAATCTGTTTTAAAAATGAAGATTGTCAACAGATTATTACCTGGCAATTTTTGATGCAATACATTTTCCATTGCAGTTTTAATTCTGAGCCTTTGTTCCAAGTCTTCATTATTTAAACCAAACTCTTGCACTACTTTTTTAATGGCAACACCAATAGCTTGGATTTGCAACGGTGTCGGTGGAGGAAGGGCTGTCAGCAGCTGTTCTTCCTGCTTTTCCTTTGAAGATAAATGCGAGAAAATTTGGATTACTTTTTCAGGCTTTTCCACAAACTTTGAAAGTGTATCCTGACATAATTATCTGACAGCAATGTAATACCTACCATATTGTACAGATAAAAATAAAACACACATAAAATACCCTGGAAAAACTGTTGAAACTGTGTACTCTTACAGCTGGAGACAGCAGACAGAATAGGGAGCAGATTCTGGGGTACAGCTGACTATCATCTGCCTATAGGTGGTATCAAAAGCCAAGGTACTTGAAGTGATCACCCAACGGATAGTGTGTTGTGTGAGGAGAAAATAAATGGATGACCCACCAAACAGACTAACTGGGGATGCCAATAAAGAAGCAGCAAGCACAGAGTTTCTCTCTGTGCAAACACTGGGGCAGATCACAATCCATGGAGGTGGTCGGCAAAACATGTGAAAAAGACTAGGAGATGGAGAATAAATGAAGACTTCCTACAGAAAACAGAGATAGTGGTGTCTCTAGGAAAATAAACCAAAGCTTTTTTTCAAACAAATGAAAATGAGGAGGAGGGACGGTGGCTCAGTGGTAGAGCATCTGCTTGGGAAGCAGAAGGTCCCAGGTTCAATCCCTGGCATCTCCAAAAAAAAAAAGGGTCCAGGCAAATAGGTGTGAAAAACCTCAGCTTGAGACCCTGGAGAGCCGCTGCCCGTCTGAGAAGACAATACTGACTTTGATGGACCGAGGGTCTGATTCAGTATAAGGCAGCTTCATATGTTCTTCATATGTTCTCTGATCGAACAACTAGACATACAGAAAGAGAATTAGCTGTCTGTGAAGTGAGTCAAGCAAGAACTATACTAAGAGAGTAAAAAATTCATGGAAGATGATGACAGAGCAGCCAGAGGACTTTTGGATTTAATCATAAGGAGATCATAGGCCAAGGGAGTAAAAAGCATGAAGATAAATAGCTAGAAAGGAGATCAAGCAGAAGAATAAGAGTAAGGAATATTAATATGATATTCCTGTAGTAAAAACTGAATAATATCACTAAATTAAAATTGATTTTCACATGGTCTGTGTTCCAAAAAGACCGTTACTAATTTTAGCATTCGTTTTCACATTCATTCTTTAGTTCTAGTAATATAGATTTCAGAAGATGAAAGATTAATACCATGAGCCTGATCACAATGGGTGGGATCCAGTTTCTATCAGTGAATGACCACTGGATACTTATTGTGAAGGGTCATTCTTCTCTGAGGAAAGGAGGACATCTTGATGGTGCTTCCTAATGTTCAATCAGGGAGGCAGGAACAATTTTTTTCAACTTTCTGCCTCTTGCCTGTGGGAGCCACCCCCTTCAGTTCTGGTAACTCCAAAAGCAGTAAGACTGAATGTCAATTCTATGAAAGAAAAATGGACAAAAGTCAAACAGCTATCTAAGAAAAACAGCAATTCATACCACTGAGACCAGAAGTATATCTGCTGAACAACTAAACTGATAATGACTTTGGAAAGGGCAAGATGTCCTCCTTTCTTCGGAGGAGAATCACCCTTCAGGGTAAGTACCCAATGGTCATTCTCCCTCTGAGGGGAAGGACATCTTGATGGGATCTCCCAAAGCAATATCTTCATGTAATTGGTTGGTAATCATCTTCTGGATCTAGAATATGTTGTAATTCATTTGTTCCAAACACAGCATCAGCTGAGTAATAGTCATCTTAAGACATCTTAGAGAGGTGGATATTGTTGACCACAGTTGCCTAGTAGGACTCTTCAGCGTAGTGTGTTAGATAACAGCTGTATCAGTTGTAGTCCATCTAACTAAGTATGGGGGTGATCCCAATTGGTATGTCTAACTCAAACTTTGTATGCTTCAACAATGCAGACCTTAAGAGAACTGCCAAGTCTGATCTTATATCTTCATTCGGTGGAGTGATGGATATGAATAATCAGCTTAAACATATGTGACATGTCCAAGACGTGTTGCAGACTGTATTTTGGATGAATGGGGTCCAGATGAAAAGATGGAAGGAAAAATTCCCTGAAACCATAGACAAATTCACCTTTGGTTTAAAGGTAGGGTCAGGGTCTGTCCTCATGACCACTTGTCTTCATCGAGACTCAAATTTCAGTTCTATTGAATAAGCACCTAGTGTAGACACCCTATTAGCAAATGGACTGCAAAAAGAAACACAGTACTGATCCCCAGTCCTCTAAGACCCAAGAGGGTGACTGGTGAAAACTGAAAGTACAGTACGTGGTTTCTGCATTGAAAATCTGCACCTTGTGATGGACCCTTTACAGAAATACCCTAGGAAAGATGGCAAACTTGGGAGTGTCCTTAAGACTTAGACCCTGGAATGGAGACATCATCATCAGAGATGAGACTTAACATATTGAGATAGGATCCTTGAGTTCACTGCCATGTTAAGAACATCAGAGAAGCCATGTTAGATCAGGCCAATGGTTCATCCAGTCCAACACTCTGTGTCACACAGTGGCCCAAAAAAAATTACATATATATATATATATATATATATATACATACACACACGCACACACACACACACACACACACACTGTGGCTAATAGCCACTGATGGACCTCTGCTCCATATTTTTATCTAACCCCCTCTTGAAGCTGGCTATGCTTGTGGCCGCCACCACCTCCTGTGCCAGTGAATTCTACATGTTAATCACACTTTGGGTGAAGAAGTACTTCCTTTTATCCGTTTTAACCTGTCTGCTCAGCAATTTCATCGAATGCCCACGAGTTCTTGTATTGTGAGAAAGGGAGAAAAGTACTTCTTTCTCTACTTTCTCCACTCCATGCATTATCTTGTAAACCTCTATCATGTCACCCCGCAGTCGACGTTTCTCCAAGCTAAAGAGCCCCAAGCGTTTCAACCTTTCTTCATAGGGAAAGTGTTCCAGCCCTTTAATCATTCTAGTTGCCCTTTTCTGCACTTTCTCCAGTGCTATAATATCCTTTTCAAGGTGCGGTGACCAGAACTGAACAAAGTACTCCAAATGAGACCGCACCATTGATTTATACAGGGGCATTATGATACTGGCTGATTTGTTTTCAATTCCCTTCCTAATAATTCCCAGCATGGCGTTGGCCTTTTTTATTGCAAATGCAAACTGTCTTGACATTTTCAGTGAATTATCTACCATGACCCCAAGAATTATCTACCATGACCCTCTTGGTCAGTCTCTGCCAGTTCATACCCCATCAACTTGTATTTGTAGCTGGGATTCTTGGCCCCAATGTGCATTACTTTGCACTTAGCCACATTGAACCGCATCTGCCACGTTGACGCCCACTCACCCAGCCTCAATAGATCCCCTTGGAGTTCCTCACAATCCTCTCTGGTTCTCACCATCCTGAACAATTTAGTGTCATCCGCAAACTTGGCCACTTCACTGCTCACTCCCAACTCTAAATCATTTATGAACAAGTTAAACAGCATGGGACCCAGTACTGAGCCCTGTGGCACCCCACTGCTTACCATCCTCCACTACGAAGACTGCCCATTTATACTCACTCTCTGCTTCCTATTACTCAGCCAGTTTTTGATCCACAAGAGGACCTGTCCTTTTACTCCATGACTCTCGAGCTTTCTAAGGAGCCTTTGATGAGGAACTTTATCAATAGCTTTCTGGAAGTCAAGGTAAACAACATGTTCATCTTGTCAAAAGAATAGGACTAGTTTTGTTTAGGGTACTGGAGGTGGATATGTCTCCTCATACTCCATTGACAGGAATTTTTCATGAAGTAGTGTAAATTCTGTTGGCTAACCTTTTTCCAGATCTAGCAGGGGATCTGTTACTTCCATCGAAAGCTCTAGATGTAAAAAGATGAGTACTCCCTTCTGTTTCTATTCTTCCTGATTAATTTCTTTTTTGGGGGGAGAAGGACTGGGGGAAAAAACAAATGTAAGGTATCTTGGCCACTAGAATGTAAAAGCATTAATTGCTTCAGAAGATGGGTGAAGTAAAATCTGGAGGAACACTGATTCACTTGATGTTTGAATGGCAAGGCAAATAGGACTACTAAAAGAAAACCAAGGTGGGACGTGATCATCTGGGTCAGACGTCTCAGAAACCATTCCTTCCCTTGGAGGGCCTGTCTGCCAATTTGGCTCACCTGGATATTCACTGATCCCTGAATGTGCTTCTCTTTGCCATATAGTAGAGTCTTGATAGTCTCTCAATGGAGGGATGAGGATCTAGAGCCTCCTAAATGTTGTGGTAACTTTGGCAGATACATGACTATTCTGATTACAGCATGTCGACAAAATATCTGTAAGTTGAGGAAGATAAGGTCAGGTACCCGACCCAAACTCAGGAGGTTGATAGGGAGGTTTTTCTTGCTCCTGGACCACCAACCTGTACTGGTGAGTCTTCTAGCACTGTCCCCAACTAGCCAGAGTAGAGTCCATGAAGATCCACTTCACTGGTGGAACACAGTATTTCTTACTTGAAAACTCACTGAGAATACTTGATCACTAAGCAAGACTAGATTTTACTATAACACGTGGGTATCCGATGGAGGGTGCTCTTTAATAATAAATTGTAGATAGGAACGTCTCAGAAATTGCTGAAGTGATTTCACATATAAACAAACTTGCTGTATGGTGTCAATGCTTGAAGTAAATAGGGTCATTGGCTGCAAGTGTCATCAATGATGAGGAGCTGCTCTAGGGATTGTTTGTAATGACTCCTTCATTTCTTGCCTTCTACTTAAATGGCGAGAAGCAATCACATGTTGTGCCCAACATGACACATAATTGCTCAAATTTCTGAGTATGGTCCGAAGAACCTAACTGAAGATTGACAAGGAATCTGCAGTCCTGTAAACAAGGCCTAGTTGCTTGTGAGTGCAGCTTGGTCACATAATTTGATCTGATCTACAAGTCATCAGTAAGGGATTGATCAAGATCTATTGGGATACTCACCTGGCTATAAATGCTCAGCGAGATAAATGGAGAAGTTTCCTTGTTCCCCTTCTAAGGAGGGGATAGGTTTTATGTCCCTAGTGCTATGAGATTATGTGTAACACATCCAGCCGGGGCTTCGGGGACTGCACTGGCTGCCGATAACATACCGAGTTCGGTACAAGGTGCTGGTTATGACCTTTAAAGCCCTTTATGGTCTGGGACCTGCCTACCTTAGGGACCGTCTCTCCCCACATGTCCCCCAGAGAGTGCTGAGGTCGGGGTCTCAGAACCTCCTTATAATCCCTGGGCCAAAGGAGGCCCGTCTGAAAGCGACCAGGGACAGGGCCTTCTCGATTGCAGCTCCCTGTTGGTGGAATCAGCTCCCGGAGGAGGTGAGGGCCCTGCGGAACCTTGAACAGTTCCGCAGGGCCTGTAAAACAACCCTCTTCCGGTTGGCATATAATTAACTGTGAGCAGAATGCCTGAATATTAAATCTTAAACATCAGATTACTGAATATTGGAAATTTGAAGGACTGATTTAAGGAATAGTAGCATAGTGTATATCGATGTGAGTTTTATGTATTTTTAGGCTTTTATGTATTTTATTGTATAATTTTAATTGTATTTAAATCGACCTTTGTTAGCTTTTATTGTTGTAAGCCGCCCTGAGCCCACCTCGGTGGGGTAGGGCGGGATATAAATCGAATAAAGTAAAGTAAAGTAAGTAAAGTAACAGTATGAGTTCAGCAAACTCCTTCTGGCCCTGGTTTTTGAGGTGGGAGGGAGGAAGGAATACCAACATGGTTTGATGAACTCCATGGAGTATCCTCTGACAACTGTCTGCAGGACAATGTCAGCTGAGGAATGAACCTCTTCTGAGGGTTGTGTGGGGAACCTCAGAAAAACCTGCTATTCTTGTTGAACCTCAGTAGGACATGCTGGGAACAGAGTAATAGTTCCTAAAACTCCTCTTGTCAAGGCAGTTAGTACTTAGGGTAACACATTTTTCTAATATCAGGTTTTTATAAAAATCGTATCGAAGTGACCCCAAATAGCCCACCGCTTTCAAAGGCACACACTGAAACTATTGACCTGGCATGGCGTGTAGGAGCCCTAAAATCTATAGCTATATTTTACATGACACTGCTAAGACCGCAGCAGAAGCCTTAATGGTCGTAAGTGATGTCATTAAGGTGAAGTCACTCCTCAAGTATCAGCTATGCTGGAACATGCCCTCACCATCCTCTGACAATAGTCCAGATGACTGCAAAGCTGCCACTAAAGCATCCAGTAGTGGGAAGTTCAAAGGAACCGAGTAGTAAATGATATTAAGAAACAAGTTTCTTAGTAACTCTTGTAATTGTCTACTGGCCATAGGTTTTACCCATTCAGTCTTTAATTGTTCCCCAAAAAACTTCTTCTGACCTGCTAGACCTAGGGAGGACTTTGTATTCTCTTCGGCCAACTGCTGGGCTGAGAACCAGAGGACTGAACATGTCTTGAGGTAGTCAGCTACAGCTCTAATGCTATTGTGGTCTTAGATCTGGGGGGGTCCCTTTTCACCACTCTGCTGATGTAAATGGAAAACAGCTTTGCATCCATGTAAAAGTTTGCATTAAAAGGATGGAGCCCATTCATTTAATTCCTGTCAAATACGTACTGATGCTTATTAGTCATTGCACATATAGCCATTTCAACAAGCAAAGTACTTTTTTGGTCTTCAGCTAATTTGTTATTATGTAAAGTTGTTAAGTTCTCCCGAACCACTAGAGGGAGTGTGAGGACAGTAATCTCTCTTTCCTTGTGTGCTACAAGATCCCTTCCTAACCACCTTAAGGAACCAGCTAGGTCTCCCTTTGGAAGAGGCTGTTTTTTCTGAACTGCCTATCAGAGCGAAGGAGCAGAAAGTAGTGTTGGAGAGGGACCTTTCTGTTCATCTCCACTATAAAATAATGTGGTAACTTCCTGATTTAATGAGACATAAAGCTGGAAAGTAAAGAAACAACCTGGGTTCGCATATATTACCATGACATTGAAAATGTAGCACATCTTGGTTCATAGAGCTTCCTGTTGTTAGCCTGTAACTGCAGGCTCTGGAGCTGGCAATATCAGGCAGTGTTTTTCACACTCTTTTCAGCACCAACAGATTTAGGCAATAGTGTTGGGGAATGCCAAGGTATGCCCACCTTGGGTCATGCTGGCTCCACAAACAATTTCATTGGGGATGCCAAGGCAAGCTGATAGAGCACACAGGCTCCTCTTGTGCCCTGCCAGGCACCAGCAATGAGGGGTAGAGCCCCTCTCCTCAGCAGAAGACTTTTGCTTTCTCCTTGTCAATCTGCCATAATATGAGTGGTCAAAGGGAGCTCGCTCAGTAAATGAAAGGAACTTGTAAAATGGTGGCCACAGCAACAGAAGATGGCCTCTATATATAACTTGTTCTTTCCCAAAGGAGTTAGAATGTAAGGAAGAACAGTGAAATGAATCAAGGGAAGTATATAAAAGTATTTAGGATGGAAGATATATATGACTGAATAAGGCTGATTTAGAAATAAAGACTTTAAGAATCATAGAGTTGGAAGGGTTGGAACAAGTTATATACAACAAGTTATATATAGAGGCCATCTTCTGCTGCTGTGGCCACCATTTTACAAGTTCCTTTCATTTACTGAAGGGACCTCTAGGTCATCGAGTCCAACCCCTGCACAATGCAGGAAACTCACAAACACCTCCCCCTAAATTCACAGGATCTTCATTGCTGTCAGATGGCCATCTAGCCTCTGTTGAAAAACCTCAAAGGAAAGAGAGCCCACCACCTCCCGAAGAAGCCTATTCCACTGAGGAATTGCTCTAACTGTCAGGAAGTTCTTCCTAATGTTCAGCCGGAAACTCTTGATTTAATTTCAACCCATTGGTTCTGGTCCTACCTTCCGGGGTCACAGAAAACACCATCCTCTATATGACAGCCCTTCAAGTACTTGAAGATGGTGATCGTATCACCTCTTAGCTGCCTCCTCTCCGGGCTAAACATCCGCAGCTCCTTCAACCTTTCTTCATAAGACTTGGTCTCCAGACCCCTCACCATCTTTGTTGCCCTCCTCTGGACCCATTCCAGCTTGTCTATATTCTTCTTAAATTGTGGTGCCCAAAACTGAACACAATACTCCAGATGAGGTCTTACCAGAGCAGAGTAAAGCAATACCATCACATCACGTGATCTGGACACAAGACTTCTGTTGATACAGCTCAAAATTGCATTTGCCTTTTTAGCCACCGCATCACACTGTTGACTCATGTTCAGCGTATGATCCGCTAAGACTCCTAGATCCTTTTTGCACATACTACTGCTAAGACAAGTCTCCCCCATTCTACCTAAATGCAGAACTTTACATTTATCCCTGTTAAAATTCATTTTATTGGTTTTAGCCCCGTTTTCCAGCCTGTCAAGATCATCCTGTATCCTGTTTCTGTCTTTGCAACCCCTCCCAATTTAGTATAATCTGCAAATTTAATAAGCATTCCCTCTATTCCTTCATCCAAATCATTGATAAAGATGTTGAGCAAAACAGGTCCTAGGACAGATCCCTGAGGCACTCCACTTGTCACTCCTCTCCAAGAGGATGAGGAACCATTCACAAGCACTCTTTGGATGCGATCTGTCAACCAGTTACACATCCACCTAACGGTAACAGGATCCAAACCACATTTTACCAACTTGTCAACAAGGATAGTATGTGGAACCTTATCAAAAGCCTTACTGAAATAACGATAAACAATGTCTACAGCATTCCCCCAATCCAGCAAGGTAGTCACTTTCTCAAAAAAAGAGATCAGGTTAGTCTGACATGACTTGTTCTTGAGAAAACCATGCTTAGTAATCAAATATTTTTTTCTAAATGTTCCAGGACCAACTGTTTGATGATTTGTTCAAAAACTTTTCCAGGTATAGACATCAAGCTGATGGGTTGGTAGTTACCAGGATCCTCTTTTTTCCCCTTCTTGAAGATGGGGACAACATTCACCCACCTCCAATCTTCCGGCACCTCTCCTGTTCTCCAAGAATTTTCAAAAATAGTAGCCATAGGCACAGAAATTACATCCGCAAGCTTTTAGAACCCTTGGATGCAATTCATCTGTCCTGAGGACTTAGTTTCATTTAAAGAAACTAGGTGTTTATGTACTATCACTACGCTGATCCTAGGTTGGAACTTCATACCCTCCTTATATGTTCTGTTTTTGCCATGTTGAGCACCGTTCCCCTCAGAAGAGAAGAGAAGACTGAAAAAAAGTAGGAATTGAGCAGTTCCGCCCTCTCTTCATTACCTGTTACAATTTCACTTTCTTACCCATGCAATGGGCCTACCATGTCCTTGCTCTTTTTCTTACTCTGAACATAAGAAAAGAACTCTTTTTTGTCTTTTTTAGCATCTTTGGCCAGCCTACGCTCATACTGAGCTTTAGCTTTCTTAACTTTTTCTCTACAAGCACTAGTGACTTGTTTATATTCATCCTTGGTTATAAGGCCCTCCCTTCCAATTCCTAAAGGAGTCTTTTTTATTTCTCAAGACATCGGAATCCATGTTTTATGCATCCCAAGGGTTTGGTTTCCGTACAAGTCTGCAAGTTAATATTACCTAGCGTATGAGCCACTCTCTGCAAATCTTTAATGTTCTTATCCCCAGTTTCTGGCATCATACGAGGCTCTGAATTATTGTCTCGCTCCCCCATACAATTTAGTTTAAAGCCCTCCTTATTAGGTTAGCAAAGCTGTTACCAAACACCCTTTTCCCTACCGCCGTAAGGTGCAAATCATCTCCTGATAGAAGACCACCATCTCGAAAGTGTAAGCCATGGTCCAGAAATCCGAATCTTTCCTGACAACATCATAAATGGCTGCTGCAGCAGGAAACAGCCTATATAGCTTGTTCTTCTCCAAAAGAGTTAGAATGTAAGGAAGAACAGGAAAAAGGGTTAAAGTATATAAATGTAGTTTATGAGGGGAAGTGTAGCACATTGAATAAGGCTGAGAAAGAAATTTGGGACTCTTAAAATGGTCATCACTGATAGAGACAGCCTCTATATATTATTTGTTGGTCTTCACCAAAATGAATCAGAATATAAGGAACAACACTGAAGGAATTAAAGGAAGTATATAAAGGTAGTTATGAGGGAAAATATGTAAGATTAAATGAGGCCGAGTAAGAAAAAAAATAGAGTTTAAGAATTAAATAAAGGCAAGGCTTGATCTAAGACCTGATCTCCCAGTAGAGGCAGGAAAATAATTGGAGGGGGTGGCTCCCACAGGCAACAGACTGGAAGCTGAAAAAAATTGTTCTTCCCTGACGGGACTGTGGGAAACACCATCAAGATGTCCTCCACCGCAGAATGAGAAACAACAGAATTACTGTGGCCACTGAAATAGTAGTTTATAATACCTTTCTTCTGTATCATCTTCAGAGACACCAACACACAGAAAGGTGAGTAAGCAAGAATAAACTACTAAAGGACACAGTGCTCAATCCACAGTGGAACCAATGCACAACAGTGCAGAATTGAAGGAAAGTTGAATCCATTCATTAGTCTTTTGCAAATGCCCTTATTTCTCAGATTTCAACTTTGATTCTGAACTGTGAAGCTGTGACTGGACAGCCACAGTAGCTAGCAATACATTTCATCAATTATATCTACAGTTGCTAACTTTTCCACTCACATTTTGTAACAATAATTGAGGCTCTTGTAATCTCTGTGACTGATAAACACAGTACTGTATATATCACTGGTGAAACATGTTCAGAAACTTCAACAATATGGCAAGATGCAAACATAACTCCTGTTTTACAAGCCTTAATAGGTGTGAAAGTATGTCGGTATTAAAAGAACACTATTATTAGCTGTTACAATATCAGTATTTGGAAACAATCAAAATAAAAGTTTCTTGAATTATATTTTCAATGCATGCAATATACAAGAACATATTGTTATAGTTTGACTTGCCATAAGCTCACCTTTATGTTTTTCTTGTGTCTTTTTTCTTTTATATGCTTATGAGCAAATGCCACAGATTCTAACAAAGTATCGCATAATCTGCAAGTATATTTGGCTGTTGGGTAGCTTCGAGGTCGCTGAAACAAACCATAATAAGTTATTAACAAAACTTACCAATAACTGTCACCTGAATGCAGAATTAAGAAAACAGATCATTTAATAGCACTAAAACTAGCAGCATAGTTCTAAGTATGCAACAGTAGATGCTACCAATATTTTGTGTCCACCGAAGTGTTCAAGTCCAGACTGAAGCACTGATTACTCAGATCAGATCCATCCCTTGTCGACATACCTAAGTCTTTCTACTTATTTATTTTGACACAATTTCACACTCTCACCAAGGAATATGCATACTTTGAATCCACTTTGATTTTCCTTTTTCCTTTACAGGTGAGAGACCTGTGAGAAGATGTGTGGGAGAATCTCATCCCCCTCCACCAAGCTGGTCCTCCTCCCGACATTCGCAGCATCCCCTCCAGTAGCCCCTTCAGCTTCTCTCCTTTCTCTGATTCCTCCTTTCCCTACTTTCTCAGAAATATCTCCCTCATCTGTACATGTCCACATTATACAAAATTTAGATCTGCACTCTGAGTCCAAATTCACCATTAAAGATAGATTTTGTTTCTTCATACAAATTTTTCTCTTTAAAATGTGTCGCTTTCTTGTGTATCAATAAAACCCAGCATTATACATACACATGAAGCACATAGAATACTCAATATTAAAGTCTACTTTGTATATTTAAGCAATACATTACAAAAGCTTATTCAAACTACTGTTGTATGTTCTGGTTGTAACTAAGAAATATTATCCTCTTCCAATAATTTTCAAATAGATACTCTTCTTGATTTACAAGGCTAAACATACACTGTTCTTTTATTCCTATCTAAAAACCTACTAACATAGCTCTTCTTAATTGAGAATATTTAAAGGACAAGGAAAATGAAATTGTTAAAGCATGTTCTCCAGTCCAGCTGACATATTCAACTTTTAATTTAAAATTTTATTTAATGCATTTATATGCTGATTTTAGGGTTCCTATGGTGGAAAATAATCAAAACAATGTTTAAAATGCAGATTATAAATATATAAATATAATATATAACATATATTATACATATTATATATAACACTATATATATAACTATACATATAAAACATTAGATACATAGATTTATTTTTAAAATATATTTAAAATAGATCTATGTGAGTGTGTATGTATATATATATGTATGTATATATAAACACAGATCTATTTTAAATATATTTTTAAAATAAATCTATGTATCTAAGTCTCAACTGTGCCTCCTATCTGTGGATAACTTTATCTATGGATTGGGGCCACATGGAAGCTAAACAGATTTTTTTGTACACTTGGGAAACTCTCCAGTTTTGCAGAAAACATTCAATGTTTAAATTTCCCCACAAATTAAAAAAAAACAACAAAAATGTTTGCACATCTGCAGTGGCAATTTTTTTTTACAGTTGGACACAGTGGTGGTGTATACTGGGAGCCACCCAGGGCTCAGCTTCAGCATTGGAGCCCAGTGGCGGGTGCAGGGAGCCACTCTGGGTGCAGCTTTGGCAGACACTGGAGCTGCTTGGGGTCCAGTTGCCATGGCAAAACACAATGGAAGATGCTCTGAGCTCAGCCACGGTTTTTCGGTGGCACTGGGAGTTGCTCAGAGCCCAGCTGTTGCTGCAGCACACATCAGGAGCTGCTCTAGACTTAGGCATAGCAGACAGACCCCATGAGCCACTTGGGGCCACCACAAGCTGCTTAAAGCTGCCAGTGGCTCCCAGGCATTGCTGCCAGTTAGGTTTCAGGTTGAGCACCAGCCAGTTAGGTTTCAGGTTGAGCACCAGCAAATCAGCAGGGGAAGATGGGATTCCCATGAGTTTCGTGGGCTCCCCCTTGTAAAATATATAAACATAAACATAGGCACATATAATCAGGGAGGATGGTGAAGAGGGAACACCAAAGTATTAGTTACCTTTCTCAACCTGTAAATAAAGTCTCGCTTGAGTCGTTCTTCTGCTTGCTGCAATCCCAGCAATTCTTTTGCAGTCAGTGTAGACTCATCTATAACGGGTCCATCCATATCATCATCTTGATCATTCTCTTCTTTTCTCATCCTTCTTGATCTTCTTGGCTTCCTATGTTTCTTCATTTCTTTTCAACAATTAACAGAACAAAGCTTCATTCAACACCACTGCAATAACTTACAGAATTTCAATATAGTCCCATAATTAAGCAAACCACTATTGAGAAACCTGGAATACTGATACTGCTGGTGGAACCTACAGTTCTGGTGCCAAAACATACCACAACCCAACTGAGATACAGCACAAAATAAGACAAAAAAAACCCAAACACCTTTCTCCAGAATATAAGCATGTGGGCAGTCCAATCATGTGCATATTTACTCAGATGCCCCACTGTATTAAATAGAACGTGCTTCTTGTGATACAACACTACTTTTCTAATGATATTCAGTGTTTTTTTAAAAGGCCTCCTGAATTCAATGAGACTTATTCCTTGGTGAGCAATACCAAACTGCCAACAACTAATGATATTTTCCTACAAACCCTAGTCTTCAAGTCCTTTGGGGGGTTTAGGTAGGCATTAAGAAGGCAGCCTAGTTAATTTACAAATCAATAAGAACCAAGTGTTCAACAACTTATGATTCTATTGTTAAATTTCAAACCCTAGTTTTTCATTCTACTATTACCCCCAATATTTACATTGTTTTAATATAAACAATATAATTATCATTCTCATTGAATTCAGCTTGCTGGGGGGAAAGTGTAGATGACTGAGGAAGGCAATGGCAAATTACCCTGTAAAAAAAAATCTGCTGTGAAAACGTTGTGAAAGCAATGTCACTCCAGAGTTGGAAACAACTGGTGCTTGCACAGGGGACTACCTTTTACTTTTTAATATTGCTCATTTGAAACACCTTAAATATAGCCTATAGGCTATTTGTGTTTCCAAACAAAATATGTGGTAGT
Source organism: Heteronotia binoei (assembly GCF_032191835.1). Lineage (NCBI taxonomy): Eukaryota > Metazoa > Chordata > Lepidosauria > Squamata > Gekkonidae > Heteronotia > Heteronotia binoei. The sequence continues at coordinate 76,373,959 of NC_083226.1, forward strand.
CCAGGGGGGGAAAAGCATTCCCCTCCCCAAAGAATTTTTTTCAATTTTTCTGTTGGTAAAACTGGAAGATTTGGAGGGTCCACTAAAAAAAAAAAGATGAAATATTCTTCTCTTTTAGAAAGAGTGAAATGCTTAAAGAAAGGTGTTCGCACTCAAAATGCATAGCATTTAGAAGTCAGAGGACTTTTTCAATTTCTTATGAAATATTTTCTCTTTTTTGAGAAAAAATTTGTATTAAAACACATTTAACTCATTCCAAATGTATAGGATGAAAAAGTCTAGGGACTTCTTCAAAATTTCCAGTAGTAAAAATATGAAAAATTCTGGGGAACCATGAACCCTTTAGAATGAAGCAAATGAAATATAAGGTTTTATGGGAAAGTGTAGTATGAAAATCTTTATGTAAGACAACTTCAGATAATGAGAATTCCTACTGTAGAACTATACAACATTTTCAATAGTTTTGTTTTAAATGTAAATGAATTTGGCAACAATTAATATGTTGTCAAATGTATGGCCTGTGGGCTGTATCTGGTCCCTGGAGGGCTCCTACCGTGCCCATGAACAACTCATGGTTCTCTGCTTCCTTCTCCCTCCCTCTCTCTTGCTTTCTTCTGCAATGTGGCAGCTTGCTTTGTCAAGACTGCTCAATCACACAGGTGCTACAGGGGAAAGCCTCTATATTCTCCATTGGCTGAGGCTCCAATGGGAAGGAAGGGGGGAGAGGCAGTTTGGTTGCCAGGGTCTCTCAATCACACAGCAAAGCTACTGAGCCAAGCTTCTCTTCCTTCTACTGGCTGAGGCTCCTCTCCCTCCTCATCCTCTAGGACAGAGGGAAAAAGTGAGAGCTTCCTTTGCCCAGTTTCCTTGCAGGGAGAGAGACAAAGCACCTTTAAAACCAATGAAGTTTTATTCAAGGTATGAGAGAGAGGGGGGAGGGAGAGAGAGGGAGAGATGGCTTATTATGCCAGGGCTCTCCTGGGTGCAACTGGGTTTGCCTTCCCCTTTTCATGTCTTCATAATCCAGTCTTCTTCTCAATAGGAAAGCAATGTGAACTATTTAGATGTCGAATAACAACAAACTGGGATTAGGTTGAGAGTGTGTGTCCAGACCAAGTTCACACAGTACATTGCCTTTGCAGACTGGGGATTTTGAATTTAGACTTCTCAGACTGTAGGCTGATAATGACCACTATACATTGCTGTCTCTCTATTCTTGCACTGACTTATAGGAGTTGTAGTTATTTCTCTGGGGAAGACCATAGTTTTGTAAACAAACACATAGCCCTTGGTCTGTGTCATGGTGCCTTTACATGTTCTTCACCAGTACATGAAGCAATTTATCTACAAAAGCTCACAATGCCCAGCCATTTCATTTTTTCTTCTGGGTCTTAGGCTCAAAGCATTGACCATGAGATTTCTGTAATGAATGTCAATGAATCAAAAGTAGGTTTGCAACTTACAGACACACACCTCAACAGCATACTCATGATTGCTATGGCACAGACATTGTCTCCAGATTTTGATGCAATAATTCAGAACAAGAGGTGTCAGTTAACAGAGACTGTTAAATAAACAAAATAATCCAAGAGTGCTAATTTTTAAAGCATATTTTATTTTAAGTTTTTAAAAAAATCTTTGTATTTGTCTGTTTCCTTTATAAAGTTTATATGTCTGCTACCTGGCATTACATTTTATAAACACACACGTCCTGGCCCAACAAGGTCTCATTTATGTCAGATCCGGCCCTCAAAACAAATGAGTTCGAACCCCTTGCTTTAGTGTATTTAGTGATAATACATTATTAAAGTGTTCAGTGTTTTCAATGTCAGAAAGTTTAACAATATCTAGTTATGCTGGTAATCCTGTCTATTGTAACTGTATGTGTGCTTCTGTCCAAATAATACATTTTCTCTTGGCAGGAAAAAATCCACAAAACCCTTAGAATCCATTAGTTAAAAGCCAGTTTCTAGTTTACAGAAGAGACCTTAAAGGCTTTAAGTACAGTCATGTACTCCTGATACTAGTGCACATTTGAGCTGGTTAGAGGGAGAACTTGAAGAAAGGGCCAGAAAGCTGTCCAATGCCCATTTATTCAGAGCATGGAAGGTGCAATCTATTGTAAATTATTCTGTGCAAGCCCTAATGACATGAATGGAAGTAATATAAGAGCACTATAACCATGCTCTTGTTATGCATTTTCACTGCAGTGCAGCTTGCACAGGAGTCTTTCCCTATGGATTGTGTTCTTGATTATTTGATCTTGGTAGATGGAATTTTGCACAACATTATGTAAACCTCGAGCCTACTACTGACACCATATCTATAAATCTGGAATAATTTTCCAGCTCTGACTAATGGGTTTATTCAAGATTAATGGGAAAGGCAGAAAAGCTATTACTTGCTTAACTCACAAACAACACTGCTTTAGTCAATGTAGGGCAAAGACCACTTTTACCTCATATAATGAAGGAACAGGCCTGGAGTGAGCATACAAGTTGCCTTATACAGAATCAGGTCATTGGACCATCTAGCTCACTACTGTCTAGCACCTCATGCAGAAGAAACATTTCTTCTAGCACCCACTTCCCGAGAGTCTTTTAAAATGCTATGGATTGAACTTTGCATGTCTGGCCTGCAAAACATGCGCTCTACCACTGAGCCACGAGCAATTTTTTTAAGGTAGTTGTAAGAACAACAGTTTGTACTGCAGCATAACCTAATGATAAATACGGCATAAAATTATTGTTCCACAGTAGCCTTAATATTTCCCAGAGACAGAAGACAGAATAGATAAAATACATAAAAGCAACCTGCGCTGCAGTTACTAAAGAAAGTTATCTTTAAAAGTTTTACTTCAAAGATAGTTATCTGAAAGTGTAGATTACCAGAATTTCCTTTCTTATCAATCACTTCTTCACTTGTAACATCTCTCTGAAGCTGCCACCGTACATTTCTGCTTCCTAGGTCCTCACAGTCATGAACAGAATTCTTCCTTGGCCTGATAACTACAGGAATCCGTGCTGCAGATTTATAATCTCTCCAATTGTCTAAATTAATACGATGGTTGTCAGATAACCACTTTTTAATTTGGTCTTTTTGGGCATCATTTACCCTCATTCCCTGATTGTGACCAGTGTTTTTAAAAGAATTTGGACTATTCAAAGCACCATGTGCTCCCTTCCTGAAACTTGTTCCATAGTGACTCAGTGCTCCTTTCCTTTTTTCAGCTCCCACATCCATCTTGTTGTTGTGTCCATTTCCATAATCATCCATAGCTTGGTAATCATGACGTAAAGCACACTTCTGGAAGTCCTCTTCATTTACAATTCCCCGTTCCTTACTGCGCCTGGCAAAACAAGGTTTTGCAGCCTCTCCCATAATAGTTTTTCACTTTTACCCTGCAACGAAACAGAGAAGAAATACATTTACCAAATGAGACCAGAGATGCTGAATAGCACTGAGTTAGGCATGGGAATCTGATATTCACATTGTCATGCAAGAAGCTGTTTGCATTGTCCCAGGCTAAACACAGAATCTCAGGTAGTATAGATTTTATAAAGTGCTGTTATGAGTATTCAAAAATGTTACTTATTGGAAACATAGACTTGGATCTTGACTAGACTTTGGGGGGGGGGGAGGGCTTTTGCCAGCAAAAGTCCTTCCATTTCTTCTCCACTATTGCTGAGGGTCTCCATCTCCATGGGAATGGGGAATGATTGAGAATCGCCCCCACCCCAATTGAATCCACATAAATTTACGTGGGATCCAACCATACACAAACAATATAGAAGTCCATCACTTCCTTTTAAAAATTATAGCATGAGATTATTTGAAATATAAGCATGTCACCAAAAGAATAAATTTCATAAGGGAAATATTCCAATTGCTCATGGTAGTTATACTGATGTCAGATAGCATATATGCATAACCAGAGAATAGATGCTCCAGCTAGACTACTGACTTTAAAAGCACCCTCAATAACATATACAGCACTCAAGGAGGAAAAAATGATCTACTTAGGTTAACATAGCAAGCAAGGTGAGGCTACCATATACAATAGTGGAATTTTGTACGTTAAAAATCCCTCTCAAATTTATGGTAACAGAAGCTGGATATGGGGAGTGGTATCTCTTAATTCCTATGAGTTAAATTACATAAATTATGGAATTGAGGTTTAATCAAACCAATGACATCTAACTAAGTTATAGGGGAAAAGACAGAACTTCATACCAGTTATCTTTGGAAAGTTTATTTAAACGGTACAAAGCAGGATACAAAACTTTAAAAGGTGTAACTTCTCTGAGATGAGGGGAGCATGTGAAGAGGAAACTGAAAGGAAAGGTAAAAAGGGTCAAAACCCTTGAGGAAATTTGGAGACTATTTAAAATTATAATCCTAGAAGCTCAGATAAAATATATACCACAGGTTAGGAAACGCACAAATAGGAATAGAAAAAGGCCTGCATGGTGAATAAACGAAGCAATGGAAACTGTAAAAGGTAAGAAGGATTCCTTTAAGCAGTAGAAAGCTAGTCCGAGTGAGATTAATAAAAGGAAACAGGCTGTGGCAAATAAAATGCAAGTCTAAAGCTACACAAGACTGGTGTGGATCCGGATAATTTGCAGAAAAGGTATAGATTACTATCTTTCATTCCGGGAGTATTTAAACAGAATAAATTCAAAAGGTGGGAAATGGAAATCGAGAAAGCTTGGAAGAAGAAGGGATGAAGAGGTGAAATTTGGACTTTTTAAATTTAAAGGACAGTGCTAAAAAGTGAGAAGGAATTTATTGTTTGGTCTACTTGTGGTTTTGAAAAAAGAGCACCATCGTCACAGACCTACAGCATACACAGTCAACACAGGAAGTGCTACAAGTATCGTGAGATCTCTCTACCAGTGGAAACGGGATTTGGTGGCAAGTAAAACAGGAAGCATTAGATGAAAAGCCTACTCTAGGACTATAATACCATAGAAAAACATCGGCGGCCATTGCAAGGAGGTCAAAATTAAAATAATAATTTTAAGGGTTTCAGAACATTAATAATTGTTGGAAACAATTGAGATGGTGATGAAAGTTTAACTACTATCGGACATTATTGTCAATATTGGACTTTAGAAGCTTTTAAAGGAATTTTTTTTTCGTTTTTAATTTCTTTTATTAAATTCATGAAGTATAACAGCCATAAACAGAAAAAAAGAAAAAACAAAGCATAAACCACAGTAATTGACTTGCCATTCATACATAAAGAGGCTGTTTGTGGGTTGTATCGAAATCGCCAACAAAAAAAAAAGAAACTTCTATCTAAATTTTATAACTATAGAATACAAATTGTACAAATAAATCAGTGCATAACCAAATTTTCAATATTAATCACTTAGATATTATTATTGTTATAGTTGTTTTTTTTTCCATACCACCTATAACATTTATCCCATTTACTACTAGCTTCCGTCTTGGACTCTCCTTTTAGCAAATTAGAGAGTATGTCCATTTCAGCAGCATAAAATTTTTTATCAACCACCTTGTTTAATTCAGGGCAGTTCTTCTGCCACCAATATTTGGCAAAGACTATTCTTGCCGCAGTAAGAATATAGACCGTTATAAATTCGTCCTCAGGGAGAACTTCTTTCTTAACTAGTGATAGTAACATCATCTCAGGTTTAAATTGTATGTTTGTTTCTAATATTGCCTTTAATATTTCAAAAACTTTTATCCAGAATTTTCTGGATACTTTGCAATTCCACTATATATGATAGAAAGAGCCTATTACTGTACCACATTTCCAGCATTCGGGTGAAATAGATTGATTGATTTTAGATAGTTGCAAAGGGGTGATATACCACCTACGAAATAATTTAAAAAAATTTTCTCTGAAGCTTACTGGTTTAATAATCTTATAATTCATTCTCCATACAGCCAACCATTGTTCCAAGTCAATATTTTTCTGTAGGTTTTGGGACCATCTAATCATTGACTCTTTGACTAATTCGTCCTCCAACTTTATTTGAATCATATAATTATAAACCTTCTTGATTACTTTATTTTCATCCGTGAGCAATAGTTTATCAAAGTCGAAGTTACCTTTTGTAAACCCTTGAGATTTGTCTTTGTTAAACTTGGCTACTATCTGATTCATTGTCCACCAATCGAGTTTTATCCCCCGAGACTCTAGATCCTCCTTTTTTTCTCAAATTATCTTTTTCATCTAACAAATCAAGGTATCTAGTTCTCTTAGAACAGTTCCATAGCTGGGGTTGAACTGAGGCTTCTTCTGGATTTAGCCACCTCGGTGTCTTAATATAGATTATTCTTTTAATTTTTAACCAGACATCGTAAATAGCTTTACGGATTAAATGGTTTTTAAAATACTTTTGTCCTTTATTTATATACCATAGGTTTGCGTGCCAGCCTGCCTGCAAATCGAAGCCTTCTAATGCCAGTATTCGACTGCTTCCTAAAGTTATACAATCTTTCATCCAAAGTATTACACAAGCAAAGTAGTATGTTTCCCAGTCCGGGAGACCTAATCCACCATTTTCCTTTTTGTCCTTTAAAATTTTCCATTTAACCCTAGGCTTCTTAGCCTGCCATAGAAAGGATTTAATCAGTTGATCTATTTTAGCAAAAAAAGGTTTCTTAACCGCAAAATTAATCATTTGAAATAAAAACATAACTCTTGGGAGAATATTCATTTTAACCAGTGCAATCCGTCCCATAAAGGATATATTCATATTAGCCCATTTTTTGAGAGTAGGCTCAACCTCTTTTAAAAATGGTACAAAATTGTTATCATATAAATTACTGCATTTGCTTGACATTGTTATCCCCAGGTATTTTATCTTCTTTTCACTACTAAACCCTGTTCTTCTTTCAAGTTCCTTAACCTCTTGTATTGACATATTTTTGTAAGAATTTTGGATTTCTGCTTATTCACTCTCAATCCAGCAGCATATCCATATTCTTTTTTTAAAGGGAAGTAGAAAGTCGCAACCGCCATTTTGAAAGAAATAAAAATTTAAAAAATAAATATCTCAGCCTAGGAGGCTCTGAGGACGGCGAAATTAGGCGTGTTGGAAAAAGCAAGCTCTCATCTTTTGAATTTGATAGTTGAATTTTAATTTGGTGAGAACAAAATTTTTGGTGTTTTTAAATGTCAGAGCATAAGCAAACCCATAAAAGGGCTACCTCTCTGGTGAAAATGCAGGAACAATTAGAGGCAATGGAGGCTAGAATGATGAAAGGTATGAAAGACATGATAACTGCCTCTAAGAAAGAAATTATAGAAGGTAGAGTAAGAATCATGTAGGAATTACCAAGGCAAGTGATAAATGGATTAAAAAGCAAAATTGTAATATAGCTTGTTTACAAGAAGTACATATAAAACAGAAGGATTATAAATACAGAAAACTCACAGAGAAATTACGGGACAATGAAATTAGGTATAGATGGATAATACCTGAAGGTTTGAGCTTTGAACTTCAGGGAAAAAGAACCACAATTACAAATGAACAGGAACTGCGTAGATTTTATGAACATAAAGAATTTGCACCATGATGGATTACAAATTATTATCTTGGAATGTAAATGGACTAAATTCACCACAAAAAAGAAGGGCAACATTTCACTGGATTAAAAAGCAAAATTGTAATATAGCTTATCTACAAGAAGTACATATAAAACAGAAGGATTATAAATTTTTATGGAATAAACAATTGGGATTAGAATTTTATTCCCTGGCTGAGCAGAAGAAAAGGGGAGTGATTTTTTTATGTTAAACAGGAATTGGATCCGAAATTAATAATTAAAGATAAAAATGAAAGATTTGTAGCAGTAGAAATTAATTTGAATGGGAAAAAAGTTGTTATTGGGAGTATACGCGCCAAATGGAGCAAAAGATGTATTTTTAAAGGATATTACACAACAACTTGATGAACTGACGTATGATCAAGTTTTGATAATGGAGAACTTTAATGGAACAATTCAGAATGTATTGGATAGATCTGGACAAAAAATAATAAAGAAGGAAAATTGCCAAAATCTTTTTTTGAACTGGTTAAACAAGAAAATCTGGAAGATACATGGAGGAAATTTAATCCTGATGTACGGGACTATACATTTTTTTCAGCAAGACATAATTCTTTTTCTAGAATTGACATGTTGTGGGGCACTAAGGATTTGGGCCTTATAACAAAGAAAAATGAGATTTTGCCTAAAATAGGAGCTGATCATAACCCAATAATGTGGACTACAAATACGTTGAAAAAATCAAGGAGATTAAATGAAGATTTACTACAGAATAAAGAAATAGTGACATCTCTAGAAAACGAGACTAAAGCTTTCTTCCAAATAAATGATAGAGAAGATATTGAATTCCAGACGGTGTGGGATGCCTATAAGGCAGTAATGAGAGGAATATTGATAACATTGAACAACAAAGATAAAAGGGCAAAAGGTAAACAGATGTTGGACATTCAAAATGAAATAAAGAAAAAAGGTGAATTAAGGAAAAGGCCAGGAAAAAAGAAAATTATGAGGGAGATCACAATATTACAAACACAAATGAGACATTTGTTAAATAATGAATTGGAATGGAATTTGAAAAAATTACAGCAAAAGTCTTTTGAAGGAGCAAATAAACCTGGAAAGTACCTGGCCTGGCAATTGAAAAAAAAGAGAGAAAGTAACATTATTAGTAAGATTGTGGTGCAAGGAAGAGAGATGGTGGATCAAGAAGGAATAAAAAGAGAATTCTTTAAATATTATGCTAAAATATTTAAGGGTGTTAAAATAAAGAAAGAAAAGATGGAACTATATTTACAAAATATTAAAATAGCATCCTTAAAAGATAATATGAAAAAGGTTTTGAATGCGCCAATTGAAAGAATAGAGATTGAAGCAGCGATCGATGCAATGAAAATTGGAAAAGCTCCTGGACCAGATGGATACACAGCTAAATTTTTAAAAACATTTAAAGAGGAATACCGAAGCTCCAAAAATTGATGAACATGATAAGATTAAAAGGTAAAATACCAAATACATGGAAGGAAGCAGTGATTCCGTTAATTTCAAAAGAAGACAGAGATGTCATGAATGTAAAAAATTATAGACCAATTTCATTATTGAATAATGATTCTAAAATATATACAAGAATACTGGCAGAACGACATAAGCAATATTTGATAAACTTTATAAAGGAAGATCAAGCAGGATTTCTCCCCAAAAGACAGATAAGAGACAATATTAGGACTGTTGTAAATATTGTAGAATATTACGAAAGACATCCAGAAAAGGAAGTAGCATTATTCTTTGCAGATGCAGAGAAAGCATTTGATAATCTAAACTGGGACTTTATGTTTGTAGTAATGGAAAAAATGGAGTTGAGAGAATTTATAAGGATGATAAAAGCAATATATACTGAACAACATGCAAGGCTATGTATAAATGCAGACCTTACAGAAGATATGATAATTAGTAAAGGTACAAGACAAGGGTGTCCGCTCTCTCCACTGTTGTTTATAATGACACTTGAAATTTTGCTGATGCAAATTCAAGAAGATAAAGAAATAGAAGGATTAAAAATAAAAGGATTTACTTATAAATATAGAGCATTTGCAGATAATATAATGTTTATAAATGAAAATCCAACTCAAGTAACACCCTTGCTGTTAGCTAAAATACAAGAATATGGAGAATTGGCGGGATTTTATATAAATAAAGAAAAATCAAAATTTTTATGTAAGAATATGCAAGTAAGTAAACAAAAGGAGTTACAAAAGTTAACAGGTTGTGAAGTTACCTCGAAGGTAAAATATTTGGGTGTGGAGATAACAATGAAGAATATTGATTTGTTTAAAAATAATTATGAGAAGCTATGGCGTAAAATGGATGAAGACATGATAAAATGGAATAAACTTAATTTGTCATTGCTGGGAAGAATAGCTGCAATTAAAATGAACATTTTATCAAGAATAATGTATTTATTTCAAACTATTCCGATTGTGAAGGACAGCAAACAGTTTAACAGACAGCAGAGGAAGATCTCAGAATTTGTATGGGCGGGGAAGAAACCAAGGATCAAAATGAAAATTTTAACAGATGCAAAAGTGAGAGGATTCCAATTACCAGATTTAAAACTATATCATGAAGCAGTCGGCTTAGTGTGGATAAAAGAATGGGTGATGCTACTAAACAGAAAACTTCTGGCGTTGGAAGGTCATGAAAATAAATTCAGCTGGCATGCTTATATGTACTATGGAAAAAAGAAGATGGATGTTTTTTTCTCTCACCATTATATAAGAAATAATTTGTTGAATACGTGGATGAAATATAAGAAATATGGTGATGAAAGGAAACCGTTATGGATAGCTCCAGCAGAAGTGATTAAAATAACGGCTGCAGTGGGTGAAGAAAAGTGGTTGTCATATAATCAGCTATTAAAAATGCAAGGCGGTAAAACAGAGCTGAAAACTGCGAAAGAGTTGAACAATAAATATGATTGGTTTCAAATGCAACAAATAAAGAGTTTGGTGGAAAAAGACATTAAAACTGAAGGAATAAGAAAAGAACAAACAGAAATGGAAATAGTTCTGCTTGGAAATAATGAAAAATTAATTTCAAAACTATAAAAACTGCTTTTGAAACAGTCTACAGAAGATGAAGTAGTGAAATCTCAAATGATTAAGTGGGCAATTAATGTAAATAAAGAAATACAGATGGAAACCTGGGAATATCTTTGGAAGAATTCTATAAAGCTTTCAACATGTCAAAGTATTAAAGAGAACTGTTTTAAAATGATGTACAGATGGTATATAACTCCTAAAAAGTTGGCAGAGATGAACAATAAGATGCCAGATAGATGTTGGAAGTGTAAAAAACATGAAGGTTCTTTTTACCATATGTGGTGGACTTGTGAAAGAGCAAAAAAGTATTGGCAGATGATTCAACAAGAAATATCTAGGATCTTGGGATATGAAATCAAGAAAGTTGCAGAGACTTTTCTGTCGGGATTATATATGGAAAAATTTCCAAAAGAAGATAGAAGTATAATTTGGTACTTGCTCTCAGCTGCTAGGACATTGTATGTGCAGTTGTGGAAGCAAGAAATACCAGAGAAATGGGATTGGATTATAAAAGTTATAACATGGAGTGAAATGGACAAATTGACAAGAATTTTAAGAGACTATGATCTAGAAACTTTTAAGTTGGAGTGGAAGAAGTTTAGAAGTTATATAGAAAAAGAGTGGAAAATAAAAGGACATTGGACAATTTTTGATAATGATTAAGTCTTAAAAGAAAGAAAAATAGAAATTTGTTTTATTAGTTAAGGGTACCTTTAAATATTAGAATTTTAAGTATATAACATCGGCGGGGGTCAAGTAACGGGGGGAGGAGGGGTTAGAAAAGTAATATATGGGATAGTTAAAAAGAAGTAATTAATAATGCAAGACTTGATTGTTACCATATGTTACTGGAATAAAATTGTTTTAAACAATAAAAAAGAGGGCCATGGCTTTACCTAATCCTCACCTTGAATCTGCCAGGAAGAAGAGTAGGTTTTTATAGCCCTGCTTTTCTCTAGCTGTAATAATTTGAATTTCTATATGTGTGTTTCTTTAATCGTTGGTGTGTTGTAACAGAGGAAGGGGGAATGAGCAAGTGAGGTGATTGGTTGATGGATGAGTGTGGGCGGAGCTAAAAAGTATGTGTGCGGGGGTGAGGAGAGAGAGAAGTCAGTCTGCAGTTGACTTTCGGCAGAGTGACAGCAGTCTATAGTCAGTTGTGGTCAGTCAGCAGTCTACATAGTTTGAAAAGCAGTCTTCTGATTAAAATCCGATACTAGTACTGTAAAAGGCATTAAGATTCTAGGGAAGAAAAGTAGAATACTTTAGAGGGCATGCTAGGGGCTAGATAGATAGCCAAACCTAATATTGTCAGAGTATTATAGGAGTGTGAGAGACAGAAGCTGTCAGAAAGTTAGGAAGAAAAAGGAGGATTTGAGAGTGAGGAGTGTGTGAAGTGTGTGTGTCAGAGTATTATAGGAGTGTGAGAGACAGAAGCTGTCAGAAAGTTAGGAAGAAAAAGGAGGATTTGAGAGTGAGGAGTGTGTGAAGTGAAAGTGACACCTCAGCCAGAAGTTATTATTATTCACTGAAAAATTAAGCTATAAACATCTTGAAATCAATATGCTTATTGTACAAATAAAAGTTTTATTTTGTTTTACATTAACCTGGAGTCTGATGATTGTAAAATATAAGAGTCTCATCTTCAGGGCCACATAGTCCAATGAAGAAGACTTAGAGCTTGGGCACAATTCATTTGGGAACACTGAATAAAGTGTTTGGAATTAAATCCCTGGGGGGAGCATTACATACATTAAGAGCGGTCATGACACTAGCCTAAGGCATTTCAAAGCAGTTTATGATTGCCTTTTCCTCTCTCCTCACAATTGGCAACTTGTGAGGTAGGTGAGGCTGAGAGAGTTCTGAAAGAACTGTGACCTGCCCAAGGTCACCCAGCAGGCTTCATGTGGAGGAATGGGAAATTAAACCCAGTTCTCCAAATTACAATCCACTGCTCATAATCATTACACTGGCTCTCAAGAGTAGCAAAATAGCCATTCTTCCTTGAAAATCACTGGTTTTTAGTAATATGGGCTTCTGGAAAAATTAGTTGGATTTATTTTCTAGAAAACTATTAGTGACCTAGATGCAGCACGATCTGATTGTAATGTTATGTTCTGATTGTTATGTTTGTTTTGACATAATTAGGAAAAAAAAGTAGCCCAAAATCATTTCATGTCCCAATAGCATCTGTAGCTGAACTGAAATATCTGCTTAGGAAAAAAAAAAAATCAAGCCAGTTTGGTGTAGTGGTTAAGTGTGCAAACTCTTATCTGGGAGAACCGGGTTTGATTCCCCACTCCTCCACTTACAGCTGCTGGAATGGCCTTGGGTAGCCATAGCTATTGCAGGAGTTGTCCTTGAAAGGCCAGTTGCTGTGAGAGCCCTCTCAAACCCACCCACCTCACAGGGTGTCTGTTGTGGGGGGAGAAGATATAGGAGATTGTAAACCGCTCTGAGTTTCTGATTCAGAGAGAAGGGCGAGGTATAAATCTACACTCTTCTTCTTTAAATGTTGTATTTAAAAAACCAAAGTTTTATCTGGAAATTATTTGTATTGGAATAATTGCTGTAAAAATGTAAACACAATACAACATGTACTCCCCTAACTTTGTTTAACTTTAAGAGAAACCTCCTCAGCATTGAAAACTAGTGACAGCAAATGTTTACACAACCAAAAAACTGTACATGATATGCTTTGTCTGTTCATCTACTACTTAGGGCCACCCTATCAGTTGCATCACTTGCATTATCCCTATCAGATTGGTGTTTACAGTATCCCATATGAGAGAAAACAAATACAATTTTATCTTTTCTTTTCTTTCAACTTATATATACCAAGCAGGCAAATTTGTAATTTAATTTTTTACTTGGATGATTATATGTATTTGTGGTTTTACTTCCCCTCACCCCCGGTGTCCAAGTCAATAAAACATACATGTACTCTCTCCCATAGTCTCTAGGTATAATCAGGTCTTTTTTTGGTACCAGGAACTCCTTTGCATATTAGGCCACACATCCCTGATGTAACCAATCCTCCTGGAGCTTATAGTAGGCTCTGTACGCTCTTGGAGGATTGGCTACTTCAGGGATGTATGGCCTAATATGCAAAGGAATTCCTGCTACAAAAAAAGCCCTGGATATAATTAATTCAAATTCCTTAATTACATTTTTGAAACTGCCTAACACTGTATTGGCAATGGCACCCATTAACTGTTATATTAACCATATGAAACAATTAATTTTTAGATATGTGTAAACTTCCACAGAAAAACAGAACACTGGAGAATGTTCTGTTCCATATATTTGCTGGCTTTTATAGTAAGATATGGCATGATATCTGAAAAAGGGCAACCAATAGACTTTTAATAGGCACTCACAAGTCCATTACTCATAAGACTCCATTAAATATCTGTGCCACCTGAAGTACATAAACACTTTCAACAAGAATATGATTCAAAGTATATTAATTTATTTAGTATATTTAGTTTTAAAACGTGTGACACTAAAGAAGAAGCTTAAAGGTCTTTTTCTATTTTCCTCATATATAAATATTAAAGTTTAGCAGAAAATACATATACTAGTATTTATATTGCATCTAATGGCCTAAATAGCTCTTGCATTCTAAATCTGGAGCAATTTAACACACACCTAAGAAGCCTCCCTTAGAATAAGATATGAAGGCCCAACTTAAACGTAAAATGCAAGTGTATATATATAGGTTCAGTGCCTTGTTTAAACTGCACCCACTGTTCATGCAAAACAGCTATGCATGCTCTGTTAGTACACAATCACAAAAGTTACAGCCTGGAATGCAAACTGCTTTGCATGGGTATTTCACATTTTAAATGAAACCCGGGCTGATTCCGCACTCACCTTTCTCCGGGGCAGGCTTCCGTGTCTGGGCGGAGCAAACTGGCTTTTTCGCACCAGTTGTTCCGCGCAGGCATTTTGCGCGGGGCAAACCCGCGATTTGCCCCGCCGCAGTGTAAACCTGTTTTTTCAGGTTTACACTGTGGCGATTTGCCCCGCGCGCAAGATGCCAGCGCAGAGCAACTGGTGCGAAATCGTCAGTTTGCTCCGCCCAGAAACGGAAGCCTGCCCGGGAGAAAGGCGAGTGTGGGATCAGTCCCTGGGTCTCACGGGAAAACTCTTTGCCTCGGCAGCGTCACATGCACACTGAACCTAAAAAGCACCACAGAATATTTCTTGTGCCAGCTGTGAAAGTTAATGGTGAACAATGCTGGAAGGGCTTAGGACGGAGTCTTAGCCTATTGCCACAAAACTAACAAAATCTTGTACTCACTCGCAGGATCGCTCACAACAGGATCACTGCAGAAACTTCCATGCGCTAGAATATCAAATACACCTTTTTTCCAAATAAGATCAGGAAACGAAAGTCAACTGTACCAGATCAAATAGATTACGTATTTAGTATACAGCCTAATTTAGGCAAAAAAACTTTACGTGTGAGAACTATTTGCGTAGGCTACTGTGTAAGCATTGTATGTATCACTTTTTGTCTTTAGAGGGAATCGTTATTTCGCCAAACTGAGTATCTCGAAAGGAACGCGAAAAGGACGCTGCGGAAGCACCGCTCAGGCCC
The DNA here is from genome assembly GCF_032191835.1 of Heteronotia binoei. Lineage (NCBI taxonomy): Eukaryota > Metazoa > Chordata > Lepidosauria > Squamata > Gekkonidae > Heteronotia > Heteronotia binoei. Next base: position 76,389,187 of record NC_083226.1, read on the forward strand.
AGCAACAAGAACATCTGACAGTCACCTCCTTCCCCGATCTCAGTTCCCAGAACCGCAGGTACAACTTCTCCCGACCAGCCGCCGTCGCTGTCCCACTCGGCGGCAGGCGGCTACACACGGCCCCTCCCCAAATAGCAGCCGCGGGGGCATTAGCCTGCACCTCCCACCTACTCGCGAGCAGGGGGAAGAGGAAGTTACCGGGCAGGAAAGCAGTTTAACCGCCTTTGGGGCCACAACGTCGTTATTTCCCTTTCTTCTCTTACCAAGGCCGGCGCTTTCTTCACAGTCCGTCACTGGTCTCGCTTCATCATACCAAAAGCGGAAGCCCCGGCCACACAAAACCGTCCGAATTCGCTGCCTATTCCTCCCTCCGCCCCTTCCACCGCCCGGAGCCAGTCGCAGAGCCTGACTTCATCCGGTACATTGTGTTTGGATCATGCGTCAGAGCGCCACGACGCTCCAGGCACAGGAAGCGCGCGTTTTCTCTATCTCGGTTGCCGTGACACTAGAGGCAAGGCCAGTCTTTCTTTCTGTCAGAGGTACGTGCTGTAACAGCGTCCTCAAAGAAAATACATGCAATTTTCTAGGAAATGGTGCGTAAAGGGATTGTTGCTCTTGTTAACAAAGCTTTATCAAGCAGAAACGTTGTTTAACCTTTTAAGGTTGCCAGCCTCCAGGTGCGGCCTGGAGATCTGCTTTTACAACGGATCTCCAGCTGACAGAGATCAGCTCCCCTGGAGAAAATGGCTGCTTCAAAGGGTGAACTCTATGCCATTTTACCATGCTAATGCTCCTCCCCTCCCCAAACCCCACCCTTTACCGGATCCACCCCCAAAGCCTCCAGGTATTTTCAACACAGACCTGGCAGCCCTCATATCTGTTTGGAACGCCAGCCTCAGCATTTGATAGGATGAGATAAGAGTGTTTTGAAACCAACAAGTCCCTTTCCCTCACCTAGTAAATCATTCTATGTGAAAATTCCTACTCATTCATTAAGAACATAACAGAAGCCATGTTAGATCAGCCCAATGGCCCATCCAGTCCAACACTCTGTGTCACACAGTGGCAAAATTTTTTTATATATACACACACACTGTGGCTTATAGCCACTGATGGACCTCTGCTCCATATTTTTATCTAAACCCCTCTTGAAGCTGGCTATGCTTGTGGCCGCCACCACCTCCTGTGGCAGTGAATTCCACATGTTAATCACCCTTTGGGTGAAGAAGTACTTCCTTTTATCCGGTTTAACCTGTCTGCTCAGCAATTTCATTGAATGCCCACGAGTTCTTGTATTGTGAGAAAGGGAGAAAAGTACTTCTTTCTCTACTTTCTCCATACCATGCATTATCTTGTAAACCTTTATGTCACCCTGCAGTCGACGTTTCTCCAAGCTAAAGAGTCCCAAGCGTTTCAACCTTTCTTCATAGGGAAAGTGTTCCAGTCCTTTAAACATTCTAGTTGCCCTTTTCTGGACTTTCTCCAATGCTATAATATCCTTTTTGAGATGCGGCGACCAGAACTGCACACAGTACTCCAAATGAGACTGCACCATCGATTTATACAGGGGCATTATGATACTGGCTGATTTGTTTTCAATTCCCTTCCTAATAATTCCCAGCATGGCATTGGCCTTTTTTATTGCAAACGCACACTGTCTTGACATTTTCAGTGAGTTATCTACCACGACCCCAGGATCTCTTTCTTGGTCAGTCTCTGCCAGTTCACACCCCATCAACTTGTATTTGTAGCTGGGATTCTTGGCCCCAATGTGCATTTCTTTGCACTTGGCCACATTGAACCGCATCTGCCACGTTAACGCCCACTCACCCAGCCTCAACAGATCCCTTTGGAGTTCCTCAAAATCCTCTCTGGTTCTCACCACCCTGAACAATTTAGTGTCATCCGCAAACTTTGCCACTTCACTGCTCACTCCCAACTCTAAATCATTTATGAACAAGTTAAAGAGCATGGGACCCAGTACCGAGCCCTGCGGCACCCCACTGCTTACCGTCCTCCACTGTGAAGACTGCCCATTTATACTCACTCTCTGCTTCCTATTACTCAGCCAGTTTTTGATCCACAAGAGGACCTGTCCTTTTACTCCATGACTCTCAAGCTTTCTAAGGAGCTTTTGATGAGGAACTTTATCAAAAGCTTTCTGGAAGTCAAGGTAAACAACATCTATCGGGTCTTCTTTGTCCACATGTTTGTTCACCCCCTCAAAGAAATGTAACAGGTTAGTGAGGCAAGATCTTCCCTTACAGAACCCATGTTGAGTTTTCCTCAATAACCCGTGTTCATCAATGTGCCTGCTCATTCTGTCCTTGATAATGGTTTCTACCAACTTTCCTGGTATTGAAGTTAGACTGACTGGCCTGTAATTTCCCGGATCTCCTCTGGAACCCTTTTTAAAGATGGGGGTGACATTTGCTACTTTCCAGTCCTTAGGAACGGAAGCAGATTTCAATGAAAGATTACATATTTTTGTTAGAAGATCCACAAGTTCAACTTTGAGTTCTTTCAGAACTCTCGGATGTATGCCATCCGGACCCGGTGACTTATTAGTTTTTAATTTTTCTATCAGTTGTAGGACCTCCTCTTTTGTCACCTCAATCTAACTCAGGTCTTTCAACACCCCTTCCAAAATTAGTGGTTCTGGGGCGGGCAAAAAGTTTTCATCTTCCACAGTGAAGACGGAGGCAAAAAATTCATTCAGCTTCTCAGCCATTTCCCTATCCTCCTTCAGTAATCCTTTTACCCCATGGTCGTCCAAGGGCCCCACTGCCTCCCTGGCTGGTTTCCTACTTCTAATAGATTTGAAGAAATTTTTATTGTTTGTCTTTATGTTTTTTGCAATATGCTCCTCATAGTCCCTTTTTGCCTGCCTGATCACAGTCTTGCATTTGATTTGCCACAGCCTGTGTTCCCTTTTACTAATCTCACTTGGACTGGTTTTCCACCCCTTAAAGGAGTCCTTCTTACCTTTTACAGCTTCCATTACTTTGTTTGTTAACCATGCAGGCCTTTTCTTATGCCTGTTTGTACCTTTCCTAACTTTTGGTATGTATTTTATCTGAGCTTCTAGGATTATAGTTTTAAATAGTCTCCAAGCTTCCCCAAGGGTTTTGACCGTATTTACCTTTCCTTTCAGTTTCCTCCTCACATGCCTCCTCATCTCAGTGAATTTACCCCTTTTAAAGTTAAACGTGGTTGTGGTGGTCTTTTTGGGCAACTCCCTATTTATACAAACGGTGAAATCAATAACATTATGGTCACTGCTCCCAAGCGGTGCAATCACTTTTACATCTCTCACCAAGTCTTGGGCATTACTTAGGACCAAATCCAGGATCGCCCCACCCCTGGTAGGTTCTGAGACCATCTGCTCCATACACAGTCATTGAGAGCATCAAGAAACTCAATCTCTTTCGACCAGAACACATATTGACCCAATCAATCTGTGGGTAGTTAAAATCACCTATTACGACACAGTTTTACGTTTAGCCACTATCTTTAAGCTTCCATCATATTATAATCGTCCTCTCTCTTTTGATTTGGTGGGCGATAACAAACTCCCATAGTTAAATTTCCTTTTGGGCCCTCTATTTCAACCCAAAGCATTTCTAAAAGTGAATCTAATTCTCTGACCTCAGTCTTACTGGACCGTATATCCTCTCTGACATACAGAGCCACCCCACCTCCAACCCTTCCCTCCCTATCCTTCCGATATAACTTATATCCAGGAATCACCGTGTCCCACTGATTCTCCTCATTCCACCAAGTTTCTGAAATTCCCACAATGTCTATGTTTTCTCCCAACACTAAACATTCCAATTCACCAATTTTATTTCGAACACTTCTAGCATTTGCATACAAACATCTATAATTTCCCAGGCAAGCTAGGCCCGCCACCTTCTTCCTGCCGCCTTGAGACTCTGGCAGACAGTCCATACTGTTTGTCACCATCACAGTCGACAACTCTGGTCCGTTACTAGGGATGTGCAAAAAAAAAAAATTCGGAATTACACGGATTCGGAAGTACACAGGGAAAAAAAATTCGGATTCCCCGTGTACTACTGAATACCGTATTCGGAATAGCCGCATATACGGTAATGCGCGGCTATTTCCGAATATACGGCCCTATTATACCCTATGGGCCATTGAAATCAATGGCAAATAGGGTATAATTGAAGCCGCCTGGAGGGGAGGGGGTTTGAGGGAGAGCCCCCAAATTTTCATGGGACCTGCAGGGGACTCTCCCTTCCAACCCCCCCAAGTCCCAAAAAGATTGGGCCAGGGGATCCCTGTCTTTGGGCTCCCCAAAAGGCCCATTGCTAACAATGATGGGGAAAGGCCAATTAGCCACTTCCTCACTGTAATTGTCGTGGGAAAAAGTGGGTCTGGGGAGCAGGGGGTTTTGAGGAGAGCCCCCCAAACTGCTGTGCAGCTTCAGGGCACTGTCCCACACAAAACCAAAAAAAATTGGACCAAGGGGTCCAATTCCTGGGGCACCCAAAGCCAAACCTAACCACATCAGAGAATCTCTATAGGACCCAAATGCACTACATCTCTCTATCTACTCTATGAACCCTGCAGGCCTGGAAGCAATATAAACCCAGTTGCCAACGTCACTGCCACACAAAACACAATCTGCTCAAGGTCTGCTCTGCAGACCAGGCTGAAGCAAACCCAGATGCCAGCTCTCCAGCCCTGCCCCAAACAACACGGGGAGAGCTGGCCAACAACAAAAAGCCTGCTGTTTCTGGGTCTCTCACCCAGGTGCCAGCTTCCCTGCCACAGAACACACAATCTACAGATGCCAGCTCTCCAGCCCTGCCCCAAACAACACGGGGAGAGCTGGCCAACCACAACAAACCTGCTGGTTCTGGGTCTCTCACCCAGGTGCCAGCTTCCCTGCCACAGAACACACAATCTACAGATGCCAGCTCTCCAGCCCTGCCCCAAACAACATGGGGAGAGCTGGCCAACCACAACAAACCTGCTGGTTCTGGGTCTCTCACCCAGGTTCCAGCTTCCCTGCCACAGAACACACAATGTACTCTATAAAAAAAAGAAAGTGACCCAGCCCACACACACCCTCGCCAACCCCCACACCAACCAGAGGTAATTTAAAAAAACCAAAATAAAACCAGCAGAATCACAAAAGGCCAAGTGTTAAAAAAGTGGCCTTTTCACCAACAAGAAAGCTCAGGCCAAATCAGTCAACAACACCCCCCCCCCCCAATAACCTGAAGAGAAAAGTAACACAGCAGCAACACAACACAGCAGCAACAAATCAAACACTGAAACAGTAAAAAACTCAACTTTTAACAATACAGGAACTTCCCCCCCCCCAAAAAAAAACCCCTTCACCCTAACCCCAAGAAATCCAAGCCACCCAAATCAGGAGAAGTAAAAGGACACTGCACTTTTAAAAGTCCTCTCACTAAATTAAGATATGGGCAAATTAGCAAAACCCCCCCACCCCCGGCCCCCACCCCCAGCAGAACCTAACCCCAACCCCAAATAGGCTACCCTACCCACCCAGTACTCACCCACCCAAATCTGGACAAGTAAAGGGACTCTTTACCAACAAAAACTAAAACAAGAACCCCAAAACTGTCTTACCTTGTCTTCTCTGAGTCCAGGGAAGTAAGGCTGAGTGAGAGAGCAGCAGGCAGCAGCAGGCTGAAGCCAAGGGCCAGCCACCAGCAGCAGCACAATCTCTCTCACACACACCAAGCCACACACCAACACAGCAATGGAGGAGTCCAGCAGGAAGACTCCTTAAGCAAGAGATCAAAATAACAACAATGTAGCTGATGGCTGGGCCATCAGCTACACAAAAGCCCTGCAAAGCATGCATTTGCAATGCATTTTGCAAATGCATGCTTTGGATTGGTTGCTGGGGCTCCTCTTCCCCCCATTCGGAAGCATACGGCAAGCCGTATTCGGCTGCCGCATAATAGACGGCAATGGGAATCGGCTACAGCTGATTCCGAATACAGCCAAATCAGTGGTGATTCGGCTGTATATACAGCTCGGCCGAACCGAATGCACATCCCTATCCGTTACCCGGTAGAAAAATAGCAGCCAACCCTTCATCTCTTTGAGACAAGTCCTCCCGAACCAGAGACATTTCATTTCCTGTCAGCTTTCCCCCAAGATTTAGTTTAAAAACTGCTCTGCCATCTTTTTGATTTTAAGCGCCAGCAGCCTGGTTCCATCTGGGGACAAGTGGAGACGGTCTCTTTTGTACAGCTCCCGCTTGTTCCAGAAAGCATCCCAGTGCCTAACAAACTTAAACCCTTCCTCTTTACACCATCGTCTCCTCATCCACACATTGAGCTCCGCAGTCCAGTGACACCATTAAGCTCCGCAGTCTAACCTGCTTCTCACTTGATGAATACTTGGTATCTGAGGATGTGTGCATTCAAAGAAAGCTTATACCCAGAATTAAATTTTGTTGGTCATAATGGTGTCACTGGACTTGAATATTTTTCTGCTGCTTCATATAAGGAAGTTCTGAGAAAGTGTCTTTGCGAGGGAAAGGGCTACAGGGCTTTCTTGTGTTAAATCGGGTCCCCAACCTGCAGGGCCCCCCCCTCGCTCTTTCTGTGCAGCCCTCCAACTTGTTTGTTTGCTATCACCCTCAAGGCATTTTCCCTCAGATCTACCATCATCTACTGTTCTTCCTGTCCCTTTCTAGAAAAAAATACCAACATTATTTCTTCTAGTCTCCACAGGACCGGCGCCAGGGTTTTGGTGGACTAGGCCGCCAGCCTTCCCCTCCTGACTTCCTGCCCCATCCCAATGCAGGAATATATCCCAGCATGCACCGGGGGGGGGCTGGAGACAGCAAGGGCAAGTGGGGTGGCAGCAGGCCCGAGCCAAGGCTGCTCCTGCCCTCAGCATGCTGGGGGGACACACCTGCTGCTGCGCCACCCCTGTCGGGATGGTCGGGTGGCTGCTGTGGCTGCTTGCTGGGTCCAGCTCAGAGGTGGCTGCTTCTAGGGGCCATGTGGGGGACCACACCCGCTGCCCCACCACTCCACTGGGAAGAGCTGGGCAGCTGCTGTGGCACCTCCTCGCCAGGGACAGCTGCTGTTTGGGGCCCCATGGAGAAGCGCACCCACCGCTGCATTGGGAACAGGTGACTGCTGTGATTTCTCTTCGCTGAGCCTGACTCAGGATTGGCTGCTGCTGGGGACCATGTGGAGAAGCACACCTGCTGCCATGCTGGGAAGGGCCAGGTAGCTGTTGCAGCTCCTCCTCTCCAGGCCTGGCTCCAATGGCTGCTACTGGGGGCCGCATGGAGAAGTGCACCTGCCACTCTGCTGGGAAAGGCTGAGCAGCTGCTGCAGCTACTCCCTTTGCTGGGCACAAGTGCGCCTCGCCAGTTGAGGTAGGCGTGCAAGAGCTGCCCCTGCCACCAGATGGTGCTCTAGCAGCCACCTGCCTTACCAATTTGGTTGCCCCAGCCCTTGGTCTTCATGTTTCTTTCTGTCAGTCTCCACCCCCCCCCCCCGTCCCAGTCTTCCCTCTCTCTGTGAAAGCAGGGGATTCAAAGAATATGCTACACCTATTGTTACAGCAGAATGTTGATATAACAATATAATTTTGATGGGGTTTTTTTAATTGTAAAAGCCCTGGTGGCCCATGGAAGGAGTGGTAGCCACTTCTTGGAGATTGGAGTAGGAAAACTGGAGAGAAACATAGACCGATTTCCCACTAGCCTTACGCCAATCTCACTCTCCTCTTCTCCATGGGGCTTCGGTGGGATTTCACACTATTTGCCCCAGGGCTGCAACTTGCTCTGCCTCTTTTGCGCAGCAAACAAAGTCCTCTAAAAACCAGTTTCTGTTTGCTACACAGAAAAGGTGAAGCTAGTTGCAGCCCCGGGGCAGATAGCGTGAAATCTGATGGAAGCCCCACGAAGAAGAGGAGCATGAGCGTGGCATAATGCTAGCGGGAAATCGGTCATAGCCTTGTTGCTATGCTTTATCTGCAGCTGCACTAGCAGTGGGGAACCCACAAAACCTTGTCTCTGTGTGGAAGACACCAGGGAAGAGAGAAAACACAAGAAAAAAGGTTACTCAGTGGCAAGGTAGTTTTAGGAATTCCTGAGCCAACCATAGGTTTAGCTCATGTTCTGCTTGCTGGTCATGAAAATGGATCCAAATTTGTATGTGAGACTGAGAGAGCTGATTTAGATGTCTGTGAGCAATTCAAGCCTCTTTGGTGAGTTACTTTCTGCATATTCAAACAGTATAGTACAGGTAGTACTGGTGTGAGAACTAGTTATTTCCTTCAGTACACAGATCTGTTGCTGTGTGCTGCTCTGCACCCAATTGCTTGAATAAAAAAATGAGAAAACCAGTATATTATTTTGCTATAAATAAATGTTTTTTAAAAAAAATTACCGGCTTAAATTAATCTGAGCTGAGATGTTGATGTTATTTCACACATACTTGTTTTTGCACAGCCTTAAACATTATAGTACCCCCCCACCAAAAAAATCTTTTATTTATCTGGCCCAGCCATTCATGACCTGGTGGAGAAAAAAAAAGTAGCTGCAAGCCAGAAAGAAGGAAATAAAATTCTACTTTTATACTACTGCATAGCTGCAAAGCTGTTTGCCATACTCTTTAAGTCAGATGGGAAGGAGATCGAAAGCTTGGCTCACAAGTCGTTGCAGTGCTGTGTTCACCTGATGAATGTGAAGTCTTCAGCATCCTCCATTAATTTTTTTCAGATGGGCATATTTAGAGAGGAGGGTGAATTTGTGGTTCTTGTTTATAGAAATCATGGTTGTTCCATGTCTGTGAGCCGCCCTGAGCCTGCCTTTGGCGGGGGAGGGCAGGATACAAAAATAAATTTACCTTTCCTTACCTTACCTTGTTTCAGTAATATCACAGGCACTATCTAATAGGTGCTGCAAATCACACAATTCTAATTAGCATAATGGTTTGCTCGGTGATGGGGTTGAGTTGCATTTCTCCACAAACTCAAAATTATGGCATGAGTGTGATTCAAAGGAGAAATGTGCTAGCTATTATAATGTTTTAGTTGTGTTAAGCAAAATTAATAACATGTACAGTGAAAATAACTATTTGAGAAGGCACTAAGAGAAATGAACTCCAGAATTCTGGTTTTACTAGTTTTTAAGAACAGATTGCCAACCTTCTGGTTCTTGCAGGATTTACACCTTCATTGTATACATAATTATGGAGGTATTGCATAAATATGAGCCTTTATGATACATTACTAACCCAAGCGGAAAATAGGTCTGGCCGGTATAAGCAGTACTAGGAATGGCGCTGAGTCATGATATGGGCAGATTAAAAACATATCAGTGGGAGTCTCTTGTTTGTTATGATTCCTTTAAAACATTAATCACTGTTTAAGGTATACAAAGGTACAGGTTGGAGTACAGAGGTGGCTATTTTGATATGTATCCATTCATGAAGCCTGAAGAAGTTCTTGCTTTGCTTCTGAATATAAAAGGCTATGTAGGCCCAAATGCTAATCTGCATTATTGTCTCTTCTCTCCACCATATTTCTCACAATCAGATGTTAAAAAAAAAGCAGACAATGTATTTGAATACTTAAGTATGTTCCAACAAGTAGCAGAAAAGTGCTTAAGGTTCCTGGCAGTAATTCAGAATTTTCCAGCTAACTGGAAATTCATTGTTGTTCAGCTAAGATGACTTCATAGGGACAAAGTATTAAACTGCTAAATTAATGTTTACCAGGAGGTTTAATAGTATTATTGAGGGTTTATATAGAGATTAAATATTTTTCACCCACTACAGATGTTAAATTAATATATCAACTAGTGAGTTTATTATATCACCACATTCACAAAATAAGCCATAGCAACAACACAACACCATTGAAATAAAACAAGATTATTACCAATTGCTGTTGTTTTGAATGGGCATTGTACATATGTGAAATACTTTTGAGCTCAGCATAGAAATCATAGACTATACTGCTTATATTTCATGGTGTTTTAATCTGAATTTTTATATTTCCCTGTTTCTGTTTCCATGTATATATTTGTTGATTATGGATTCCTTTCATGCATCTAATGAAGCTTATTCCTCAAGAAATCTGTTAGGTTTTAAGATTTTGTTTTGCTGTAGTGGTTTGATTTTGCTGCACCAAAATAGCGCAGCTACTGCTCTGGCAAATGAAAAGCAGTACATGTGTGGTTGCCAGCCTCCAGGTATGGCAGGAGAGAACCAAGGTTCTGCTATACACCAGCCTCAAATTCTTATAAAAATAAATAATCAATAGACATCACTCATTCATCCAATAGAAACGTTTTTAACACATTCAAAATATCAAATAATATTTCAAATAGGAATCCAAAAGATGAGACAGAATGCTTCAAGGCACCAAAAACTCTCAAGTGCAGAAGCTCCAGTCTGGAGCATTCTTGCCATGTCCTGATTCTAGAAGCATGTTGGAAGAAACATCAGTGAAACGGAGACAATTTGGTACCATCCTATCCACTAAAGATTCATCGTGCATAGCTGTGCGCTAAGGACTAGGCTTCCCAACCCTCCCGCCCTGGCGGGGGACCCCAGGTTTTCCAGCCTCTTCCCCCGCTCCCCCAAAAAATGGAAGCGGGGGAAGGGGGGGGAAATGGCTACACCGCGAGCCGGTGTTGGAGCCTGGCGCCAGGAGAGGCTTTGCCGCATTGGGCGAGGCGTGCTTGGGGGTCCGCACTGCTGCCTGGGGAAGAACCGTCGGGACTTTCACAGGGTACTCAAGTGGGGCAGGGTGTCCAGCTTGTTGCCTTGGTCGCGGGCCGCAGCGCTCTTGAGGCCTCGCAGCCACTCGGTGCACTTCCGCACCAGCCCTTCGTCCAGCAGCTTACAGGCCCCGGTGGTGCCGGGCGCCTCTTCCTCGTACTCCACGTCGTCGTAGCGGTGGCGCTCATTCAAGAGGGAGACCTGGAGCAGGGCGCACAAGTCCCCTCCGGGGTTGGAGCCTGGCGCCAGGAGAGGCTTTGCCGCGTCGGGCGAGGCGTGCCTGGGGGTCCGCACTCATTGCCGCTGCTGCTTCTCCAGACTTCGGCGCTGCAGCACCCGCACTGCCTCCGGGGGAAGGCTAAGCGAGAAGCGCAGCGCCGCCTTTCCGCGCCCTCCTTGCACCACGCCGAGACTCTCGCAGGAGTGTGTGCCTGAGCCCGGCAGCACCAAGCCCGAGCGGCCCCGGGCGGGGGATGGAGGAGGGAGTCTCAAGAGCGGTGCTGCCGCCTGGCCTGGCGCGAGGTTGCTGCTCCCTTGGGCGGCTCTGCTGCGCGGCAGCTGCTTCTGGAGAGAAGCGCTGGGCCAAGAACTCGAGAAAGCGCCGGAGCGCTCCGAAGGCGGCCCTCGACCTTTCCTATGGGCTTAGCACGCCGAGTGCATCATTCCCAGCCGGCCAACGACCCCCAGCCCAGGTAGTCGAACCACACACAGCTGACTGGGCCTCAGGCCGCTCCCTGCTCTCTGGGGGTGGGGGTCGCCCCTGGAAGGCTCTTTGGAGCAAAGCTGCTCCAGGAACAGTAGGGCTGTGTGCGGGGAGGCGGGCGCATGCTCCATGTGGCGCGTCGCGTCCTGGGACATGTCGGTGGTGCTTGGGGTGACGGTGCTGCTGTCGGCCGGCGTTCACATCCATCAGAGAGGCAAGTGGAGGCCCCTGCCCCGTTTGCAGGAAGGTGCCAGCAGAGGCCAAGCCGCATCCCACCCCCCCACTCCCGTCATGAGTGCAGGGTCGCGCAGGATTTGACCTTTGGAGTTCAATTATGCTTGTCACAGCCTTCATCTTGGCTCCACCCCTAATGTCTCCTGGCTCCACCCCCAAAGTCTCCTGGCTCCACCCCCAAAGTCCCCAGATATTTCTTGAATTGGACTTGGCAACCCTACTAAGGACACTGGTGCAAAGCTGCACTTGATGAGGACTTTGTTTCCTTATGATTTTGGACTGTGTTTATTACATAGGTTTCTGTTTCATCTTTTTGTTTCCATTTGAAATATTGTTTGAAATGTAGAAATGTATTTTGAATGTGTTAAAAACTTTTCTATTGGATGAAGGAGTGCTGTCTATTGATTATTTTTATGATAATTTGAGGAACCTTGGTTCTCTCCTGCTCTATCTATCCGTGATTTCTCTTGGGTTGCTTAGCCTACAGGTAGGGCCTGGAGATTTTCCAGATTTCCAGTTGATTTGCAGAGATCAGTTCCCCTGGAGAAAATGGCTCCTCTATGGATTCTATGGCATTATAGCCTGCCAAACCCCACCCATCCCAGGCTCAACCTCCAGTTCTTCTGGAACCTCCCAATCTGGAGCTGGCAACCCTAAATACAAACTTGTTTATATGTACATTTTCAAATAAAGAATCCATTTGTTATAAATTATATTTGTTTATTCTGTAGCTAACTATATATGCTTGAATAACCTAATTGAGCTACAACCTGTTATTGGTAAGGAGGGCAGTTGTGAGCAGGAAGTTGTTGTTGTTGAGTTATTCACCTCTGTGAGCAGCTTGAGCCTGTTCAGTGAGTTACTTTCTGCATATTTAAACAGGACCTTACAATGTAATCAAGCAGTACTTCTCATATGCATTGCACATGGCTTGATGGGATGTCTTAGTTCCACCCCCCACATACCCAGATCTGTCATTGCTGCACACAACTTGACAGCAATTAAAAAATGAACATAAATAATAGCTATCCCACTTTCTCCGCAGGCAGGCTCAGGGCAGATAACAACAAAAGCAAGAAACATTAAAAACGAGTTAACATATAATCCTAAAAACAGTTATACGATTTAAAATCGACTAAAAGATGGTGAAGTATAATAACAATCATAGCATAAGCCCATTGGTTGAACAGATGGAATGGAGTAAAATAAAATTTATACAATATCAGTGCTCTATAGGGACAGATGGATGGCAGTTTCGGCAGGGAGGCCTGATAGCTGAATGTCCACCAGCTCAACCAAAAGTCTGGTAGAACAGCTCTGTTTTACAGGGGCTGCAGAACTGTAACAAGCTTTGCAGGGTCCTGATCTCAGGCAGCAGCAGAAAAAGCCCTGGCCCTGGTTGAGTCTAAATGGGCATTCTTTGGGCCAGGTATAACCAGTAAATGTTGATCAGTGAAGCAGAAGGCTCTCTGGCGGTGGTGGTATGTGGGGATAAATGGTTCCTTAGATATGCCAGTGTAAACCAAAATGCCCTCAAAAGAGGTTGGGGAATTGACAGGTGGGCACCTTTGGCTTAAAAAGGGATCTAGAATCTATGTATACAGGATTCCACTTCCAGAAATTATTACTTAAATTCATCAAGGACACTAATTAAGTAAAACAATCATGAATTTATTACAGAGAAATATAGAACACACATACAAGGTAATGAATACATACAACAAACATACAGTCCTAATAAAAATAGAGAGAAATGTATAGAGGTAACATAAGGATGGACAAACAGAGTGATAATTACCAATCGTAGTCTTCAAGGAAGGCTCCAATGGCGACAAACGAGGACTTGGGGGAAGGGGACCCTCAACTGATCAGGAATTGGGGATGTATCTAGACAGCAGAACTGGGATACTGCTAGATGCACACCTGTGGGGAGCTGGACCACAGGTTATAAGGACTACCTTGAGCCCTTAGGGGATGGGAGGTACAGGGGCGGATGACAGTGGTCAGCTGGTACATGACCTCAGAAAAAGGGGAGGCTCTGCAAAAACCATAATGACTGGACTTATGCATTAGCCAATAGCCAGTTTATTGGGGGCACCTGATTGGCTGCCCATATCTGACCAATGAAGAGGCTTGGCCCTGGTTACCTGATTGGACTTCCAGGTAACAATGGGCCAAGGGGGAGGCTCCAGGATGACCATTAAGGGAAAGAATGAGAGAAATTATTGGGGGGGGGGTGATTAAAACTATCAAGCTTATCTAAAAAGGTGACAATAGATGGCCAAATTGCAACCTAAGGTAACACCCGATCTGTACAAAGACACTTGGCTCTAGGTGAAGATGTTCTTCCTCTTCTTCGTCCCTCTACTGGCACCAGTCTTTGTCTTGGGTTCCATTGGACAAAGGCTTAGGCAGTCTGGCAGGATCCACGCCTAAGATAAGCTTGATGGCTTTATGCATAGGTGACATCTGTTGAGTACGTGAGTCTCTTGCTTTGCTGTAATGGAGTCAGGAAAACAAGATGGATTCTGGTGGTGTTAGCCTTTGGTTCATGGAAACAAGCTGGAAACTGTTTGCCCGGTACAGTTCATGGCGGCGTGGCTTCTTCCACTGCAACGGCCGAGACTGTGCACGCAAGGAGCGGCTGGAGGCTCGTCTGTAGTTCTGGCTAACACCCATCCAGAAATGTAGAATGCTGCTGCAAAGCTGAGGCTTACAGTATTCACATAAGCCTTAGAAACCGTGGGCAAAGTCCACTTCTTAGAGCAGTTGTGAGTGAGTCAAAACTCCAGACACCCTGGCAACCATACTGGTGATCACGATGTCCATGTGTATGAAATGTAGGCGACTTTTTCTTATATTACCCCCCTTCAAGACTTCTGTCCCCAAATGAGGACGGTGTCTTGACTAATGTCACAGTCTTGACAGGCGACGTTCTTGGTGGGAGCCAGGTGTAAATCAGGGTGTACCTCCTAGAGCCAGTTTGGTGTAGTGGTTAAGTGTGCGGACTCTTATCTGGGAGAACCGGGTTTGATTCCCCACTCCTCCACTTGCACCTGCTAGCATGGCCTTGGGTCAGCCATAGCCCTGGCAGAGGTTGTCCTTGAAAGGGCAGCTGCTGTGAGAGCCCTCTCCAGCCCCACCCACCTCACAGGGTGTCTGTTGTGGAGGAGGAAGGTAAAGGAGATTGTGAGCCACTCTGAGACTCTTCGGAGTGGAGGGCGGGATATAAATCCAATATCTTCTTCTTCTAGCTAAAAGTTGGAGCCGCTAAGGTAAACTACTAAAAAAAAAAAGAAATTTAAAAGTCAGGATCCAATAGGCCATAGGCTACTTCCTCAGAGACTAAGACGTGGGGACAATCAATAGTAACATCATTGTTCAATACCTATGGTTAGTTCAAGACTACTGAAATAAATCTGGAGACAATTCTTGTTCCCTTAGTTATGAAAACTAACACAACAGAGAAGAACTTATCAAAATTCCTAAAACATATGCCAATGAGAGAAAAAGCGATAATACCGAGCATGTGCAATATGAGACATATGTAGGCAAGTTAGACTATGTAATGAATTAGTTCATGTACCTTTATGGCAAGCAACTTATTGTGGTAGGGGTAATCAGGATGACACATTCAAACATAGGTGAGAGCATTGCCAGAGATGGACAGTCCATACTGGCTACATTGTTTACATTAGAAAAACCATTTCACTGTTCATTTCTACCCCCCCCCCCCCCAGCACCCAGCAAAATTTGTCTTTATTGTTGCCAAAAAGGAATTCTTCTTGTAACCCAGCATGGAATTGGCAATGGTGCTTTTCAGCCTGTATCACCTATGGTCCATAGAGCAACTGTGGATTTGGGGAAAGAACCAAAAAGGAACCAAAAACATTCACATATGACAACATGGAAGATGATTCTGTACCATTGTAGGGAGCAGTGAAAGCAGATCAAAAATGCATACATTCAACCATGAAGAAAGGAGTCTTAAAAAGCTATTAGTAAAGTGTCCTCCTGTCCAGGGTATGGCGACCAGTGAGCTTTTACGTCACAAGCTTACACATGTCATGATAGGGGCCTGCATTTGGCACTATTACACTAAGCATTCAGGACTTTAAGAGGCTTTTTCTTTGTCAAGGAAGGAAAAGAACATACACAATTCAGAAAACACAACCCCAAATAAACTTTGTTGCAACATAAAACTTAAAATAAAACATTGTGCACAAGGTTGTAACTCCAGGGAAATGACCAGAGTTGGGGCGTCCCCCATATAATGAAAATAGTCCCACAAAGGAGGGACGAAAAACCTTTGCTATAGCTTTGGAATATAATAAATTTTCAAAACAATAGAAAAACTTCAAAAACAAAAACTGAGGCCTCAATAGAACAATGCTAGCTAGTTTATATGAGAGGGATTAGACCCAAAATGACAGGTGAGCTAGATCAGAGAAATTAAGACTCTGGACGTAAGTAAGGTGATCAAGTTCCATTGAATCCAGTTTTTCTCTGTGCTAGTTCAGCTAAAACCTCTTGGTATAGATTTCAACAAAACTTAACAAAACAAGAATTCTGAAAAGCAACATAATGGTTACACATACATAAAACAATGAGCAAATTTAACAAAACAATGATAAAATCCTAGAAATCAAATTCTGGTTAATACACCTTGACAAACACATAAAACAATTATTAAATCTACTTATACTAGCATGCAATATATATATATTGTGCTATTTTGAAAAGAGAAAAACTGATAAGGAGCTTCCACAGGCAGGATAAGGCTTGTGTGGCAGTGCAAAGATGTAATTTCAACTTCAGCGGAAAGAGATTTTACATCAAAATTGCAAACATAAAACTTCAACCCATTGTCTCATATAAGACCCACTAGAAATAAAAAAAAAACAAATATGAGGGAGAGAAAAACATTATCAGGGTAACTGCAGTTTCTCTTCCTAGGCACCTAGAGGCATGCTGTTGAACAAAGGAGGATTAAGGTAAACTGAACTTTGAGATGCCAGCTCCAGGCTGGAGATCTCTGGAAATGTGGATTAAATTAAAAAGATCACAAGCCATGCAGTCCATTTCCTTGGACACTGTCTGTCTTAGAGGCTCTGGCCTTAATGTACTGGGGAAAAGGCTATGATTTTGGGAGAGACCTCCAGGTCCCACCTGGAGATGGGAAAAAAGTTTGGTAATGAAAACCTTTTGAAATTATATCTTTTTAGACCCCAAATCAGGAGATGAGAATTCAAAATAGCACAAAATATCTCAACTGTATCCCTCCCCCCCCCGCCCCCGATGTGGAAGGTGGGGAAGGTTTTAACAAAAAAAAAACCCAAAATTCCTTCCCTCTTGGATGAAGTGAAGGCTTAGCTCAACAAAAGGCTAAAACAGACACAATGGATTTGGCCAGTACTCTCTTATCTGATCCTGATAAGTTTTTAAGCAAAATTGGTACAAAGGAAGGTGGAGAAGAGGAAAATAATGAGCTTTCTGCCTGGGTGGGGCTCAAAATTGTAACTCTTTCCAGTTTCTTTAACAAGCTGAATTTGGTTTATTTCAAGAGGGTCTGCATGAGATTTGTCAAGCAGTACTGTATTGGTTGTTGCTGCTCCTACATCTGGAGGTTCTACTTTCTGTACTTTCAAATTTAAATTACAGACTTGCCCATTTGAGGTTAGCTATCTTGTGTTGCTGTGACCTTTGAAAAGGAGAGGCAACATCTCCTTTTACAAACACTGAATTTGATCTCTTCTGAGGCTCTACAAAAAGCTTTCCTAGCCAGCCATCCACTGGAAGATACTGGTTAATACACCTTGGTTAATACACCTTGACAACACTGGTTAATACACCTTGACAAACACACTGAATTTACAAACACTGAATTTGATCTCTTCTGAGGCTCTACAAAAAGCTTTCCTAGCCAGCCATCCACTGGAAGATACTGGAATAAAAAGTTCTTTACAAGAATGGTGGCAAACAAAAACTATTGTTACTTAAGGAGATTGAATTAACTTTGGATCAAAGACTAGGCTTCCTCTTTCTAAATTTTCTAGAAGAGGGGAATTCAAGATCTGGGTGTTTTCTTATTTGCCTGTGACAAAGGTGGCACCTGGAGTTTTCCATCTCTCAGTCACATGGTTAAGATTTTCAAATGGCCAAATCTCTTCTTTCCTCTGACTAAACTTATAGATCTGTTTTTATATAAGAAAATGGGGTTGCCTCTCAAAGACACTGAGTTGCTTGTACTTTAAGGAGAGACCTGAGATAAACAAAAATTTAATTTCTCAGGGCAATGCATTTCAAACTCTATTCCTTTGCCTTAGTTACTTATCAAATCTTTACTGCTACAGATTTCCATTGAGCAAGAGAGAGAACAATTAGCATTTCTTCCTGATGGAGGAGGAACATGAGTGATGAGCATTTGCAATACTTTAGCTAGCTCTATTGGGCTAGTCTGTAGGCACTCTGTACAAGCTCAGAGGCTATACCATTTAAAATTCATAGAACTGAGGCAATAAATATTTTCTGACTTTATAAGCAAGAGAGAAAGATGGACTTGGCAGTTTCACAGATTTTCATTCAGCCAAGTTGAAAGTTAAAATGGTCAGTTTCTTATATTTTGCTCTGAATGTTGTGAATTAACAAAAACTAGTTCAACCTCTCTTTGTCAGGTACTTGATTCTGGCATTTTAAAGGGTTAAACTAAAGATATTACATCAAACTCCCATTACCCAGCAGAGAAAACTGACTCTGCAGGCTGGAACCCTTGCTGGGATTCCAGGAGATCTCCAGGCCTCACCTGGAGAACTGGCCTGGTCTAATTGTAGTCCAAATCTTTGCTTTTCTGTTTCCTTATTTAGTCAAGGAAAAAGATGTCTTTGTCACCTTTAAACCTTACAAAGCCAGGTTTCTCTATTCTAAGAGATGTTCAAGTTTAAAAGTTAGATTTTCCTTGAGGGGGGGGGAGGTTCAGAGACAAAGGAATCTCATAATCACTTAATCTAGCTGTGTAGTCATGAAATATTTCCCTTCTTTCATAGTCAGCTTTCATTTGACTCCTTTTTAACATAAATTTGCCAATTTGGTAGAGATTAGCCTCTAGAACTTTCCAGGTAGTTTCTCTCATGGCTGCTATGCCTAACAACTCCTGGGTGGGTATATTGAGACCTGTGATCACATCAGATATGAAATCTTGATTTTCATAATCTGGTTCCCCACTGTCTTTGGGTAAAATTATTTCAGCTGCTGCTAGGAATTTCTTCCGTGTTAAATATGCAGCAGGGGCCTCGTCTGGGCTCTGCACACTGTGGTAGTAGATGTGCCTTATGGTATCTCCATTCCACATGTAGGATATTACCTCAGCCATCCATTCTAAGATGGTGGTATTAGAAGGGTTCTGGTGATCCATTAAATTTTCTACTTTGGCTAGTTCTGGCCCTGAGGCGCATAATCTTAGCACCTGGTTTAATTCAGTTATGGAGGCTTCTTTATAGTGAATTCTAGCTCTGGCCATCCACAACACTGAGGTGTCTATGTTATATGGACCAAGGTATCTGGCAGTCATTTTAATATCCTCTGATCCCCAAGATTTAGTATCCCTTACAATATTAATGGTTTCTGATCCATCTCCCTTCGCTGTGGTAATCTTTTTAGTGAGTATGGGTGAACTGGACAAGATTCCTTAATCTCCTGTGCGTCTGTTTCCTCTTCTTCCTCAGACTCCTTGTCTGAGGAGAAGTCTATAAGCAAGTTTGGGGTAACAGCAGAGATCAGGGCTCCTTTGAGCTCTAGCTTTTTCTTTAATTTCTTTAATTTCCTTAATTTCTCTATTTCTTTTTTACACACTTCATGGCTAACTGCATCACGGGCCTTTTTGTTTTTCTCTGCAAGGTACTCAGCTGCATGTTGCAATTTGGTAACCTGAGCTTGACTTTTTTCCTGTTTACTCTCAGTTTTAGTGAGCTGTTGCTGTGCCCTTTTTAAGGCTAGCATCGTATCTTGCTGAGCTATGGTCATAGCGCGTTTTTCCAGCTTCAGCTGATCTATGTTTAGCCTCAACTGCTCATTTTCCTGCATTACTCCCTGCATTTTGGCCTCATGAGCTTTCTCAAAATCAGGGAGTCTGTTCTGTGCTTGTGCTATCTCTACTTCCTGAGATCCTGCCAGCCACAGATTGTTTCCTTTCTTGGCTAGCCATTTCTCTAGTTTTAGAACTTCTTTATTTTCCTGTGCTAAAAATGCCATGGCTTACACTTTAGTTCCTCTCAAAGTTCTTACTTTACTTGCAGGGCTGGTTTTCCTGCACTGTTAAGTGCCTAGCCACAGGCCACCAAGATTAACTGGAGCTTTCCCTGGCACTTTTCTGCCTATTGGGGAGCAAAGAACTTGCAGGACACCTCTGTGTGTCTCACAAGTGAAGGAGGGAGTTGCAGGACCTTCCTTAGTCCTCTGCAACACTAACAAATGTGTGTGGAATGGGCTTATGGCCTTGCACACATTGCTGGGCTCCTCAGGAGGGGTTTTTCTCTATCCTCTGCTTCCAAACCAATCAAAAATCACTGCCCCTGCACCTTTCCTTAGTGGGGCAGTCCTGAGTTCACCAAAAGGTTTTAAAAGTCTCAGAGCCTGATTTTCCTCAGTTGGCCCTAAGCAAAAAGGAAATTTTTCAGCTGGGAAGGGAGCTTATCTCCTCAGACCTGGGACAAATTATTAACCCTAAGGGAGATCTTCTCGCTCCTTTCACTAAATTCTCTTAAAGGCACAGTACCAGAACATTCTCTCTGGCTGTTGAATGCACACGGCAACAATCACCTCGAATGTGGAAGTCCCTATATGTGCATGCCAGGGATTTATTACTTTTACTTCACTCTAGATTTTGCTAAGAAGCATTGCTGCTTGGTGCTTGGCTTGCTAAAAACCAAGGGTTAGAAGCCTACACAAGACCTCTATGATTTGTGAGGTAAACTTAAGCTACTTGGGGGAACCAAAGCCCTCAGAGAGCATGGGGAGGGGGAAAACCAAAGCTCCTGGAGTGGAGCCTATCAAAATAAAAGTTTCTCTAACCCCGTCTCTGCCAGGAGGGTTCAGGTGCCAAGAGAAAGAACTAGCAGCATATTTCCAGATGCTCTCTGGCTCCTATGTGCTATTTTCCTAAGAATATGGAGGGGGAGATTTTTAAAACTACTTGCTGACTGCAGGGATGTTTTTCCTGCAACTAAGCTTTAGGGTTTGGGGGATGGCCAGTTCTTAGCCCTAAGGTGATGTACATATAATGCCAATTACAATTGGGAGATGTTGTGTTCTGCAGATCTCTCCCTCTCTAGTTTTTTTCTTTTTGAAGCAATGCCCTACAAGAAGGTCGCTGCGGTTAGCAGACTGGACCCCGGGACTTTTGGGAGAAGCAATGCCCTACACTAAGGTCACTTGCCGTAGCAAATTGGACCCCGGGACTTTTGGGGAAACAATACCCTAAACTAAGGTCGCTTGCGGTAGCAAAGTGGACCCCAGGACTTTTAGTTGGTGCCCAGAAAAAGCTGATCCTTTTAACTTGCCCAGCCCTAGGACTTTTTCAGTGTGTGGATGCGTGTGTAGTGTATGTGCACATGTGAATAAGGTATGCGGTACTCAAGGAAAAAGAGAAGGGGGAGGGGTCCCTATCCGTTCTTAAACAGTCCTGACCTATCTTCACATTCCCACCCAAGATAGACGCAATCAGGAGGCCTCGGGAAGCGGCCGGACTTCATGTGATTCTCCCCTTGCTTTCCAGTCAGGCTCAGCCCCTGAACAGGCAGTATCTGGCCCTCTGGGTGTGGCTGGAGAATCAGCACTGAATGATAGAGAGGGAGCAGCCCCTTCCCAATATAGAAATGCTCTCTAGAGCCATTCACACAAGTTACAATCACTCACACATTCACACAACAGCCTAACCAGCAAGATTTCTGATAATGTATTCTCACGTCTGATTGTCTAAAGACACACGTGTCAACTCGCATGCGTTCAGACAGTCAGGATTCTGCCCGCTGCTTTCTCCACCAATATCTGTAAGCCAAAATGCCCTCAAAAGAGGTTGGGGAATTGACAGGTGGGCACTTTTGGCTTAAAAAGGGATCTAGAATCTATGTATACAGGATTCCACTTCCAGAAATTATTACTTAAATTTACCAAGGACACTAATTAAGTAAAACAATCATGAATTTATTACAGAGAAATATAGAACACACATACAAGGTAATGAATACATACAACACACATATAGTCCTAATAAAAATAGAGAGAAATGCATAGAGGTAACATAAGGATGGACAAACAGGGTGATAATTACCAATTGTCTTCAAGGACAATGGCGACAAACGAGGACTAGGGGGAAGGGGACCCTCAACTGATCAGGAATCGGGGATGTATCTAGACAGCAGAACTGGGGTACTGCTAGATGCACACCTGTGGGGAGCTGGACCACAGGTTATAAGGACTACCTTGAGCCCTTAGGGGATGGGATGTACAGGGGCGGATGACAGTGGTCAGCTGGTACATGACCTCAGAAAAAGTGGAGGCTCCGCAATGACCATAATGGCTGGACATGCATTAGCCAATAACCAGTTTATTGGGGGTACCTGATTGGCTGCCCATATCTGGCCAATGAGCAGGCTTGGCCCTGGTTACCTGATTGGACTTCCAGGTAACAATGGGCCAAGGGGGAGGCTCCAGGATGACCATTAAGGGAACGAATTAGAGAAATTATTGGGGTGGGGGGGTGATGAAAACTATCAAGCTTATCTAAAAAGGTGACAATAGATGGCCAAATTGCAACCTAAGGTAACACCCAGTCTATACAAAGACACTTGGCTCTAGGTGAAGATTTTCTTCCTCTTCTTCATCCCTCTACTGGCACCAGTCTTTGTCTTGGGTTCCGTTGGACAAAGGCTTAGGCAGTCTAGCAGGATCTCGCCTAAGATAAGCTTGATGGCTTTATGCATAGGTGACATCTGTTGAGTACGTGAGTCTCTTGCTTTGCTGTAATGGAGTCAGGAAAACAAGATGGATTCTGGTGGTGTTAGCCTTTGGTTCATGGAAACAGGCTGGAAACTGCCTGTACTGTTCATGGCGGCATGGCTTCTTCCACTGCAGTGGCCGAGATTGTGCACGCAATGAGCGGCTGGAGGCTCGTCTGTAGTTCTGGCTAACATCCATCCAGAAATGTAGAATGCTGCTGCAAAGCTGAGGCTTATAGTATTCACATAAGTCTTAGAAACCGTGGGCAAAGTCCACTTCTTAGAGCAGATGTGTGTGAGTCAAAACTCCAGGCATCCTGGCAACCATACTGGTGATCACGATGTCCATGTGTATGAAAAGTAGGGGGCTTTTTGTTACATCAGTCCCAGGCCACTCGGGACTTTAAAGGTTACCTTTTGACCTTGAAGTAGATCTGGTACTCAGTAGCCAGTGCAACTGGTGGAGCACCAGCTGAATACATGCCCGCAAGGGTGTCTCAGTCAGCAGATGCACTGTCGCATTTTGCACCAGCTGGAGTTCCCGGGTCACGTTCAAGGGTAAGCCTGCATAGAACCAGTCGCCTGACCTGCTGTAGAAAATAAAATAGGGTTGCCAAGTCCAATTCAAGAAGTATCTGGGGACTTTGGGGGTGGAGCCGGAGACATTGGGGCGGAGCCAGGAGTAAGGGTGTAACAAGCATAATTTGAACTCCAAGGGAGTTCTGGCCATCACATTTAAAGGGACAGCACACCTTTTTAAATGCCTTCCTTCCATAGGAAATAATGAAGGATAGGGGCACCTTCTTTTGGGGCTCATAGAATTGGACCCCCTGGTCCAATCGTTTTGAAACTTGGGGGGTATTTCGGGGAGAGGCACTAGATGCCGTACTGAAAATTTGGTGCCTTTACCTCAAAAAACAACCCCCCAGAGCCCCCGATACCCATGGATCAATTCCCCATTATTCCCTATGGGAATCATTCTCCATAAAGAATAATTGCCCAGTAGACATTTCCCTCCTCCCCCTCCCGCCACTTTCTGATGACCCTAAGGCCATCAAAAAACAACCCCCTCAGAGCCCCTGATACCCATGGATCAATTCCCCATTATTCCCTATGGGAATCATTCTCCATAAGGAATAGTTGCCCAGTAGATATTTCCCTCCTCCCCCTCCCACTGCTTTCTGATGACCCTAAGGCGGAGGGGGGGCCTCCAAACCTGGGGATTGGAAACCCTCTCTCTTTCACACACGCACTTATTGGGTCTGGTTTCTCCACAATGACATTCGAAAAGAACGGGCTACGCTGCTCTCTCTCTCTCTCTCTCTCTCTCTCTCTCTCTCTCTCTCTCTCTCTCTCTCTCTCTCTCTCTCTCTCACACACACACACACACACACACACTTAGTTCCTCTGAAACGAAAGCAAAATAAACCAAGGGACTGTATTGCTGACCCTTCCCATTAAGTACTTCCTGCTCAACTTTAAAGGCACACAGACACACACACATTTTGAAACGGACCTGTTTGCAGGTTTCTAAACCTGCCGGAGATCTAGAGCTGCATGGTGGCTGTGCGGGCGGGGCTTTCCTGGCGGCCAGCTGGCTGGGGGAAGGAGGAAGCCTGCTGGGACCTGGGGATTGGGAAGCCTATGATAAAAGACAGACCTGGGCCTCCAGAGAGAGCAAGGCATCCAGGATCACCCTAAGGTTCCTAGCCCTCAGCGCTGGCATTAGTAGCGCCCCGCCGAGAGTCAGGAGTCTGATTCCTAAACCAGCCCTGCCCTTGCTTAGACACAGGACTTCCATTTTCGATGAATTAAGTTTAATTGCCTGATCTGACTATCCATGATCCTGTGAGGGAATTGATTTAATCTACTGTGCATATGTAAAAGCAGCTGGAAGGCAGAAGGAAAGGAAACTTCATCATAGGAACCTCTGTGCAAGGAGGAGGGCAGTGATGTGAGGATATCAAAGGCTTGGTTCACAAATGACAGTGGCTGTCAAAAATTCATCTTCCAGACATATTCACTGTGATGTTAATTGCTCCTCTAATTATCAGTCATTTGAAATGAGCCTCACAGCTTTTAGAACACATTTTCATACATGAGGTTTAAGTTTTAGAGCAAGGGTATAAAAAATGCAGCCCAGGGACCTGAATCAGGACCCCAGAGGGTTCCTATCAGGCCCCCAAGCAACTGGCTGTCATCTGCTTCCTTCTCCCTCTCTCTTGCTTCTTTCTGCATAACAGCTTCCTTTACAAGGCTTGCTCAATCGCACAGCAGAGCTACTGAGCCAAGCCTCTCTTTCTTCTATTGGCTGAGGCTCCTCCCCCTCCTGGTCCCCTAGGGAAGAAAGGAAAGAGCCAGAGCTTCCTTTGACTAGATCCTTGGATCCCATTGGAGAAATACAAAGAAAACACCTTTAAGACCAATGAGTGCTAATGTTTTATTTTATTTTTACATGTTCTATTTCAAGGGTTTAAAAATACCTTTGTGGTTGTCAAGGTGATTACAGACCAGCACTTTGGACCGACTCAGAGACGCCTCAGAAATTAACCCAAAAATCCTGCCACACACGAACATCTGCTGCCCATCCTCATCCCGTACTCACCTCATCCTCCAGCCTCTACAGTGCAACTCAAAAAGCTACATGCCAGTCACCTCCCTGGCATCTGGAAGCAGAAGGGCGCAAGAGAGGTGCCTTGGCAATGTGAAACTGCCAAGCCACCCCAAGCCACTTCCGGCCTTTTTCTTCTTTTTGGTAAAAACTATCCAGAGCACTTGAGCACACGACTCATTGGGGGAGAGAGCAATCCGGCCTCTAAGGTGTCCCCCTATCTGATTGTGCCAAGTCACCTCGCAGATGGAATGGCGCCGGGAAGGTGGGGGCACTGAATTGAGCTCCTCCCCCTCCCGGTTTCCCAGGCAAGTGTCTAGTTAGCCTGCATCCTCCACTTGTGGTTGCAGCGGAACTCTCCTTTCCCTTCTCATCGCCCCCCAGCATGCCACCCACTTGCCCATTCTGTCTCTGCCGCCACTGCCACCTGCCCCTCCTTTCCCTTCCCTTTGCATTTCCCCCAGTGCGCCACCCATGCCTCTTTCACTGGCCTGCTGCTACCACTGCCGCCCACCCCTCCTTTCCCTTTCCTTCCTTCCTGTCACCTCCCCCCAATGCAATCACAGTGTGCTGCGGCTTGTGGTGTGATTGCGCGGAAGGAGGCAACAGAAAGGGAAAGGAGGCAACAGGAAGGGAAAGGAGGGGCAGGCAGCAGTGGGCCAGCAGAGGAGGCACGGGCAGGTGGCATGCTGGGGTGGTGCAATGGAGCAGGGGGCGGCAGGGGGGCAGCAGCAGGGGGTGCTTGCTTGGTGCAATGGGTCCATTGCTTGCTTGGGTCGGCGCTGCTTATAACAAATGAGTTCAACACTCTGGAAACAGGAAAGAAAGGAAAGGTCCCCTGTGCAAGCACCAGTCGTTTCCGACTCTGGGGTGATATTGCTTTCACGACATTTTCACGTCAGACTTTTTACGGGGTGGTTTCCCATTGCCTTCCCCAGTCTTTAACACTTTTCCCCCAGCAAGCTAGGTACTCATTTAACCGACCTCGGAAAGATGGAAGGCTGAGTCAACCTTGGGCCAGCTACCTGAATCCAGCTTCTGCCGGAATCGAACTCAGGTTGTGAGCAGAGAGTTCAGACCACAGTACTGAGGCTTTACCACTCTGAAGAAGAAGAAGATATTGGATTTATATCCCGCCCTCTACTCCGAAGAGTCTCAGAGCGGATCACAATCTCCTTTACCTTCCTCCCCCACAACAGACACCCTGTGAGGTGGGTGGGGCTGGAGAGGGCTCTCACAGCAGCTGCCCTTTCAAGGACAACCTCTGCCAGGGCTATGGCTGACCCAAGGCCATGCTAGCAGGTGCAAGTGGAAGAGTGGGGAATCGAACCCGGTTCTCCCAGATAAGAGTCTGCTCACTTAACCACTACACCAAACTGAGAAATTTGAGCAGACTTTGAAGGATGGTGGAAGACAGGAGGGCCTGGCGTGACTTTGTTCATGGGTTGCAAAGAGTCAGACTGTGTGATTGAACAACAACAAACTATTTATATATATATTATACTATTTATTTATTTTTATATATTATACTATTTACAGGAAGGCCTGATGTGACTTTGTCCACAGGGTCACAAAGAGTCGGACTCAACTGTGCGACTGAACAAAACTATATTTATTTTCAAAGATAAATTTGTACTTTGTAGTAAGAATTTTTAAAATCAATTAAAAATTATTTTTCTGTCATTTTTCAGCTGCTGGTTTCAAGTCTCCTTCTCTCAACATTCCATCTGCTCTCATTATCTGCTCTTAGGGAGAGGCTGAACCTAGCCTGTCTCTCGTATCTCCCCATCAGGTAACGTGGGATAAATGGCAATGTAAATGATCTCCTCATCTGCCTTTGACATATATTGTATTTGAACTGGGCCACAAATTTGTTTGGACTGAACAACATTGTTAGTAACTACACAATTTCTGTATTTAAGTACTTGTAGTTATGTAGTTTTAATACAAATTATGTAATAGAAAATTACAAGCTTGAGATAAATAGATTTGAATTTTGTTTTTTAAAGAATTAAGGTACAATGTTAACTTGTTATACATATATGATTGAAAATAATAGTAATTTTATCTCTACATTTAAAATATAGAGGAAGTTCTTAGGCTACAACATTATTCAGAGAATTTAGTGTTAGCCCTGGACCCCCTCCTCCACCATTATGGGCTATAGTTCTCTGGCTCTGATGCCAGACTCCCATGGTTTTACAGTTATAATGAACTATAATCACTTAAATTCATATGTCTACTGGACTTTGTACGTTTGGTCTTGCTGGACCATAAACATTTAGCCCCTGTGCCTATCCTAATATGGACATTTACCCTGTATGTATGCAGCAGTGTTTCCAGCCAGGCTCCAGCCAGCTTCCTGCCTGTGCCTGCTATTGTGTGACTGTTTGTGCCTGCCTTGCAAAGAGGACTCCACACTATGCTTCCCAGATGAGCTGCTCATCCCTACAGACAGCAACTGCACTCCTGTCATCCAGAAGACAGTGTTAGAAGCAACCCTGGCAAAAGCCATGTTTCTGAGATGTCTCAAAACAACTTCAGCTCTTGCAAGCTTCCGTGCAGAGACGTGTGGACCACATACCACACTCCCAAGGACCAGGAATGCATTGGAGATGTAAATGAAGAAGCCAATGGTCAATAATAGACTTGCTGCAATGTCTTCATGCTTAACAAAAGATTCTTCCTGCGGACGATCAAGGCAAGTGTCTTATACAATAGAACATTGTGGAAGATGTTTGCTTGTCAACTACTCCAGTCTGTCACGTAGACTTCCATTGTTTTAATAGGTGACAATTTGGTGCTAGATTGACCACTCATATTTCTTTGTTTTAACAATGGTTTACACTAGGTAACACCATCATCACTCATTGATCCTTTTGTCAAACTCCTGGGAGCCATTTCCGGGGTGATGTCAGGTACACCGTCTCAGGATACAAATTTGGCTATTAGAAGGACAGTTTTTGGCCAGTTCGGTATTTCTCTGACAGTACCCCTACCTTGCTATCTGAGCCACCCCCAAATCCTGATCAGTTTTGGACACATTATTGCAGGTGATGCTAGTGGTCTCTTGCTTCCCATACCCCTGTTATTGCTCATTTAGCAGAGGATTGTCCTTCTGTCATCGAGAGGTAAAGTATTTCCCTGTTTGTCATTCCTTATATGTTTCCCTATCCAATTTCCTATCTGGTTTCCTAGGCTTGTGTGACTGCTGATTGTGTTATTTTTGTGTGTCCGTGATTTTCCAATAAAACTCCATTCATAGTATACCAGTCTCATCATTATTTAAGAGGGCTTCTGGGTGAACAGACTCCCGTATACATAGGTTATAGACCCCATATGTTTTAGCCATCTTGGCCCACTTAATTAAATTCCCCATACCTCGTCTGAGGGCAATTTGGCTAACATTGGTCTCATTTATTTACTCCTGGTTCCTCCTTTTCAATTTCTACCTAACTTAGGGGAGTATCTATGTTGCAACAGTGGCACATTTCTTCTGTAAGGCTTTCAAGAATTTATAGAAACAGTAGTAATTGTTAGTTTTGTAAACAGCCAAATGCTAGCTTTTATCACATGTGGTGGCACTGTGATAGAGCAGAGTTGTTTGGAGGGATGGTGAAGAATTCATTGTCTTTGACTTTTAATATAAATTTGAGAAAAACTGTAGAACTTGTTTTGCTTAATTATACAGAGTCTATTTCAAAACAATATCAAACTATGACTTTATATTTATGAAATTCTGCAAGATGGTTTTTACATGAGTCTGGAAGTTGAAGTTAAGACTGCAAAAATAGACTGGTTAAAGCAAAAGAAATATAAATTATTAAAATTAACTCTGTTGCAGAAATCCCAAGATATAGCAGGGGTGCCAAGAATTTGGAGTTTTGTTCTTGTGAGAACTGAAGCAGGTAAGCAATTAATTGTATGTGTAATATTTACCATAATGTAAATTTGATTAAATTAAATAATAAAAGAGAGATATGGCAAGGAAACAACCACCACCATAACAAAAAAGTCAGATTCAGTAGGACATGCAAAGCAATCATAGACGCAGGTGAAACTGCCTTATGTTAAATCATACTATTGATTCAAAGTCAGCAGGGCTTTTTTTGTAGAAAAAGCCCAGCAGGAACTCATTAGCATATGATGCCACACCTCTGGCACCACCATCATTTGCATAATGGGCCATACACCTGAGACAGGAGCTGATTAGCACGCAGATGACTTTCTTCTTATTCACCAGTGTCTTGTTTCCTGCCCTGAATGTCTATCGCCAAGTGATGCTACTGCAAACAAATTCCACCTTAATGTAGCTCAAAGCTTGGCAAGTGCCACTAGCATCAGTGGTTTGCCAATCTGATTTGCCCATTGACACTGCTTCATGTCTTCTGGTATTACAATTTCTGCTGGGGATGGTGGATGAAAACAAAAGTTAGAAAGTATTGCTTGACAGTAGGGAGCACTGTGTCCCTCTAAGCTGAGTTAGTGTGAGCTAGTTTGCAGTCTCCAACTAGCCTCCAGCTCACATTTTTTCATAGCTCAGGAGAAAAGATCTCAGAGCAAACTAATTTATGCAGTAGCTCACAACTTTAATCCCAGTAGCTCACAAAGTAGATTTTTTGCTCACAGGACTCCACAGCTTAGAGGGAGTATTGCTTGGGAGGTCCCTATACAGGAACAGATGCGTGGCTCAAGAACACATTTGAACTCAACCTTATTAAAATGGGACTGTTGCAATTGTAAAAATGAGATAGTATTCAAAAAGTCACACGACACAAGTTGCTCTTGACCAGCTCCAACTAGCAGAACAGTATGATACTCCCTCTAAGCAAAATCCTCACTAAATATCAGAAGGCAGGAGAGTTCAGTTATAAAAGGTCAATATAACTGACAGTATTTTCTGCTGTGACTGGTGGCAGATCTCCAAGGTTTTGTTTGATTTTGCCATTGTCTTCTTAGTTGCTATTCTGAAACCTGGACAACCAAAACATCTGGTGGGATGTTACAGACCCATTTCCCTTCTGAACTCTTGTTATAAACTCCTTGAGAGGCTAATGCTAAACGGAATCAGTGACAGAATTAACAAACATTTGGGGAAAATGGGGCAATAGGATAGATGTGGAATTTGTTGGGACAAAGGGGTCCAGTCTTCCAGATGTGAGGGCCTAAATAACAGAAAGAAACAAAGTGCCAGCTATCTGTGTGGTGCAGTGTGGTTTGGAAAATAAAGGAAGACAGATAAAGATGGGGAGCAAAGATATACCTGTCTTAGTCTGTGTAGAAATCAGATGAAAGCAGGAGGGATCTAGTGCAGGGCTGTCAAACTTAGAGCCTGAGGGCTGCAACTGACCCGCCCAGGGCTTTAATCAGACCCGTGGCTCTTTTCTCTCCCCTCCTCCCCCTCCTGACCTCATCCTTTGAAGCTCTAAGGCCGCTAAAGTTCCCAGCTCCTTCTGCCTTGTCTTTGTCATCTTGAGCAGAAAGCTCTTCTGGGCTTGCAAAGCTGCAAAGAAAATGCTGAATGCATTTTCCATTAAGGTCTCTGTGCCCAGGTAGACAACTCTGGGACTGTTTCTAGCAATAAGGTCCAAATACCTTAATGGAAAATCCATTCCATGTTTTATTTGTATTTATTTATTTGGTTGATTTATATTCTACCCCTTCCCATACAAGCTCAGGGCAGATCACAGTCATGGTTAAACAGTTAAAATACAACAATAAGTTAATAATATATGAATAAAACATAACTCAAAAACTCAGAAATATACACAGGCAGCAAGGCACATATTTCAGGTGACAGCATAATTTTTCAGCTCATTGTAGCTTTTCAGCCGATTGTGGGGGAGGTCAATAGATGGTACATACAGTAGAATGAGAGGATGTCCGTTTGCCTCAACCAAAGGCCCGGCGAAACAGCTCCGTCTTGCAGGTCCTACAGAACAGAAGAAAATCCGGCAGGGCCTGGATCTCCACAGGGAGCTGATTCCACTAGGCCGGGCCCAGAGCTGAAAAAGCACTGGCCCTGGTTGAGGCAAGCCGGATGTCCCTTGGGCCGGGGATGGCCAGAAGGTGCTGATTGGCTGATCGCAGCAGTCTTCAGGGCTCTTAGGGGGAGAGGCAGTTCCGCAAGTATATTGGTTCCAAGCCGTGTAAAGCTTTAAATGTCAGTACTAAAACTATGAAGCAGATTCGGTACTCAATTGGTAACCAGTGCAATTTGCACAGCATTGACCGACTGCTTGCCCGTAGAGGCAATCCAGTTAGCAGCTGCGCTGCCGCATTTTGTACCAGTTGGAGTTTCTGGATCAGCCCCAAGGGCAAGCCTGCATAGAGTGAGTTACAATAGTCCAACCTGGAAGTGACCGTTGCATGGATCGCTGTAGCTAAGTCATGGGGGGGGGGTCAGATAGGGCCCTAGCTGTTTGACCTGCCGAAGATGCTGAAATGCAGATCGTTTTCCTTGCAACTTTGTGCTTCAGTGTATTTCAGTGGAGTTTGTATGGCCAGCTGAAACTGTTGCTTGCTGGAGTTGCCACCTTGCAAATAAAGAGATTAGTGCTCTTTAGCTTGGAGAAACAATTGAGGGTGTACATGACAGAGGTTTACAAAATTATGCATGGGATACAGAAGGTAGAGAAAGAAATACTTTTCTACCTTTCCCACATTACAAGAACTTGTGGGTATTCAAAATAAATGAGCAGTAGGCTTAGGACAGATAAAAGGAAGTACTTTACCCAGAGAGTAATTAACACATGGAATTCACTGCCACAGGGAGTGGCATCAGTGGCTATTAGCTACAAGGTATAGGTGGCTATTAGCTTCAAGGTATAGATGGAACACTATATCTGAGTCAGTGATGTTTTGTAGTCTTGGTGCTTGTGGGGCAGCAGTGGGAGGGCTTTTAGAGTTCTGGCCCCAATGGGGGACCTCCTGATGGCACCTGGGTTTTGGTCACTGTGTGACATACGGTTGAACTGGATGGGCTGTTGGCCTGATTCAATGTGGCTTTTCTTATGTTGTCAATCTTTGAGAGCTGGACAACTACTTAGGACTAAATCATAGAACTGACTAAATTAACTGGGGAAGGGCAGCAGAAGGGGAAATTTTTGACTGAATTATGATTCAGAATTACAGAACTGGAGACAGAAATATGAGTCATATATTCAACAGGAACTTCAGAGACAAAGAAAAAATTTGAATTGGAGGCCCTATGCTGTCACAGGACACTTAACGACTGATTTGCATTAATGGTCAGTGATTGCAAGACATGTGGGGAAAGACATCTTTGTCATCTAGCCTGTTGTGGCAAATTGGTTTCATCCTGTTGGCATTCCTCATTTCTCCCAGAAAGGCTTCCTTAAAAATTGATATTGTCACAAGATCATCACTGTGTTCATTGCTACAAAGTCCATCTTAAACTTGGTAATTGCTGCCCATGCTGTCTGCTTGCCATGCGGGACTTGCTCACAGTGTTACCAGTACATATATTCAGGCAGTGATGGCAGGATGTCCAGACGATAATGAGGAGGCTGGCAACACAATCAGCATATCAGAGGCTTCTCTAGTCCAAAAGACCTTCACATACATTGCCGAGGAGATGAGCCATATCCAGCATCACCAAGATTCTTCATGCAACATGAAGCCCCAGTCCAGAAGAGGCTTGCCATTACATTTTACAAGATAGTGTTTAGTGCCTTGAATGTTGGAATGAGATAAGGCTGTCACCCTCCTTCATAATCTTCAGGAAAGTGGAGCATCTCTTCAGTGAAATGCATTGCATAATAAAAACTGTGAGGAAGACTATAAAAAATTTTTGGCCACTGTGTGACACAGAGTGTTGGACTGGATGGGCCATTGGCCTGATCCAACATGGCTTCTCTTATGTTCTTCATGGTAGGCTTCCTAAAGATGGAGGTTCTCTGCATATGTGGCATTTTAATAACCTCAGGGTGAGGAATACTAGAATAAAAACTTCTGATATAGTATGGTAATCCATCTTTGGTGGAATCCAAGAACTATTCCAGGAGATATATGCCAGAGTGCCTAGTAGAAGAAATGACAAAGCTATATTTCTTCCAGCTAAATGAACACATCCTTTTATATCCAACTATCCAAGTTAGTTTTCACAGCTGTTCCTCTTGTTACCCAAGTGTGCCTGTTGCCTATTATGCTAATATCCAATGAAGGACACAACAGGGAGATTTCAGAAACAGACAAAACTTTATTGCAGTAAAGGAAACCCCAGGCAGTTTTACCTCTCTCATCCTTGTTTTTTGATTGCCCTTTTTTTTACAAAGTGTACTTAGTACATGTATCAGTGGAAATGGGTGGGGGCATGCAGGATCTTTCAAGGACATTGCTGAGAGCTGGGTCTGCTTGTAAGCATTCTGGATATGTGGTAGGTCGGAGTTGTTTGCAAGGAGACAAAAACTACTGGAAAGTATTGGTTACCTTACTTTGTTTAGCACAAATTACCATGCAACTCTAAAACTTACATAACCTCAGAAATTCCATATACTTGATTCAGTGTTGGGAAATGCATGCAAAATTCAGAGGTATGGAGATGGCAATTAATGGAGATGAGAGTTAAGCTTATCAAAACAAATAAAGTTTACTATAAAACATCAGGAAAAGGTACTTGGGATAAAAGAAATAAAACTTAGCATTCTAGCATGGCTAACTATGTCCTATGTGCTACATGTCTACTTTACAACTCTTTGTTTGCTGGCTTCTTGTTCCCAGAGAACTTTGAGACAGGACAACAGGCAGTACACCTTGCATATGAGATCAAAGAAGTTTCACACACAAGATGCCAACTGACCAATACAGTCTTTACATTAGCCATGGTCTAATTGGGTTTAAGCTGCAATACATCACTTGCTCTTTTAGGTAAACAACAACAGTTAACTCTATAATGGCTGAATGTAAATAACTTGTATTCCAACAGTCAGTGTCTAACTCCATGCCACTTCATACTGCATCTTTTTTGAGTTTCTGCATTCCCTCTATATTATATATTCAAAACAAGGCATGAAGCAGGCAGCGATTAGGGTTTAATCAGAGCTCAAATATTTAAAGATTTTTTTAAAAAATATTTAATAAAGAATGTAATATTGTGTTGCCAATGGGGCGTTTTGTCCAGGAGGGCCTCTCAACTAGGGTTGCCAGCCCCCAGATCCCAGAGGGGTTTCCCCACTTTGGGGGGCTTTGATCACTTTGGGAAACCCCACCCCAAACAGGTCACTTCCAGGTGACATCCTCATGCCAGGGATGTCACATGGCAATGCTGTGGTTTGGGGGCAAACTATGGTTTTGAAGACAACAAACCCATAGCATTTTGTCTAAAAACCAGGGCATCACTTCCAGGTGACGTCATTGCATCAGGGATATTGTGCGTGACATCTCACTCACCCCTGGAATGCTCCCCAAATCCCCTTCGCGATGGTGAGGTGACCTGGCAACCCTACTCTCAACCCTCATTGTCAGGTTTTTGGGGTTTCAGTGGATTGCTAGGCAAGAAGGAAGGTATGGTAGAGAAGATCTGCAAACTTCTTTTGTTGGCGGGTCATAGGATCCAGCACACTCTGAACAACATAAAAGCATTTGCTGGTTGTGGTACATCCTGGAAAAGTCAGTGATGCTTTGGCTGTATACATGCTTGGGACCCTGCATTAATTATTAATTATCCATTATCCATTTGTTAGACTCATTTAACATGCTGTGGTTTCAGTTATTTTCTAAGGTTTCCTGTGTACAGGGACATGACACAGGCTCTGGATAAAATAAAATTTAAAAAGCATTCCAAGAAGAAGATAAAATTCCATGTTGGAGAAGTAGTCAGTGGAAAAGGAAACCTATGGAGAGATTAGTTGATCCTTCACAAAGGAATAAAAGTTAAAATGGAAGATGGAAATGAATAAATTGTCATTTTTCAGCTGGATATACATTTCTAGTTCTCATTTTCTCTGGTGTGCAGTCTGATGAGGAAATTTGTAATTATTTCCAAAGGGTATGAGTTACATGAAATGCTTGCATGAAAGTAAGTTCCACTATGTTTGGTGGTTTTTCTTCTCAGGCATGTGTGCACAGGATTGCACTCTTAAGTGTTTTTATGTTATTTCATTGCTTTATTATTATTAGAGAGAGAGAGATTGTACAATTATAGCTTTCAAAGAACTTGGGGACAGAGTTGTAAAGTTATCATTGCCCCACTATGTGTGTGTGTTAAGTGTCATCAAGTCACTTCCAACTTATGGAAATCCTATGAACTAATGACTTCCAGAATGTTCTATCATTAACAGCCTTGCTCAGGTCTTGCTAACTGAGGGACATGGCTTTCTTTATTATTCAATCCATCTCACGTTGCAGCTCCCCTTCTCCTGCTGCCTTCAACTTTTCCTAGCATTATTTTTTCCAGTGACTTTTGTCTTCTCATAATGTGACCAGTACAATAACCTCAGTTTAGTCATTTTAGCTTCTAGGAATTCAGGTTTGATTTGATCTAGATTCTAGAACTTATTTGTCTTTTTTGATGATCTAGGGTATCTGTAAAGCTCTCCTCCAACACAACATTTCAAATCAATCAATTTTCTTCATGTCAGTTTTTTCATTGTCCAACTTTCACATCAATACATAGTATGAAGGAATACTATACTATAAATATCTTGGTCACTAGTGACACATTCTAACATTTGCAGTGCAATCCTAAATAGAGTTACACCCTTCTAAATCCATTGAAGTTAATGGATTTAGAAGGGTGTAACTTTGTTTAGAATTGCCCTGTTAAGGATCTTTTCTAGCTCCTTCATGGCTGACATTCCAAGTCTCAATCTTCTGATTTCTTAGTTGCTGTCTCCCCTTTGGTTTATGATGGATCCAAGGAATAGAAAATCTTGAACAATTTCAATATCTTCATAATCAAAGTTGTGTAATTCCTCAGTAGTCATCACTTTTGTCATCTTGATGGTAAACTGTAATCCTGCTTTGGCATATTTTGCTTTAACCTTCATGGGTAGTAATTTCATA
The DNA here is from genome assembly GCF_032191835.1 of Heteronotia binoei. NCBI lineage: Eukaryota > Metazoa > Chordata > Lepidosauria > Squamata > Gekkonidae > Heteronotia > Heteronotia binoei. The sequence continues at coordinate 76,425,514 of NC_083226.1, forward strand.
TCTTCACTGTTTTCTGCCATGTGTGTGCTATCATCTGCATATCTCAGATTATTAATGTTCCTTTCACTGATTTTCACTCTACTTTCTTCTAAATTTAATCCAGTTTTCCTTATTACATGTTACATAATGACAAACTGATTTGGTACATGTTTGCAGCATCGCTACAGAATTTCTGGAGTTATATACTGACCACTAGGGGGTGCAGAAATAACATGAACCTAATTGTTTGTTATTTCTCATATACTGTACAGATGAAACCCCACAGTGCATCCTTTAAAATGGGGGCGCGTTGTGAATATGTGAGGGAAAGAAAACTACCTGGGTTATAAGGCATATACCTAAAAATCACCAATAAGGGGGGAGGCATTCTTGATAATATATCCAGGGTATTACTGGACATTGTAACCTTGGTTGAAATCTGCATTCTGTTATGGAGGTTACTGGCTGATCTTGGCCCAATTTCTCATTTTCAGCCTAAGGACAAGTCTAGAGGAAACAATAGCAGGTCTCTTTATTGTTGAAACTGGAGAAACAAACTTAGCCTGAATAATCTTATACAAAGATCAGGGGCTATCAGCTGACCTACTAACTGGCCTATTCAGTTTAACAAAGCTCTCTGAACTGGCACTGCTTGTTCCCTGCCATTTTCTTATGGCCTGAGTGGAGTGAGATTGCACAGGATAAAACCTGATCTATAACACTCAGGGCACAGGTTCAGTATCAGAATCCACGCATAAACCTGCCTCACAGAGTTGTGAGGAGAAAACAGAATAGTCTCCATGTACTGAAGCAGGGCTGAAATAAAAATATATTAAATAAGGTAAATTGAAAACCAATTAGGCACAAGGGCAAGAAAACAAAAGGTCAAAGAAGATTTCAAAAGTTCTTGCCAGACACTAGTGAAATAATCCTCCTCGATTGTGAAAGTAAGGAAAGAGAAGTTAGCAGTGTGTTTGGCTTGTAGAAGCATAAGGCAGCAAAAGAGGAAGTTAATCCTTCACTCACCAGTTCTGCCACAACTGCCGAAAAGAGGAACTAGAAACTGGCTGGAATAAGCATTGAGCAAATCTACCTTGGAAAATGTCTCAGGAATAGGTCAAAGGTGCAAATGTGTTTTTGATGAAGCATATTGCTGTTGAATATATGACTCAGATTCCTGTCTCCAGTTCTGTAATTCTGAATCATAATTCAGTCAAAAATTTCCCCTTCTGCTGCCCTTCCCCAGTTAATTTAGTCAGTTCTATGATTTAGTCCTAAGTAGTTGTCCAGCTCTCAAGGATTGACAACATAAGAGAAGCCACATTGAATCAGGCCAACAAGAGTGTTAGCAATATCAATGCCATGTATGGAAAGACCCTCCCTGTCTCATCCTTGTTCCTTTAATAATAATAATAATAATAACTTTTATTTCTATCCCGCCCTCCCTGCCTAGGCGGCTCAGGGCGGCTAACAACAATTTACACGTTAACATAAATAATAAAACTTTAAATTTAACAATTAAAATTAAACATATAAAAACCAGTCAGTTAAGTTAAAATACATAATTTACATTACACTATATATATATATATAAATATATCTGGCAGTAATAAAACTATTATAGCGCTGGTTCTGCCAGTTTAGACAATCTTATATGAGTGTTCTTATATTTAATAGATGGCGGTTCTTTGTATCATGCAACTCAGCAGTCAGTGTCACCATAGGCTTGTCTAAAAAGGGCGGTCTTGCAGGCCCTGCGGAATTGGTCGAGGTTCCGCAGGGCCCGCACTTCCTCCGGAAGCTGGTTCCACAGTGCAGGTGCCGCAGCTGAAAAGGCCCATACTCTGGTGTTTTGGAGTTTGACCTCTCTCGGCCCAGGGATAGTCATTTTGTTTTTACCCACTGACCTCAGTGCCCTCTGGGGTTCATATGGGGAGAGACGGTCCCTTAGGTAGGCTGGTCCTCGGCCATATAGGGCTTTAAAGGTGATAACCAACACTTTGTACTGGACTCGGTAGATAATTGGTAGCCAGTGCAGTCCGCGCAGCCCCGGCCTTATGTGCTCCCATTTCGAGAGCCCCAATAGTAGCCTGGCCGACGCATTCTGCACCAGCTGTAACTTCCGGGTCCAGCACAGAGGTAGCCCCAAGTAGAGGGCATTACAGTAGTCCAATCTTGAGGTGACCGTTGCATGGATCACTGTTGCGAGGTCGCGGCGTTCCAGGAAGGGGGCCAACTGCCTTGCCCGCTTCAGGTGGAAGAATGCTGACTTGGCAGTGGCTGCTATCTGGGCCTCCATTGATAACGAAGGCTCCAGTAAAACACCCAGACTTTTTACCTGGCGCGCTGGTTCCAATGGCGCGCCGTCGAAAGTTGGGAGAGCTATTTCCCCTCCCAGAGCGCCACGACCCACACAAAGGACCTCTGTCTTCGCTGGATTCAACTTCAACCCACTCAATCTGAGCCACGTCGCCACAGTCTGTAAGGCCCGATCCAGGTTCCCTGGGGCGGAGCCAGGCCAGCCATCCATTAGTAGATAGAGCTGGGTGTCATCTGCATATTGATAGTAATATGACGCTTGTAATGATGTATAGGATATCTGCATATTGATAGTAATATGACGCTTGTAATGATGTATGGGATATGGGGTGGTCCTTTCCTGTAATTGTGTGATTGTTTACTGGAAATGATTGTCTGTGACTATAAAACTGTAGACCTTCCTGAAATCGGGGCTCCCAGATTCATTTAGACATGAGTCTGGTCTGGGATCCGTGTACACGTTAAATAAATGGCTGTTTCTTCCTGATTTCGCCTGTGGCCTCGTTTCTGCCTGACCACCAGCAGCTAAGGTTGCTGCTACATTTTTCTGGTGAATTGGCCGGGAAAGGGGGGATTTGGGCCCTGCCCTTTGGCCCCCAGACCAGCCTGGGGCCATGGTCGAGCCAGCCTCAGGTCCGGGAAGGAGCTCCCAGCTGATTTCAGCTGCCTGGCCTCTGTCTGCCTCTGCCTGGCCTGGCTGAACGGGTTGCCAAATGGACCACAGAAAGGCATTCAGGAATCAGCCCTAGTAAGAAGATCTGCGCAGGTGAGTATGAAAATGGGGTTTTGTAGATAGAACCTCTCCATAAGAGACTGCTTGGCCTCAGCCTGTCTTGGAGGGAAGGAGGGCTTGATCACCCCTCGGCTGCACACTTGTAAAGCTCGCTGAAGACAGGGGAAGTAGTTCTCCCCGCCAGCGCCCTTGAAGCTGTGCTAGCCTAGTACTGGAACTGGGAAGGGGCTTGTGGTGAGATTGTGTGTGAATGAGACGTGGCATTTGCTGAAGGCAGCAACCGTTACAAAGCAACATGTTTCCTTGTGTCGAGATCGCTCTCTCACCCACCCCCTTTTCCCTTTTGTGTCTAAGAATGTCTCGTCTGTCTGGTTAACCATGGGAGGATCATAGTCTAGGGGACTGCATGATTGTAATTCTGACATAGGTTTTAGTGGAGACTATGGTATAGATAGGGTTCCTGAAGTGTTTGTAACATTTTGTGAACTAGAGGGTTTTAAACAGAGGCTAGATGGCCATATGACAGCAATGGAGATCTTGTGAATTTGGGGGGAGGTATTTGTGTGTTCCTGCATTGTGCAGAGGGTTGGATTGGATGGCCCTGGAGGTCCCTTCCAGCTCTATGATTTTATGATTCTAGAATGACCTACATTTGGTGTTGTTCAGTCATCTGATGGTTCATGTGACAAAGGTTATGAGTTACACTGACCACCCAGACTAGTCCTTGTATATTGTTTCTTAGTATAGTTTGGTTTTAAACCACCTACGTGGTTGCAAGATACACTACTCTTGGACAGGCATCTCAGGCATCTCAGTCTCAGGCTAAGGCAATCTCTGCCAAAACACCCCCAGGAACCAGATATTAGGACATAGGGCAGTGTCTCCATTGCCCCTTGCAGGGAGCTGGTCCTTCAAGCCCAACGCACAGCTCCCAGCCTTTCCCCTTTGCCACTTAGACTTCACCCTCACCCCCTTCATCAGTTAAAACCAAAGAACTCCAGATCTATGGGCTCCCCCAGAGAGAAGGTCTCCAGAAGCAAGCCCCTTGCCTCTGGCCAGCTTGCTACCTCAGAAGAAGTCCCCTCCAGCAGATCCAGGCTTCTCAATTCCTGGGCCGTGATGGGACAGAAGGAGGAAGGGAATAACGTGCCATGATGGGCTACAATTCATTTCCCTGGAACTGACCTCAAATGGGATGCCAACAGGGAGGCTCCCATTTGCTGCTACCGGAAGGCATGAAGAAGGTGGCCACGAAACCCATTAATATGTGTGAGGTAGCAGAAGTCCTCCAGAAGCCAGTTGCCTTTTTGGAGCGCCTATATGAAGCCCAGCGAATCTATTCGCCCACCAACCACGAAGTCACAGGTGCTCAGCAGATGGTGAGTGGTGCCTTGCAGCTCAGTCAGCTCCAGATATCAGGCGAAGGCAGCAGGAGGCTGAGTTGAGCTTGAAGGAGACTAGAGAGGTGCAGGTCCAGATGGAGAAGCAGAGGGTCATCAACCTGGAGGTCCCGATGTATGAAGTGTCCGAGCTCCTGGGAGTCTACAAAAAAGGCCAAGCAGCTGGCGGAGGGAAAGCTGCCTGGCAGCAAGCAGAAGACCGAGCAGATCCTCAAAGGGAAACTGGCTGCCTCATGCCTGAAGGCTGAAGCCGAAATTGCACCAGAGAGAGATAGCCAAGGAAACAGTAGAGCACTGAAGAAGCAGCTGGCCCAGTGCAAGGATGTGGTGTGCGCCTACAGGAGCCTCCCCAAGGAAAAGGAAACCCCAATTGCCAAACCCTTGTGTGAAGTTACAAGGGGTGGTGGTGAGCAAACACCCTTTAAAGTGAGACACTAAGTAACATCAGACCTTAAAGAAGTTAAAAAGCTGTTGTTAAAAGCTCCGGCCCTAGGGCTACCTGATGTCAGCAAGGCTGCCACCCTCCTCATTCCTGAAAAATATGGGACTGCAGTTGGAGTTCTGTACCAGATGGAGTGCACCAGGCAGAATATGCTGTGGTCACCCTGCGAAGGCAGAGCCAATTGCCCTGGCCAAAACACTTGAATTAGCAGCTGAAGCCAGAGCAAGCATCTGCACCAATTCAACATATATGTTTTGACCCTCTATGGCTATGAAGCCCTATCTAATGAGAAGGAATTACCGTATTTTTTGGACCATAAGATGCACTTTCCCCCCCAAAAAAAGTGGGGGGGAAAGTGTGTGCGTCTTATGGTCCAAAGGTACGTACCTTCGGGGGGGAGGCAATCCGCTGCCTCTGCCTCTGATCTGGCGCTTCCCCCGCGCCTGCCTGCCTGGCTCCATCTTCTTCAGGCAAGCGCTGGGATCACTCCACGTGGCCCCACCGCAAACCCAGCGCTTCGCAAGCGCCGGCTGCGGAGGGGGCAGCGTGCTTCCTCCTTTTCTGTCTGCCTGGTTCCACCTCTGATGCTTAAAGCAAGCGCTGGGATCGCTCCCTCCGCCCTCCGATCCCAGCGTTAGCTTTAAGCATCACAGATGAAGCCAGGCACACAGGCAAAGAGGAAGCAACCGCCCCCTTCGCAAACCCAGCGCTTCGCGAGTGCCGGCTGTGGAGAGGGCAGCATGCTTCCTCCTTGTCTGTCTGCCTGGCTCCACCTCTGATGTTTAAAGCAAGCGCTGGGATTGGAGGGCAGAGGGAGCGATCCCAGCGCTTGCTTTAAGCATCAGAGGTGGAGCCAGGCAGACAGACAAGGAGGAAGTACGCTGCCCCCTCCGCAGCCAGCGCTTGCAAAGCGCTGGGTTTGCGGTGGGGCCACGTGGAGCGATCCCAGCGCTTGCCTGAAGAAGATGGAGCCAGGCAGGCAGGTGCGGGGGAAGCGCCAGATCGGAGGCAGAGGCAGCGGATCGCCCCCCAGGAGGAAGGAGCGCCCTATGGTCCGGAGCACCTTATGGACCGAAAAATACGGTAATTCACACAACAGAAGAGGTTACTGAATATGGCCCCAAGATCCTGAGCCTTTTAGACTTTTGGTACAGCACCTCAAAGCCATTCAGCAGCAAAAGGAAGAACCCAGGAAGAAGAAGGAGGGAAAGCCCAGGGAGCATCTACCGATCGTGATCAAGGACAGCTATCTGATAACATGCTTATTTGTCCCCAAAGCTATAGCTTGGCCCTAGTGCTGCAAACTTATAAGAGAACACATTATAGGAGACTGCCATAGCAAGGCTACTAAGACAGGTGTTGTGGACTGTGTGCTACAGCTGCAACCGGATGTGTGTCCTGTGCCAGAAATGATCCAAGACAGGGCCTAAATTAGCCCCAGGGGTGCAGCATGTAGAAACTACCCCATTTAAGTTTATGTTAGTTAGTTTCACTGAGCTGCCCAGATCACTAAGTACTCACTAGTCTTTGTGTGCTTACTCCAATTGGAATAAGGCCTTTCCCATCAGAACCAAGAAGGCCTCTAAGATATTGGCCCCAGAGGAAGGTGAGAGAGCACACCGGTCCATTGGAAGAATTAAGTAGCTAAAATGTGTCAGAGGACTAACTTTAAGTAACCTGACACATTGCCCATTGCCTTGTTCAAACTGAGATGCTTACCCAGAAAAGGGCTGGAAATTAAGTTCTTTAAGAGATTATTCATGGAAGGCCCCTCCTAGTGTAACAGGGAGTAAGGGAGACTCGGCCCAAGTAGGAACTCTTGTGTGGTTTCAAGAGATGCGGTCGTAAGGAAAAGCTATGAATGATGTGTCTAAATATGTGTTAGAAACTCTCCCTCTCCAGGTGCACCATCCCATGCATAAATTCCAACATGGACTCATCTTAAATGAGCTTCCCCAGGTACAGTCCGTTCCTGGGCCTAAAACTTACCCGACATCTGACCTCTGGGCCCCACTTACCGGCAACGGTGGGGTTCACAGGCAACGAGACGATCCCTAGCTGCCGTCACGCTAGCTGACGTGCTCAACACTCAGGAGAAGAAGCCATCAAATGAGCAGCTGATCAAGATGAAGACCTATAACAAGCCCTAGTCAATGTTTTGTGGGTTTTTTATTCTTTACTTGTGTTTAGTAAGATACTGGAGCTGGATTCTGCGATTTGACCACACTTATTTATTTATTTATTTTCGCATTTATATCCCGCCCTCCCCGCCGAAGCAAGCTCAGAGCAGCTAACAACATTAAATATCACAATAAAACCATAAAACACTAAAAACAATTACAGCAAGATCAATTAAAATTAACAATTGCACTTTAAATATTGAACAATTTGTAAACAGTTTTGGTGCTAAGTTTCATACCATGATGTCAAACAGCTTTGTACTTTAGTTAAAGGCCATTCGAAAAAGTGTTGTTTTACAAGCCTTGCAGAATTGGGCAAGGTCCTGCAAGGCTCTAACATCATCAGGGAGTTGGTTCTACCAATGGGGGGCCGCAATAGACCAGGCTTTTTCTCTGGTAGCCTTCAATCTCGCCTCCCTCGGCCCGGGGATTTCTAATAGATTTTGTGATCCATATCTCAGTATGCTCTGGGGAATATATGGGGAGAGACGGTCCCTAAGGTAAACAGGATCTTGGCCATATAAAGCTTTAAAGGTAATAACCAGCACCTTGTAGTGAATCCGGAATGCTATTGGCAGCCAATGCAGTCCCCACAGCCCCAGCTGGAGAAAGTCCAGAAAAGGGCAACTAGAATGATTAAAGGGCTGGAACACTTTCCCTATGAAGAAAGGTTGAAACGCTTAGGGCTCTTTAGCTTGGAGAAACGTCGACTGTGGGGTGACATGATAGAGGTTTACAAGATAATGCATGGGATGGAGAAAGTAGAGAAAGAAGTACTTTTCTCCCTTTCTCACAATACAAGAACTCTTGTAGAAGCATAAGGCAGCAAAAGAGGAAGTTAATCCTTCACCCACCGGCTCTGCCACAACTGCCGAAAAGAGGAACTTGAAACTGGCTGGAATAAGCATTAAGCAAATATACCTTGGAAAATGTCTCGGGAACAGATCAAAGGTGCAAATGTGTTTTTGATAAAGGATATTGCTGCAAGAGTGTTAGCAACATCAATGCCATGTATGGAAAGACCCTCCCTATCTCCTCCTTGTTCCTTTAGTAATATGACGCTTGTAATGATGTATGGGATATGGGGTGGTCCTTTCCTGTAATTGTGTGATTGTTTACTAGAAATGATTGTCTGTGACCTCATTTCTGCCTGACCACCACCAGCTAAGGTTGCTGCTACAGTACCCTGTCATGTATTATATGGAAAAAAGATGGGATACAAACCTGTGTTGCAAATAGGCTTCCCAACCCCCCCCCCCCCACCCTGGCGGGGGACCCCCAGATTTGCAGCCTCCTCCCCGGCTCTCCAAAAATCCAGAAGCGGGGGGGGGGGGGGAGAACATGCGTGTAGGCATCATGTAGTTGTAGAGCTCCGGATCTGTTTGTAAAATGTGTGCCTTTAAGGCTGCGCAGGAAACAGGAAGGGCTTCATTGGAAAGGGTCACTAATAGTTTCCATGGAGAACGGCCCCTCCCTTTCTTTTGCTTTCGTTTTCACAGCAAGTAGAGTTCTGCAGGAAGAAGATCTAGTAAGTATTTGTGTTTGTGAGAGAGGGAGGGGGCAGGGAATTCCCTGGTTTGGAGGGCCCCCCCCTTTAGAAAGCGTGGGGGGGATGTCTAGTGGGCACTCTATTATTCCCTATGGAGAAAGATTCCCATAGGGAATTGATCCGTGGGTATTTGGGGCTCTGGGGGGCTATTTTTTGAGGTAGAGGCACCAAATTTTTCATATAGCATCTAGTGCCTCTCCCCAAAATACCCCCCAAGATTCAAACGATCCAATTCTATGAGCCCCAAAAGATGGTGCCCCTATCCTTAATTATTTCCTATGGAAGAAAGGCATTTAAAAAGGTGTGCTGTCCCTTTAAATGTGATGGCCAGAACTCCCTTGGAGTTCAATTATGCTTGTCACACCCTTGTTCCTGGCTCCACCCCAATGTCTCCTGGCTCCACCCCCAAAGTCTCCTGGCTCCGCCCCCAAAGTCCCCAGATTTTTCTTTAATTGGACTTGGCAACCCTAGTCGCAAAAGAGTTTTAGTCTGTTGCTATTATGATCATAAAGGTCAGGAGGGGGGACATTTGCAGTTGTATATGTCAAGGTATATTTAGCTTTAGATGTTCCCCATTGCTATTGTTTCTAATTTGGTAGCAAAATAGGGATTAGATCTGTGTTGAATCTTTAATAACATCAAGGAAAATCTATAAATACTGCTCTCATCCTGTATAAATTAAATAACAAAATCAATAACAATGTATTGATTCAAAAATTTTAGTGGAGCGGGGGTTGCAGATTTAGCTCTCTGTAAGCAATTTACAGAGATTAAATACTGTACTACGGCTTGCTTGCCCCTCGGCAGATTGCATGCTATGAAAAAGGCATGAAGTCTGGTTAGCTTTGGCCTGTGTGAACAAGACTGAATAGGTTCCCCTGTTCTGTGTCAGCCAGTAATTTTTCAGGCCTGGCTAATGTAAAGGAATGCCCTGTAAAATGCATACAGTTTGTTTCCAAAGCAGAAGAGCAGATATCATGCGGGGGGGGGGGGGGTAGCCAAGTATTTGAAATAGAGTCAGAAATATTTTGTATTGAGGCACTTGTGGTTTTAATAAAAGTAATGCTACATGCTCTGCTCTGAGTGAAGAGAAGTGCCAGGCACAGCACTACCTCTGGAGGAGAGACCACTGGAATCTTGTTGTTGTTTATTTACAAACTAAAAGTAAAACAAGGACTTGACAGGAGGAGAGAAAGAGGCATTCCTATAGGGCAGCAGAGCGACTAACCCACATCGGATCCCCAGAGAGAGGGAGTGTTGAAGAGAGATCTTGCACTCCACTGTGCTTTAGCTCACTCTGACCATTCCATTTGCTTCTCTCTCTCTGTTCTAAACTCAAGCTGCTCTTTCAAAAGTTCCAGCCCTCCTCTTCAAAACTAGAAAGGGGAGACTTTCCCCAGGTTCTGATGGGCATTTGAATAGAATCACCGTGGAACCATCTTCTGACAATGATCTCCCCCTGTGGAAACATCCATGCTTTTTGAGGAATGTTCTTTTATTACAAGCCCTAGCTCTTGTTCCCTTAAAGGCTTAGACCAACTCATTCACATTGGGCAGAAAACAACCTTAAAGAGTTAAGGTAATTTTGGTTGCAACCCTATACACAATTGACAGTGAGACAGGAGGAAACTGTCTAAACTTAGTGGCAGATTCCACCGAATAAACATGAACAGGATTGCAGTGTTTGATACTTGGGGAGGGGGGGGGGAAGCTTGACTATATGGTAGAATTAACCAAGTATAGAATTAAATAACTATGTAAATTGTGTAGAACATCCTCTATTGTATTCCCTACAAATTCATCTGCAGACATCTTATCTATTTGGAAGGTTTTTAACTGGACATGAGCCAGTTGTAGCTCTCAGCATGGCTTCAAGGCAAGTCCCTCCAGCTTGCCTTGACATTTGGGAGGTGCCCTTCAGGAGTCAGAGCCTGGGTGATGAATATAATACAGAGCCAGGGTCCAGCCTCATGACATCAGTTCCTGTATTCTCATGGCTGGATTGTTTCTGCTTATAGGCCTTTTATTTATACTTGCCAGAAAGTAGGACTTTTATTCTATGCATGGGATATACACAAGGTGTCTAGCTTAGTGAGTGATGGATGCTGACAGGAAAAAAAAGGTTCCCTTGCCTTTTTTGCTTTCTCTGGCAACAGCTGAACATGCACTGACAACACACCTTCCATTACCAATATTTTGAAACCCAGAACAAGAGAGTGCCTTACACCCGCAGTCCTCTAACGTAATGAAGAATTCACACAGCTGCAGTAACAACCATGTAATTATTTAATTAGTTTTTGACAGCTTCAAATTGCACAAGCAAAGGAATGCCTGAACCACATTTGGAAAGCTGCCCATAAAGATTTTTTTTGAGTACGCTGGTAACTTGAGACCAATGTAAAATTTTAAGTTTCACTGTGAATAAATATAGTCTGCTACTCCTTCTTTGTAGCTAAGAGTAAAATTGTTTTACTTTTATTTGTGCATTCTTAAAAGTAGAGGATGGAGGGTGAACTGTTTGCTATTCTCCTTTATTTTTTGACAATTGAAAACTCTAGTAATTATGTCCAATCAGTATTCTTATCATTGAATTCTTACAATTAAAGACATTTAGTACTATTTTTGAATGATGAAGTATTACGGTGATCATTAGACAAAAGTGGAACATCAGGGTCCTGTGGTATTCTATCTCCAATTTAGATCAGTATTGAGAGAGGATAGTATTCAGTGGAGCACAAACCATGAGCATATGATGTTCCATGCTCAAGGCTGTATTACTGAACAGCTGTTGCCTGTCAGAGTTGTTGGTATTATAAAGAAACTTTTTATTATGGATATGTTACAGTGAAGTCAACATTATGTGAGTGTTAATATTTCCAAGTGAATTTTGCAATTCTCCAAAATGTTTTCGTTTCAGAAAAATACAAATGACATATACCAACACTAGCCATGGATCAACAGTAATTTGTTTAAAATACATATCTCACATGTCTGTCAAAGTATGTATGCAGCAGCTTACAAATTAATAATAATTAAAAAGAACAATATTAAAAACAATTAAATTGACCAAACACCCAATTGACAGTTTAAAAACAGCAATAAAACGAAGTCTGCAGGCTAAGATCATAAATTTCTTAAGCTTCTAAAACCACAGTCTTGAATAATTAAAAACAAGATGGAATAATTAAAACCAACTGTAGGGGGTACCAAAAGCCCCCTCACTATCCAGAACATTTCAACTGTAGAGTCATGCTAGTAGAGGAGTAAAAGTTTTGCCACCAAAATTACCACAAATGCTTTAGCCTGTATAGTGCATGTTTTCCTTCTCTTGTATTCAAACCAGTAACACTCCTGACTGTAACTGGAATAACATCCCTTCCTCCCGCCTGGCTTCTCTTTTCTAGAAAACAGGCACGGCTCTTTTTTCTAACAGGAAATTCTTTGCATATTAGGCTACACCCCCTTGATATAGCCAATCCTCCAAGAGCTTAGTAGGCCCTATAAGATCTTAGAGGATTGGCTACATCAGAAGGGTGTAACCTAATATGAAAAGGAGTTCCTGTTACAAAAAAAAAAAAAAAAAAGCCCTGAAAGGAGGTATTGCATTTAGATTGCTGTTGTCTTTATTTGAGCTGCTTGGGGATTCAAGCCCTTTGTGTGAGAAGACTTGCAGGTTGTGGCTATAGGTATTAGCTGTTTCCCAGCTATCCATAGAATCATATAATTTGTTCCCATGTGGGAACAAATGATACTGCCTGGCACAGTCTGGAACGTATTAAAAGAGACTGTGTGGCTCTGGGTCAGAAGGTGAATGAGCTGGGAGCGCACGTTGTGTTTTCATCAGCTCTTCCTGTCAAATGCCATGGCTTAGGATGGGAAAGAAGAATACTGCAAATAAATGACTGGCTACATGGATGATGTCATCAGGAAAGGTTTGGATTTTTGTACCAAGGCTTACACTTTTGAGATGAAGCTCTTCTATTGGGAGATGGTTTGCACCTCATGAAGGTAGGAAAAAAGGTGTTTGGGGTCGTGGTAGATAACTCATTGAAAACAGTGTGCAATTGCAATAAAAAAGGCCAATGCCATGCTAGGAATTATTAGGAAGGGAACTGAAAAGAAATCAGCCAGCATCATAATGCCCCTGTATAAATCAATGGTGCGGTCTAATTTGGAATACTGTGTACAATTCTGGTCACCGCACCTAAAAAAAAAAAAGGATATTATAGCATTGGAAAAAGTGCAGAAAAGGGTAACTAGAATGATTAAAGGGTTGGAACACTTTCCTTATGAAGAAAGGTTAAAATGCTTGGGACTCTCTAGCTTGGAGAAACGTCGACTGCGGGGTGACATAGAGGTTTACAAGATTATGCATGGGATAGAGAAGATAGAGAAAGAAGTACTTTTCTCCCTTTCTCACAATACAAGAACTCGTGGGCATTCAATGAAATTGCTGAGCAGTCGGGTTAGAACTGATAAAAGGAAGTACTTTTTCATCCAAAGGATGATTAACATGTGGAATTCACTGCCACAGAAGGTGGTGGCGGCTACAAGCATAGACAGCTTCAAGAGGGGAATGCATAAGCATATGGAGCAGAGGTCCATCAGAGGCTATTAGCCACAGCTGATCGTTGGAACTCTCTGTCTGGGGCATTGATGCTCTGTATTCTGGTGCTTGAGAGGGGCACAATGGAAGGGCTTCTAGCCCCACTAGCCCCACTAGATGGCACTTGGGGTTTTTTTTGGGGGGGGTGGCCACTGTATGACACAGAGTGTTGGACTGGATGGGCCATTGGCCTGATCCAACATGGCTTCCCTTATGTTCTTAGTGTTTGTAGAGAAAGAGTTAGAATAGCTAAAGCTCAGTATGAGCTTAGGCTAGCAAGAGATGCTAAAAACAAAACCAGTTCTTTTCTGATGTTCAAAGTAAGAAAAAGAGCAAGGACATGGTAGGCCCATTGCAAGGACAGGAAAGTGAAATTGTAACAGGTGATGAAGAGAGGGCAGAACTGCTCAATTCCTACTTTTCCTTAGTCTTCTCTTGTGAGGAAAATGGTACTCAACATGGCAAAAACAGAACATGTGATGAGGGAAGGGAGTTGCAGCCTAGGATCAGCATAGGGGTAGTACAACAACACCTAGTTTCTTTAAATGAAACCAAGTCCTCAGGGCTAGATGAATGTTTCCAAGGGTACTAAAAGAACTTGCAGATCTGTCCATAGAAGAACTTCTGAGGCTCTGTCCATAATTTTTGAGAATTCTTGGAGAACAGGTGAGGTGCTGGAAGACTGGAGGCAGATAAATGTCCCCATCTTCAAGAAGAGGAAAAAGGAGTATCTGGGTAACTACCTAGGCTGGAAAACTGGGGCTCCTGGCCACACTCAGGCTTCCTGCATCGTGAGAAGCTTGAGAGGGGTCAGGGGTGCTGTGATGCTTGTGTAGTGTGCTCCATGCAAGTAGCATGCTCTGCAAGCGCTGGCCCTGCTCAGTTTTTCCGGGTTGCAGGAAGCCTGAGTGGGATTGGGGGAGTGCTACGACATGAATAGCATGTTCTTTGTGAGAAGCAAGCTACACAAGCACTGGCCCCAGCTCCTGGTCCAGCTCAGGCTTCCATCATTGCAGGAAGCTTGAGAGTTACGATCTGTTTCCCTTCCTCTTCTTCCCTCCATCTCAGGTTGCAAAGGTAAGTTGGGCCCAGTGACCCTTAAGATCTGTTTCCCTTCCTCTCCCATCCCCCCAATCTCTGTTTGCAGGGGAAAGTTGGAGCCCCACCCCCCATTGGTCTGTCTGTGTGAGAGTTCACCCAGCACATTTTGTTTTATAGCCTGGGGATTTTGAATTTAACCCTCCCAGATTGTAGGCTCATACTGACCACTATACCTGGCTGTCTCTCTATTACTGTACTGCCTCTTAGGAGTTGTAGCTATTTTTCTGGGGAAGACTATAGTTTTCTAGACAAACACTCCAGTTTAGTTTTGTAGACTCCCCCACTCCAGGCAGTTCTGGGGCATCAGCAACAAACTATTGCAAGACTGTTAATGTTTTAAGTATGTTTGTATTTAAAGTAAAAAAAAAAATGGTGAGTGTGCGGGGGGAGTATTTGTGATTTTCCTAGAAATAAAGTGCACAATTGTATCATCCTGAAACCATTGCTTCCCCTGCTCTCACTCTAATCCATGGAAAAATCTTTCACAAAACCAGTCCCTGGTGCCAAAAAGGTTGGGGACCACTGTTATAGAGGATGGTGCAGAATTGTTTTCTTTTGTGTAAACCAATTTTATTATTTTTGCAATATATTGAAGAATATACCTCTATCAAATACCCAAAATAATCAGCCAATACGTTACAAAATTTCCTCCCCCCCACTCACCTCTAATTCATGACCTCCACCGGTATTTAAAATATATAAGAAACAATCTAAAGGAAAAATTTACAATTATAGAATCTACACTAAAAATTACCATTATCTTAAATCAAGGATAATTATTGTAATTTGTCCTCTACTTGATTCTTATTCATCTAGCTTGCATATTAAATCAAATATCAATAATCACAATTTTCCTCTTCCCTTTAAAAGTTCAATTAATGTTATCAAAAACCACTAAGTGTCTCTTCACTTTCCATTGTTTCTCCACGTAGTTTTGAAATTTCTCCCAGTCTTCTTTGAATTTCTCTAAGTTACAGTCTTTTAAGATTCTAGTAAGTTTGTCCATTTCACTCCAGTTTAATACTTTTAAGACCCAGTCACATTTCTCTGGTATTTTGTGTTGCTTTTACATTTGCGCATACAGTGTTCTCGCAGCTGAAAGCAAATACCGCAACAATGTCCTGTCTCGCTTCGGAAAGCTTTCCATTTGTAATCCCACCAGAAAGACCTCTGATGCTCTCTTAATATTATAGCCCAAGATTTTCAAAATCTCTTGTTGAACCATAAGCCAAAATTGTTTCACCTTTTCGCAAGTCCACCACATATGATAGAAAGAACCTTCATACACCTATCTGAAGCTTGATTGTTCATTTTTGCTAATTTTTTAGGTGTCATATACCACCTATACAGCATTTTCAAAAAGTTCTCTTTTATATTATAGCACGTTGATATTTTCAAATGTTAATTATATATTAACATTTTCAAAAAGTTCTCTTTTATATTATAGCACGTTGATATTTTCATAGAGTTCTTCCATAGGTGTTCCCACGTCTCCATTTGTATTTCTTTGTTAAAATTTATTGCCCATTTTATCATTTGAGGTTCCACCACCTCCTCTTCTGTAGACCATTTCAATAGCAGCTTATAAGCCCTGGAAACAGTTTTTCATTTTCACCCAACAGCATTTTTTCCATTTCTGTTTGTTCATGCCTTATACCTGTATTCCTAATATCATTCTCTACCAAGCTTTTAATTTGTTGCAATTGAAACTGATTAAATTTATCCTGCAAATCTTCAGCCGGTTTCCATTCCACTTTGCCTCCATGGATCTTTAGCAGTTGTTTATATGATACACATTTTTCTTCCTGTGGAGCTGAAGACAACTTTATAACTTCTGTTGGCACAATTCAAAGTGGTTTTCTCTCATCACCATATTTATTGTATTTTTCCCAAGTATTCAACAAAGTCCTCCTTATATAATGGTGTGAGAAAAATCCATCCATCTTCTCCTTCCCATAATACATATAAGCATGCCAACCAAAAATATTTCCATGACCTTCTAATGCCAATAATTTTCTATTAAGCAAAGTTATCCAGTCCTTAATCCATACCAAACAAACTGCATCATGATATAATCTTAAATCAGGAAATTGGAAGCCACCTTTCTTTCGCATCTGTCAGAATTTTCATTTTAATTCTTGTTTTTTTGCCCGCCCATACAAATTCTGAGATCTTTCTTTGCCAAAGATTAAATTGTTTCTTATTTTTCACTACTGGAATAGTTTGAAAAAAACCCATAATTCTTGGTAGAACATTCATTTTAATTGTGGATATCCCCCCCAGCATGGATAAATTCAATTTATTCCACTTTAGCATATCCTCTTCAATTTTGTGCCAAAGCTTTTCGTAGTTGTTCTTATATAAATCAATATTTCTCATCGTAATCTCCACTTTTGAGGTAACTTGAGCAATTCTGCAGGGCCTGCAAGACTACTCTTTTTAAGACGGCCTTCGCTGAATGCTGAGCTAATGATAGATTTGCTGCTATTTTATTCCGCAATCAATTTATTAAAAACCTGCAATTTAGCACCATAACTGTTAATTTTAATTGGAATGTTGATTTAAATGATGGTTTTATAATGTAGTATTTATTTAATTATATGATTTTATTGTATTGTATTGAACTAATATGTTGTGAGCCACCCTGAGCCTGCTTCGGCGGGAAGGGCGGGATATAAATAAAAAGTATTATTATTATTATTAACTTCACATCCAGTAGCACTTTGTACTCTTTCTGTTTGCTTAATGACAGATTCTTACTTAGGATTTTCGATTTTTCTTTATTTATATAAAAACCCGCCAGCTCTCCATACTCTTTTAATTTTCTTTAACAACAAGGGTGTCACTTGTAATGGATTTTCATTAATAAACATCATATCATCCGCAAAGACCCTATATTTGTAGGGAAAACCTTTCAATTTCAATCCCTCTATTTCTTTATCTTCTTTAATTTGAATCAACAAGATCTCGAAAGTCATTATAAATAGCAACGGAGATAGAGGGCAACCTTGTCTTGTGCCTTTGCTAATTGTCATTTGTTCTGTCAAGTCAGCATTCACACAGAGTTTAGCTTGATGTTCTGTATATATTGCCTTAATCATTCTTATAAAATCACCTCCTAATTTCAGTTTTTCCATCACTGCAAACATAAAGTCCCAATTGAGATTATCAAAAGCTTTTTCTGCATCAGCAAAGAATAAAGCCACCTCCTTTTCTGGATGCTTTTCATAGTATTTTACAATGTCTATTACTGTTCTGATATTGTCTCTTATTTGCCTTCTGGGGAGAAAACCTGCTTGCTCCACTTGGATAGAAATGTTCAAATGCTGTTTGAGTCATTCTGCTAGTATTCTAGCAAATATTTTGTAGTCATTGTTCAGTAGTGAAATCAGTCTATAGTTTTTGACATTCATGACATCTCTTTCCTCTTTCGGTATCAATGAAATAACTGCTTCTTTCCATGTATTTGGCACATTTCCATCTTGTCTAATACTGTTCATCAATTTTTGAAGTTTAGGTACTAATGTTTCTGCCAAAACTTTGTAAAATTTTGCTGAAAAACCGTCAGGTCCCGGAGCTTTTCCCAATTTCATTGAACTTATTGCTGCTTCTAGTCCTGCTTTTTCAATTGGTTCATTCAAAGTTTTTTCCATGTTTTCTTTTAAGGGCTTCATTTTTATTCTTTGCAGGTATGCTTTTATTTTCTCTTTATTTACTTGTTGACCTTTAAATAATTTAGCATAAAATTTGTAAAACTCTTTTTTAATTCCGGTTTGATCCACAGTTTCTTTACCCTCCAAAATAATTCTATTTATGAATTTATTCTCCCTTTTTTTCTTCAGTTGCCAAGCCAGATATTTCCCCGGCTTGTTAGCACCCTCAAAAGACTTCTGCTGTAACCTTTTTAGATTCCATTCCACCTCTTTATTCAATAAGTGTCTCAATTGGTTCTGCAAAATTGTAATCTCCCGCAATATTTTCTTTTTCCCCGATCTTTTTTTCAGTTCATTTTCTTTTTTACCTATTTCTTTTTGTAAGTCCACCAATTGTTTTTTTTTTGGCTCTTTTATCTTTATTGTTCAATGTAATTAATATTCCTCTCATAACAGCCTTGTACGCATCCCATACAGTCTGAATTTTAACATCCTGATTTTCATTCATTTGGAAAAAAGCTTTGGTTTCTTTTTCAAGAGATGTCACTATTTCAGCTTTTTGCAATAAATCTTCATTTAGCCTCCATCTTCTCACCTTTTTCCTTTCTTTCGCTAACTACACTAATGGATTGTGGTCTGCACCTATTTTTGGAAGAATCTATATCTTATTAGTAATAAGTCCCAGATAACTTCGTAGACCATAACATATCAATTCTTGAGAAGGCGTTATGCCTTGCTGAAAAGAAAGTATAATCATGCATGTTAGGGTTAAACTTTCTCCATATATCTTCCAGACTTTCTTGCTTTGTTAGTTCAAAAAATGACTTTGGCAGCTTGCCATCTTTGTTTTTTTATTTCCAGATCTGTCCAAAGAGTTCTTAATAGTTCCATTGAAGTCTCCCATTAACATTACTTGGTCATAAGTCACTTGGTCTAGTTGTTGCATAATGTCTTTTAAAAAGGCATCTTTCGCCCCATTTGGGGCATATAGTCCCAATAACAATGTCTTTTTCTCATTCATAAACACCTCCACTGCAACAAATCTACCTTCATTTTCTTTAAAAATCAATTTTGGCTCCAATTCTTTTTTAATGTAAAAAAACACTCCCTTTTTTTTTTCTTTAGCTAATGAAAAAAATTCTTCACCAAGAGATTTATTCCATAAAAATTTATAATCCATTTGTTTAATATGTACTTCTTGTAGGCAAACTACATTACATTTTTGTTTTTTAAACCAATGGAAGATTGCTTTTCTTTTTTTCGGTGAATTAAGTCCATTTACATTCCAAGAAATTAATTTGTAATCCATAATGATTCTTCAATTATTCTGTACCCCCAAACTCTTTATTGTCCACAAAAAACCTCTCCATGCCTTGAGTATCTACTATTGTCATTTTCAGTCTTTTATACTCAAAGCTAAGACCTTCAGGTAAAATCCATCTGTATCTTATTCCCTTCTCTCTTAACTTGTCTGTCAATTTCTTGAACTGTATTCTGTCACTGATGACCTTCCTTGGCAACTCCTTCATTATCCTTACTCTGCTTTCCTCCACAACCATTGGGCTCTCAAATTGTTGAATTAAGATCCTTCCCACCACATCTCTTGTAGTAAATTTTACTACCACATCCCTTGGTAGCTTGTGCTTTCTGGCAAATTCTGAGTTGACCCTGTAAACGTAGTCACACAAATGTCCCATCACCTCAGGGTCATCTCCCATAAACTCAGCAATTATTGTAGCAATGTACTTCTTTAGATCCTCTTGGTCTTTTTCAGACACCCCCCTTAGGCGAATCATGTTGTCCAATAACTTTCAGTCTTGTAATATTGCTTTCTCCTGCATCTTCTTAATAGTAGCATCTTGATTCTTAATTTTAACTTCTATCTTCTGTGTCTTCTTAGCTGTTGCTTGAGACTCTTTTCTGAGATCATCATTCTCTTTTTTGATCTCTTTCTTGACTTCCTCAGCACTGGAGTTTATTTCTTTAGTTAATTTCTTCTCACTTCCAGTTATTAAATCTTTCATTACCTTCACCAGTCTTGCCTCCATAGCATCCAATTGTTCTTGAACTTGCTTAGCCATTTTTCCTTCTCCCACCGAGGCAGCTCTCAGACATGTAAGCCTTGGTCCCAACTTCTGATCAGACATCACTGCCCTTCCATTACATAAAATGGGTTCTTAAGTTGACCTCACCAATCCACAATCTTTTGCGCATGATTTGTGTAGGTTTTATAAATTTTTAAAGTCCAGTTCCAATTTATTTTATGTAAAACCTTTGACCTTTCTTTAATGGCCACCGATGTTTCTCTATGGTTTCTGGCTCTAGAGGGGACCCGAATGCTTAAGGATTCCTCTTCTTTCAGTGTTTACTTCCTGACTCTCTGGCCATGAAGTCTCATTCTCGATGGTTGTAGATCCCACGATAGTTATAAAACGTCACTTCCTGTGTCGTGCTAAGAGTCTGCAGCTATGTTATGGCTGGGTTTGTTTTTTCAAAGCCACAAGAATTTCAAACATCAGTTATTTTTCTGCACTTTTCTGCTTGCTCTTAACTTCAAAACCTCCACTTTTACCCCCTTCCACTTCTCCTTGATTTTATGTTCTTGCAAAGTTTCAGATCTTAAATCTTTTATTTTAACAGTCTTATTTTAGTCCCAGAGTGATAGATAAGGATCTTTTACCTTAATGAAGTCTATTCTTCTTTATACCGTCCACTTTGCCTTCAGATGTTATTATAATCCATAGAAAGCTGGAATCTTGATGAGTTTATGTCAATTTAATGACTCCGAAGATTCTTTGTAGACGATGGAATGCAATTCTTCATCGGGGACTCTTCAAAGCCGAAAAGAGACCCCCCCTGGGATCTCTCATCAGCCAAAGTAAGTCCCCTCAAAATTTTCCAAGCATGTCTTAGACAGATTCCTTTCTGGAAAATATAGGCAGCAGGCATTATATTGCCTTTTATGCCCAAAACAAAGATTCCAGTCTGCTCCTCCAAGAAGAAGCAGGTCAGCTCACCATGTTCCAGCCCTGGAAGCCCATGCAGAATTGTTTTCTGTTGCCCCAGAAGGTCAGACCAGAACCAACAGGTTGAAATTAAATTTTAAAAGTTTCCGGCTAAACATTAGGAAGAACTTCCTGACAGCAATTCCTCAGTGGAACAGGCTTCCTCAGAAGGTGGTTGTCTCTTCTTCCTTGGAGGTTTTTAAACAGAGGCTAGATGGCCATCTGACAGCAATACTGATTCTATGAACCTAGGCAGATAATGAAAAAGAGTGTGGGGACATTGCATCAGTGCTTAATTCTTGTGGCCCTTTCTTACACACCCAGCAAAATGCTGGTTGTCACTTTGGGGCCAGTCAGCAATATTTCTCCAGGCCAGTTTGGGAAGGGATCCTGAAGTTTTGGGCATGGAACAGGGGTCAGTTGGGATATATATGTGTGGGGGAGGTAGTTGTGAATCTCCTGCATTTCACAGGGGGTTGGACTAGATGACTCTGACGGTCCCTTCCAACTCAATGATTCTATGAGCTGACATGAATGACATGAATGTGGAGTGTCTTTCAATGATGCTGTCTTATCACTTGTTTCTCTTGTATTTTCCCCCCCATAGGACATTATGATGATATAATGCCACTATATCCATGGCAGAATGGCCATCAGCATAGCAACAACATTGCAAGAACCTACTCATTCTATGTATGGAAATTCTTCAGAAGGGGTGAAGGTAAACAGACTGTGAACATTTATATTAAATTTGCACTCACAGGTATTCATTTAACTAACTCTGGTAACAAAACTCAAAGGACCAAGCCTTAAAAAGCTTGGAAAAGACTTGCAAATTCTAAAAACCAGTGGGGGAAAATGTAATTTTTGAAGTCTCAAAGGACATTTCAGGGGTTTACATTGGCATTAGTAATTTGTTTTTTTGTTATAGGCTAATCTCAGGGAAAGGAATGCATAATTTAGAAATTAAATTGAAACCAATATGCTGTAAACATTTGGGTTTGTGCCATTAAGAAAACAGCAGTGAGCTCACAGTGAGCTCAACAGTGATTAGCAAATAATATGATAGTATACTAGTAGAATGATTAATCTTCAAGAGCCTTAATTAAAGTTGCCAAAATCAGAGTTCATTGAAACATTAATACATCTTTCTCTGCTCCTCACTCACCTCATCTTTGTTTTGGTTTTATTCTTTTGATCATAATAAAAAAGTATATATTTGAATAGAATAAATAGTTATGTAAAATGTTGACAGCAGGAGCTCAAACCATGTGGAATATCAATAGCTTTATATTTTATTTAAGGATTCAAAACTCACAACAGGTTTGTTGAAAGATTAAATAAAGTCTGAAAAATGTTTTGCATTGTATCAGGACAAATTTCAAGTAAATAAACTGGTTTGTGGCTTTAAGTGAAATCCACAAACCATTTGTGGTTTGGCAGTGTTTGAGATGAAGTCTAGTGGTTCTCTGAGAACTTTATAGTTACATTTGGGATTTATTGTAAAGAACTATCTTGTTAACTCTTTTCCAACTCTGTATGTTTTAACCCTGCATGATCACTGTAGTAAGAAAAATGGTTTGAAATGGTCCCCAGATGGAAAGACTAGCTATGACTGTATTGCTTTTTTGATGTCACATCCTGAGTCCCAGCCGTCATTGGCCTTTTCCCCACAGTAATGTGACTAGCTCAATTTCAGATCCATGCTGTATCCCGTATTCTACTTCTTTATTAATAACTCTAAAATTAATGAGTCATAAAATTTAATGTTACTTTGACATAGGGTTGCCAGGTCTGTCTCAGAAAATACCTGGGGACTTTGGGAGTGGAGCCAGGAGACTTTCCCATTCTCTAAAATAAATAAAAACACAGCAGTGCAGTTCCCCTGAATAGTCTTCATTTCCTCATCCCCCAGCCAAGGTAGGTGCCAGGCTTTTTGGTATCCTAGGTGAGGCCCCCCACCCCACCAGCCTCCCCCTCTGCTGACAACCCCTGCCCTTACTTCCTGACCCACCAGGCTGTGCCTTTCCTTCCCTCACGTGCAGGTAAAGTCAGGCCAGGGCCCTGCCACTGCTGCTTCCCTCCACATGCCAAGAACCAGCTGACTAGATCTGTAGGGAGGTAGGGAGCCTGAGCCCGGCAGCAGCAACAGCAGCACCCATCAACAAATAGACCCACAAACTGCAAGGCTACCTGCCATCCAGCCATCTGCCATCCAGCCATCCACCCTGGTTTCCCTCCCACACACACACATGTGCCCTGCCTGACATGCCTTGGCAGGGCCTCTTTCCTTCCTACCTAAAAGGATGCAGCAGCAGCAGCAGCTCCTTCAGTGGGCACAACTGGCAGCTTCTGAGAGGTAGGGTGAAGCTCCCTTCCTGCCCATCCACCAGCCTCACTTCTGCCTGCCATGCTGAGTGTGGCCACACACTTCCTCTTGCCCCAGCAGCTGCCATGTTAAGCACTGGCAACCCCCACCCCTGCCGCCACAAATCATGTGGGGGGGTGCCCAATTCGGTGCCTCTGAGGGCTGCTGCCTAAGGTCACCTAGTGGGTGTGCCAGCCCTGCCCCCAGCAGCTAGCTGCACTTCCACTAAATAAAAGTGAATACACCCACACACACTCACAAAGCAGGCAAAAAAAATGCAGTTTGGAAGCACACACTTTTATGATGTCATTGGGACAATTTACTCATGGAAGCTGTTCAATGTAACCATCTGCTGCATTTCCACTAACTTTTTCAGACTAATACAGGTTCTAATTTACTCTTTACTGTGCAAATGACTCCTGAAAGGAATGTAAAACAAATGAAGGGGCTGTGCTGACTTCTCTTCCTTTCTCACAGCTTCACAGACTCACTGGGAACAACCATGTGGCTCTGCCAGCTCGCCCCACCCCCATTCAGCCTTGCTCCTACTGCGATTTAAAGGCACACACACCTTCCAAGTTTCCAAGCTTCTTCTAAGCCTTCTGAGGTGGAAAGGCACATTTTGGCTGTTGGGGCGGGGGTGACCAGCTTACTGGAGGCAGAGAGGGGCCTGCAAAACCAGGGGATCCTCCGCTGGGACCTGGGGACTGGCAGGACTGCTTTGACTTTCTTTAAACCTAACAATTGATGGGGAACTCAGACACAATCAGTGGCTAGCAGCAAGTGTAAGACTGGGACCAGAGGCTCCTCAGGCCAAACCTCTGTTGGCCACAAACCTTAGTAAGTGATCTTGGGTGAGTTATCATCTTTCAGTCCAGTTTACCTCACAGAGTTGTTATGAAGAAAATTAATGAGAAGATAAAGACTGATTTGTACATCAGAGGTGTTTTTGTTGGTACTAATCAAAATACTGAAGAAAATGAAC
Source organism: Heteronotia binoei (assembly GCF_032191835.1). NCBI lineage: Eukaryota > Metazoa > Chordata > Lepidosauria > Squamata > Gekkonidae > Heteronotia > Heteronotia binoei. Next base: position 76,449,834 of record NC_083226.1, read on the forward strand.
AGAACTTTGTTTTGTATATGACAATGACAGCAAGGTGGTTATTTGCTCAGAACTGGAAAACTGTGTGTTTACCTACAATAGAGGAATGGTTAGTCAAGCTGATGGAATTTGCAGAGATGGCCAAACCTATGTCTTTGATAAAAGATAAGACTTTACTCAATTTTGTACATACGCTTTATGGCAGGGGTATCAAACTCATTTGTTATGAGGGCCAGATCTGACATAAACGAGACCTTGTTGGGCCAGGCCATGTCAGGCTGGGCCATGTGTGTACCTATTTAAGATTAGGTAGCAGAGATATAAACTTTATAAAGGACATAGACAAACACAATTTTTTTTTAAGCTTAAAACAAAACATGCTTAAAACATTAGCACTTGTTGGTCTTAAAGGTGCTTTCTTTGTATTTCTCCCATTGGGTCCAGGGAACTGGGCAAAGGAAACTCTGGCTCTTCCCTTCCTTCCCCAGGGAACCAGGAAGGGGAGGAGCCTCAGCCAATAGATGGAAAAGAGGCTTAGCTCAGTAGCTCTGCTGTGCGATTGAAAGAGCCTGGCAAAGCAAGCTCTGCCTCCCCACCCCTTCTTCTCCAATGGAGGTTTCTTTAGCCAATGGAGGAATTGAGGCTTTGCTCTGTACCTCCTGTGCGTTTGGGCAAGCCTCGCAAAGCAAGCTGTTATGCAAAAGGAAGCAAGAGAGAGGGAGAAGGAAGCAGATGACAGCCAGTTGCTTGGGGGCCTGATTCAGCCCCCCCCCCCCCCCCGCTGCATGTTTGACACCCCTGCTTTATGGACTTCTTGCATGAAAAAGAAAAACAATGAATTGATTTATGGTTTTGAAGATTAAAAGGCAAAGATAATAAAGTTATATAGAAAGGTGATAAATTTCCTTTGCTCTGATTTTGGACTAAGGTCATAATGAGTGAATGTATGGATTATGGTAGTGGGGGAAATCAGATATTAATTTTATAACTGTAATACTTTCTCTCTTTCTTTGTAAGTGTTAATATATTTTTTGTCTTTTTCCTTCTCTTTTTAATATCTGTATAAAAATTCTAATAAACTATTAAAAATGTGAGGGGGTGGATGGAGAAAATTAATGAGATAACTCCAAGTATGCCACTCTGAATTCCATTGAAAAATGGAATGATATAGCAGACAGGAATAGCATGCATGCCTTTTTTTTCTATGCTGAGCCATTAGTTAAGAGGAACTATCACAATACCCTTTAAAGATAGACACTCCTAGATTTCTCTTTACCTTCCCTGGACTCCCAAACACACATCATTAAAACCAATTTAAAGACAGAGCTGAAATGCATAGAAAACATTAAAACATTGGTTTTGAAAGAGGGATCACTGGAGGAATGGTTAACCAAGAGAAGTCTAAATGAGAAGACAAACCAAGACCTCTCCATATTAAGTATAGGATTAATTAATCTAGTTTTATTGTGCTGTTTTAAAGAGCACAATTATTAGAACACACAAATTGAGAAAAAGCTTTAATTTTGGAACTACCAATGTGTATAGGTAAACTATTGCCACCTCATTTTTCTAGAGTAACCAGGAACAGTCTATTAGCTTTCAACAGGGCTTTTTTTGTAGAAAAAGCCCAGCAGGAACTTATTTTGCATATTAAGCCACACACCCTGCCATTACTGGAAGTGACATCACCCATTCAGTAGGTTACTTTCCACATATTGACACAGAACAGTACACTGCATCAGCTGCACACAGCCCAATGAGAGACCTTGTTCTGCCCCTCCCACGTGAGAGAGAGCCCTGTGCGGTGGAGCAGGCAGCGGCAGAACCAGCTTCTCCTGGGAGGGGGTGCTTGTGAGCAGCTCCGTGTCTCTCACTTTCTTTGCAAGCCCATTGGAGGCTAGAGGCAGCAGAGAGGATGGAGTGCGCAGTCTGGAAGCACGTGTCTTCACTCTGCCTAGTACCTAGTGCCTTCCCTCTGCTGGAGACCGTTTTTTGAGCCAGAATCCTGGCCAAGCCAGCTGGAACTGTGTTCCTACTCAAAAAAAGCCCTGGCTTTCAATTAGCATTTGCTCAGAAATAGCCAGGCCCTTGGATTTCTGGGTTCATGTCTATTATGTGCCACAGTAGACAGCAGGTTGTCTGTGGACACTGGAGTTCTGAGTGTTGTCGGTCTCTGCTATGCTTCAGCCAAGAGCATCTATACCTCCTGCTACAGAGAGAAGCATGCGTGGGATATTACAAAATTAAAGCAGAGAAGAATAAAAATATGAGAAACTGTGGATTACATATAGTAGAAAATAATTAGGATCAACCCCTGCACCCAACCCCATGGCTGGCCATTGTGGGAAGCAGGATATTGATGGACCTTTGATTTGATTCAGCAGGGTCCTTCTTATTCTCATTGCTGTAGTTTCAGCCATCGTACCAATGATGTCCCTCTGCCTTCCCTTATGTGATCAGCTGTGGCTAAACTCCAGGCATTTTCAGTTGTTGCCCCCATTTTATGGAACATCCTCCCTTAACATGAGTATGGCCTCTTCATTGATGGTTTTCAGGAAAGATGGTAAAGCTGAACTTTCCAGAAGGACATTTGGAATATCATAGAGGGCAGCAGCAACAATTCAATCTGTGGATGGCTTCTAGCAAGTATTTTTGTTTTATTTGTATGTTGTAATCTGCTTTGGGTTCTAGGAAAAAGAAGAGCTTACAAATATTTTTAATACATACATAAACTCTTTCCAGATTACTGCCACCTTCTGCTATCCTCTGGAAGTACAATTACTATAGGCTCTTCACATCGCACCATATTCCCACTAATACAGCGCTTATCCCACAAGCATTATTCTAAGCATGTTGAATTAGACCCCATTCAGTTCAGTGGATTTACTCAGACTGAAGTATATTTAGGAATGCAACATGGCAGCTATTTAGTAATTTTTTTCCTGTGCTCATTACGGCCTTTGGCAAAGCAGTGTGCTTTCTGTGTTTCCCAGATGTATCTCCAATGCAATACCTCTGTCTCCATGTTGAAAATAATTAAGGCCAAAGTCTGGCTCACTCAGGAAAGCCCCCAAATGGGAAAAACCACTGTGTATGTTACTCATAATTGCTCCTATGTATTGGAATTTTTTATATGTTGCTTTGTATTGCTTTTCTGTGCACATAGGGTTTTTTTTTTTTTAAGCCAAGGACGGGGAGTGGAGTTGCCTTGGAAACCGTTAGGTTAAAAGTGCAGTTATGCGAAGGGAGGAGGGGGGGTGCTGAGACAGGATGCTTTTAGGATGCTTTTGAGCATGCGTATCTATTACTAGGTAGATTGTGAAGGGGCCCACAAAAACTCCAGAGTTAACCAATTAGTGTGAAATTTGACTCACTCAGGAGAGATGAGGTAATGAAATAATACGTATCTGTGTATATTGCTTCCATATAAGGGGAAAAGTGTTGTCTTGCGGCCATGGTTGGTTCAGATTGTGCTCTCTGCACCAATGACCTGTTGGTCACAGGGATAGAGGGGGGGGCTGAGCGTTGGGCAATGTTTAAAAGACAACACCTTGGGCGTAAACAGCAGAGAGACTGCCTCTTAGCTGAAGCCTCTCTTTCTCACACATTGCAATGAGATTTTTACAAATAAACCTTTTGGACTTTGAGCAAGAAGTATCTGCCTGCAAATTGTTTTGGGTTTCAGGGCTGTGGCCCAAAAACCGGTTAACATCCAGACACTCATTCCTGCTTTTCCATCCATGTCTGGGGCTTGCTTTGAAAATAAAAGGGATCCAGAGTTAAAGCCCATAAACCAGTAAGCACAACAGACCAGCTAAGACTGTCCTGCTTGCCCTGACCTGGATAGCCTGAGCAAGCCTGATCTTGTCAGACTTTGGATGCTAAACAGGGCCGACCTTGGCAAGTACTTGGATGAGAGACCTCCTTGGAATAGCTGGAAACACAGGCAGCTGTATCAAGCCACTTCTCTGAACATCCTCCAGTAGGAGTTGCCATGACTTTCAGGCACACACCCACACACATACGCACAAATAAATAAAAAAAGAGCTTGTTCTGCCTGGCTATTGGAGGCAAAAGGACCAGGCAGCAACTATCCCTCCTCCTCAGAAGTACTCCCCCCTGTTGGCAACTGAAGAACCATAACAGCTTTTGAGCTGAAATTGCATCCCAGCTCATGCAGATTACGTGTCATTTCTGTAACAGCCATTTTGTAAACTCTCTGCCCCAACAACAGCTTCTGTCTGATCTACAGATTATCTTTCTGCTGCCTTTCAAGTAGCAATTGTGTTTTCAACATTTTCCTCATATTCTCAGTCTATGTATCTAATACATTGAGGCCCAGATGGGAACACTGGCTTGAAAGGATGGAAAATTAAGATGAATGTTATACCTAGAGTGTTATTTTTATTCCAGACATTACCTATTCTGACATCTGATGTACCATTTAAACAGTGCAGAAGCAGGAACTCAGGAACGCAGTTCCGGCTGCCTTGGCATCAGGGGTGTGTGGCCTAATATGCAAATGAGTTCCTGCTGGGCCTTTTCTACAAAAAAGCCCTGGGCAGAAGGATATATCAAGATTTGAGTGGCAAGGGGAAAAACTTCATGTTAAATATAAAATATTAGAAGAAACAAAAGAAAGAGTTGGGTTGGGTTTATCCTGTTTGAAAGTATATTTTTTGGCTTGGTATGGATAAAAAATGGGTACTTTTGAGAAACAAAATGTTACTGGAGTTAGGTCATGACTTAAGATTTGGGTGGCATGTTTATCTGTGGTATGATAAAGTGAAAGTTAATGTTGATTCTAAAAATCATTATGTTAGACACGCCCTGGGCTTTTTTTGAGCAGGAACTCACAGGAATGCATTTCCAGCTGGCTTGGTGTCAGAGGGTGTCTAATGTGCAAATTAGTTCTTTCTGGGCTTTTTCTACAAATGGTACAATGGTATTCCCAAACAGAGAGGGAGGCCCTTGCAGTAGCTTGGGCATGCTCTCATTGTCATCTATGCATAGATGGATGCCCATTCACAGTAATAACTGATCATAAGCCACTTAAACCCATGTTTAACAATTTGTCTTTTCAGCCTCTGGTTCACATTGAATGATGGATGCTCAAACTGCAAGGCTATGATTACAAAGTCATCTATCAACCTGGTAAAGACAATTCAGCGGTCTGTTTTTCAAGACATCCCACATCTGCACCATGAAGTTGCAAACACAGCTGAAGGACATGTCAACATGCTGTTGCCAAAGTTCTTTTACTTCAAGACTCAGAGACTGCTGCATGTGCTGATTCTTGCTTCCAAATGATTGCCAAGACTGTCCATAATGGCCAATTGAATGATCTTTTTAATAACCTACAATATTTGACTATGGAGACTCAAGCAGTCATCTGTTCTTTAGCTAATATTAGGAATGAATTTACTGTAACTGAAAATAGCCTCCTTCTCTGAGATAAACAGTTAGTTATCCAACGTTTGCTATGGAATCATGCAGTGGATCTGGCTCAGGAAGGTCACCAAAGAGTAGTTAAAACCAAAGATTTGTTAAGAGAGAAAGTATGGTTTCCTCAGATTAATAATCTCACTGAACAAATAAAATCATACACTCTAAGCCTTCGGTTGAGACAGCGGACATCCTTATTTCCATCAGCTTGGCCTCCCTTACCTGTCATGATGCTATTTTATCTTAATCCTTTCTTAATCTGTAATTCCACTTCTGGGCCTACTGTTGTATTGATATATATAATGTGCCCAACTGGAAACCGCTGCCTGTGACATATATGTTGTTTGTTTCATTGTATCCTATGGTTTTAGCTTGTATTTTTTAATTGTTTTAACTTTTGTTGTTATCCGCCCAGAGCCCACACCTGAGAATGGGTGGAATACAAATTAACAAAAATAATTAAACAAATAATTCCAAAGACCTGTTCTGCACCATTGCAAGCCTCTCTACTACCTCCATCACCATGGGTTGACGTCACTATAGATTTCTGTGATCTTCCCAATGATGATCATCTTTTGGTTGTTATCGATGGCTGTAACCAGTACCCAGAAGTAGAAATGCTCACTACTACTTCACAAAATGCTGTCATCCCCAAACTCAAAGATTTTCTCATTTTATGGTATACCAGTAACAATAGGCTGCCATTTCAGAATCTGCAATGTTCTCAGTTTTCAAATAATCTTTGATTCGGACACAGAAAAATTACACCACATTGGCAGCAAGCAAAAATTGAGAGATTTATGTGGACATTGAAGAAAGTTCTACACATGGCTTTTTTGTAGAAAAAGCCCAGCAGGAACTCATTTGCATATTAGGCCACACTCCCTGACACCAAGCCAGCTGGAATTGCATTCCTGTATGTTCCAGCTAAAAATAAAGCCCTGGTTTTACAGATTAATAAAAAGAGCCCCATGGCGCAGAGTGGTAAAGCTGCAGTACAACCCCGTTAAAAAGTCTGCCGTGAAAACGTGAGAGCAACGTCACGCCAGAGTCGGAAACGACTGGTGCTTCCACAGGGGACCTTTCCTTCCTTCCTTCCTTCCTTCCTTCCTTCCTTCCTTCCTTCCTTCCTTCCTTCCTTCCTTCCTTCCTTCCTTCCTTCCTTCCTTCCTTCCTTCACAGATAAATGCTGCAGAGGGAGCCAATATGAAGCAAGAACTATACAGGTTTCTCTGTGGTTATTGAACAGCTCCTCAGTGTTCTACTGGCATGGCACTAGCAACTATTATATTTGGAAGACAGACAGAGAAAGAACTGGATTTGTTAAACTGTGCTCCTGCCGGAAACTGCCTCCTCATTTTGATACCATGCATTAAGAACACAAAAAGCTGATGCAGGAGAGAAGAGTCAAAAAAGACATGCCTCACTGGCAGAATTCTTGCACCTTTGAAAATGTGCAGCTGGATTGTGATGGGCCATTTCTACTTCATGGATCCAATATACTATCCTAAACATATTTTTTATTAAGTCAACCTGTCCACTAAACTCTCCTTGCCAGCTCAGAACAGCCTATAGTAAACTCTTAATTCCACTTTAGAGCAGCTTTTATTGGTTGAATGATCTCTGCTGTCATTGGCTCCTGGGTGATTTCTAGTGTATTGCTGCAACAGTCAAGCTATCTCAAATAAAATATTATATATATATATATATATATATATATATATATATATATATAAAAATATGGTGTACACAATATCAGACTGCATAGAACATCAACATGATCTTTACACAATTTCACATACAAAACTAATGATTTCATATACACAATGCATATACCAAATGACCAACAATATGATTCCAGCCTCTAGGGCCTTCCTCAGTGGCCCATAATATATATTATTTTTAAAAGGCTCATATTCAGAAATTAATATATAAATCCAGACCAGGTGTTGCTTTCTGAAAGTACAAAAAAAACCAAATTGTTATATTAAATACTATTGAATTTTTCTTTAAAAAATCCATAAAAAATAATCATTTTGCCCTGACCTGGATAGCAAGCTGGGTACTCATTTTACTGACCTTGGAAGGATAGAAGGCTGAGTCAACCTGGAGCCAGCTACCTGAACCAGCTTCTGCTGGGATCAAACTCAGGTTGTGAACAGAGGACTCCAGAATACTTATCTTTTTTTGTAGGAGTTTAAGCAGGCTTGAAGATGTTGTCTGGACATTTTCACAACCCAGAATCTCAACTGCTTCACAGTGTGGCCAGAAGTTTGATAATGGTTGACAAGTGGAGCATTCAGGGTTTTTTTGGATCTAGTACAGCTGTTATGCTTACAGATTCCCACCTTGATTCTCACTACCAGGTCTGGTAGATTTCCACACACATCAAGTCCAATGACTGCAGCGGACTTAGAAGAATGTAATTCTGTTTAGGATTGCACAGTTAGGCTGGATCATACCAGTATTATGTTTGACAGGAACAAAAGAGATGAACTAATGGATATACCTTTTTACCATCTGTAAATCAGAATGTATGCATTGCATTTCACAAAGATCATTTCAGGAAGAAAATAAAAGTCTCAAGTTGACCTGAATGAATCCAATCAAGTGTCAAGCTCATGTGGGGAGTATGTAGTTGCTTAAAGAAAAGATAATAGTAATAAAAGAGAAATGGTTAGGCATAACTCCCTGAGCTCTAAGCTTCTTAAAGATGCTTTTTACCTTTTGAAGACAAAAATTGGAACCTTATGGCCTATTAAAGCTCCATGTGAGAACCAAATGTCAGCATGAATGTTCAGTAGAAGCCCTCTTTTTAAAGCCCTTAAGTTGCATTCCAGTCTTTGAGCTCTTGGGAGGAAAGTTTGCTAAATTACTTCCCGTTGTTCAGTTTTTAAAAATATCCTGACAAGAGGCAAGCTAATAGGCTCATGGAACTAGTAAAATGAAACATCAGAAAAGGATAAGTCACATACCAAAAATGTTTGTATGCTAGCTTGTTTCAAGCCCTTTATCAATTTGAACTAACCCTTTAAAGTGATTTCTTTTGTATAACATAAATCATGTTTTACAGTGTAGCTTTGACACTACGAACTATGAATACCACTGTTGCCATGACAAGTCAGAGGCCTAATTCAATAAAGGAGTTGATCTGGTGCATAAATCCATCATTGATAGTAAATCACTTAAGCAGTTGCTTAAACATGAGCATGCCTAAATTAAACATGCCTAAATTCTCAGGGGCAGAAAGGGAGCAAGTTCAATTTAAATGTTCTTCAGGTCTGGCTTGAGAACTACTTCCTGTTGCCCACTTTATCATTCCTCTTGCAAGAATGGCCTTTAATAAGAGCCGCACTCAAGTCCTCTTGTTCTCCTAACATTAGCCTGGCCTCTGTGCCATGCTTCTGTATGATGTGCTCTTCAGATATGAACAATGGTAAATGCCACAGGTAAAGCCTGCTGTTGACAATATACCTAAAAAAAACCCTCCTTAGTCATGGGTTAAACTTGAAGATATAATAGCTGCAATCCCAAGGACACTTTCCTGAGGGAACATTCCATCAAATAACATGAGTCTTATTCCTGAGCAGACCTGCTTAGAATTGCTCCCATTTTACAGTTCACCAGAGCTTCTTTTGTTTTTGGTAGAAAAATCTCAGCAGGAACTCATTTGCATATTAGGCCACACACCCTGATGCCAAGCCAGCTGGAACTTCATTCCTGTGCATTCCTGGTCAAAAAAACCTCCACAGTTCATCTTTCCCTATAATGTAAAAGCTTCTTTCAACAGTAAAACCTTTATATAGTAAAAACAATGCTAATCAAAATTGTTTTAGCTTCCAGAAGGTAAGTACAGAAGATGACTAGTTTTAGTTTGAGAATAATAGATGCTGTACTATTATTAAAGACTAGGAATAACACCAACAGGTGAAGAGCTTGGGAGTGATCATGGATGCCTCACTTTCCATGGAGGCCCAGGTTGCGGCAGCTTCCAGGTCTGCCTTCCACCATCTACGGCAGATCAGGCAACTAGCACCATATCTCTCCTCCCAAGACTTGGCCACTGTAACCCATGCAATGGTTACTTCCAGATTAGATTACAGTAACTCCTTCTATGAGGGCTTGCAGCGAGTGCAGAACGTGGCAGCTCGCCTGCTGACTGCATAACCTATACGGGTGAGCACACGGCCGGTGCTTCGTGGTCTGCACTGGCTGCCTATAGAATACTGGATCCACTTCAAGGTGTTAGTTCTGACTTTTAAAGCCTTACACAGCCTGGGACCAGTATACCTGCGGGACTGTCTCTTCCTGTATATGCCCCGGAGGTCGCTTCGCTTGGTCTCCCAGGATAGGCTGACTGTCCCCAGCCCAAAAGATGCCCGTCTTGCCTCTACCAGGGCCAGGATCGAAAAGGACCTTTTCGGTCCTGGCTTCAACCTGGTGGAATCAGCTCCCTATAGAGATCTGGGCCCTACCTGGCTTACTAGCCTTTTGTAGGGCCTGTAAAATGGAGCTGTTCTGCCAGGTCTTTGGGTGAGGCGACAGGCATCTGCCCATTAGATCGGTTGACCTCCCCTACTGTATATACTGTATATCCTACTGTGCTGACTTGCTGCACTGTCCAGCTGCACCATCTCATCAAAACTTCTGCCGAGCTATTTGTTTTTGGAATAATTGTAATTGCTTTTATTAATATATGATTTTAATGTGATTTTATTATGTTGTGCTCCACCCTGAGCCCCCACAGGGGAATGGGTGGAATATAAATAAAATAATAATAAGGCCATTGTGAGAAAAAGTACAACGGGCTCTATAAAGAGACTCTGGGTGGATGCCCCACCACCCTTGTTTTCTTCCCACCCACCCATCCAAGTGAAGGCATTCACTCTCCACACCCTTGGAGTCTTCTCCAACTACTCCTCACCCCCAAAAAACTTCTTCCTCCCAACTACCCCTGCACCACTGGCACGCCACAATTCCCCCCACCTCTGATATTCACCCCCCACCCTTGCTGTGTTCCCACCCTGCAGCTGAAACAGATGCCAGCTCCCCCCTGCATGTTTGTGTGTGTGTCCCTGTGTATGTGGTGGCTCAAGCTCTGAAAGAGGCCTAGAATGGAGATAAAAAAGAATAATTATGGGATGCAGGGGGGCATGACGATGGTCACACAGACACTGAAGTTTAGCATTTCTTTTATTTGGAGTGCATTGTTGCAACTTTTCCCTGATACTCAGCCTTGGGGCATTTAGTGTGAGCTGGTAGCATAGAATCATAGAGTTGGAAGGGACCTCCAGGGTCATCTAGTCCAATCCCCTGCACATTGCAGGAAACTCACAAACACCTCCTCCTAAATTCACAGGATCTTCATTGCTGTCAGATGGCCATCTAGCCTCTGTTTAAAAACCTCCAAGGAAGGAGAGCTCACCACCTCCCGAGGATACAGGATGACCTTGACAGGCTGGAAAACTGGGCTAAAACCAATGAATTTTAACAGCGATAAATGTAAAGTTCTGCATTTAGGTAGAAAAAATCCAATGCATGGTTATAGGATGGGGGAGACTTGTCTTAGCAGTAGTATATGCGAAAAGGATCTAGGGGTCTTAGTGGATCATACGCTGAACATGAGTCAACAGTGTGATGTGGTGGCTAAAAAGGCAAATGCATGATGTGGTGGTATCGCTTTACTCTGCTTTGGTAAGACCTCACCTGGAGTCTTGTGTTCAGTTTTGGGCACCACATTTTAAGAAGGATATAGACAAGCTGGAACGGGTCCAGAGGAGGGCAACGAAGATGGTGAGGGGTCTGGAGACCAAGTCCTATGAGGAAAGGTTGAAGGAGCTGGGGATGTTTAACCTAGAGAGAAGGCAACTGAGAGGTGATATGATCACCATCTTCAAGTACTTGAAGGGCTGTCATATAGAGGATGTTGTGGAATTGTTTTCTGTGGCCCCAGAAGGTGGGACCAGAACCAATGGGTTGAAATTAAATCAAAAGAGTTTCCGGCTCAACATTAGGAAGAACTTCCTGACCGTTAGAGCAATTCCTCAGTGGAACAGGCTTTCTCGGGAAGTGGTGGGCTCTCCTTCCTTGGAGGTTTTTAAACAGAGGCTAGATGGCCATCTGACAGCAATGAAGATCCTGTGAATTTAGGGGGAGGTGTTTGTGAGTTTCCTGCATTGTGCAGGGGGTTGGACTAGATGACTCTAGAGATCCCTTCCAACTCTATGATTCTATGATATCCATCATGTATTTACATTTTACTTCAAAAAAAGAACATGGACACCTATAATAGAATGTTTGAAATAATGAAGCTATTGATTCCAAATAAACTGTGGTGGGGGCACAATGCTCTTAATTCCTTGTTCCATTTCAGTCATCCCAGGGTGTGGTATCTATTTGATGGACTGCAGAGTCACCTGGCTAATGCACAGGCAGGTTGCCTAGAGGTAGAAAAGAGGAAATATGAGGCACTACATTGCATGGTTGCCACTTCTGTGCAACAATACGAGCAGGTGGAAGATAAACTTAGTTGCTTAAAGAGCTTGGCTAATTTGCAATGAAGAATTATATCTGAATTATTATTGTTGTTAAATAATTGTTGATTTTACTATTAGAGTTAGATAGTCTTTTGTCGTGGTCACTGGGTGCACCACAATGTATTATATTACCAAGTTTGACAAATTGTAAATTAACAAAGTTAAAGTATTTAATTTTATTTAAATATATATTTCTATGTAGAGTTTAATTTCTGTTATTATTATTTTTCCTTCTTAATAAAGTTCATTGATAACAAAATGGTCACTTCTTGTTGCATGTGAATATGACATATTTTAATCCTAAAATAACAATATAAAAAGCGGGCGTTCGTGGACTGCTGAATTATAGTTTGTAACAAAGGAAAACGCCAAAACGGTTCGGTTCAGGGACCTTGTCACTATGTTAACTGACAGGGATAGCGTCAGAAACAACAATCCTACTGTCAGATTTAGTAATGTTTTTAATTAAGTATTGACTGGTTTTTAAATAATGTTAATCTAATGTTTTCATCTACTGTATTGTTTGCTTATGGATGTTGTTAGCCGCCCTGAGCCTGCTTCGGCGGGGGAGGGCGGGATATAAATAAAATATTATTATTATTATTATTATTATTATTATTATTATTATTATTATTATTATTATTATTATTATTATTATTATTAAAATAACAAAATGGTCACTTTTTGTTGCATGT